>NC_133334.1:99696961-100000961 GCF_042186555.1 Aquarana catesbeiana | reverse complement strand
GGCGTCCACCTCCAAAATGTATGGTAATGTGGGATCCGGGTGCTTTAAGACTGAGGCTGAAACAAACAGATCCTTTAGCATTGTGAAGGCCGCCTGAGCTTCAGTAGACCAATGGAACTTAAGGCCCTGCTTAGTTAACTTAGTAATGGGAGAAATGATGGTTGAGAATCCCTTGATGAATTTCCTGTAGAAATTTGCAAATCCTACAAAACGTTGGATCCCCTTCTTGTCGGTGGGAGCGGGCCAGTCCAGAATAGCAGAGACCTTCTGAGGGTCCATCTTAATATCCTCTACAGAGATGATTAGACCAAGAAACTGGATACTCTCTTGTTCAAAGACACATTTCTCAGGTTTGGCGTAGAGGCCGTGTAGCCGTAGTCGGGTCAAGACATTTCTGACATATTCACGATGCTCAGCTAAAGAAGAAGAAAAAATCAGGATATCATCTAAGTAGATAATAACAAACAGGTCAAGATAGTCTCTGAGGATGTTATTCACAAAATGTTGAAATGTAGCAGGAGCATTGCACAGTCCAAAGGGCATGACTAAATATTCAAAGTGCCCAAATCGGGTACGGAAAGCCGTCTTCCATTCGTCACCTCTACAAATGCGGACAAGGTTGTAGGCACCACGAAGATCCAGCTTGGAGAACACTACTGCAGACCCTAGTCTTTGAAAAAGTTCTGGCACCAAGGGCAAAGGGTATCGGTTTTTAATTGTGATTTTATTAAGTGCCCGATAATCCACACAAGGGCGTAGAGAATGGTCTTTCTTCTCCACAAAGAAGATTCCTGCTCCTGCCGGGGACGTGGAGGGTCGGATGAACCCTTTCTCCAGATTGTCATCAATATAAGTCTTTAATGCCCCTAGTTCTAGTTCTGACAAAGGGAAAATCCTCCCAAAAGGAATCTCTGCTCCTGGAAGAAGTTCAATTGGGCAATCGTATGGCCAGTGGGGAGGAAGGATCTCAGCCCCCTTTTGACTGAAAATGTCCAAGAAGCTGTGGTAGGCTTCAGGTACAATTCGGCAGGTTTCGGTGTCAGTCTCCATGCAGAGTAGGGAAGAAGGGGCATCGATGACTTCTGGTAGACAGTGTTGCTGGCAGTAAGAGGATACAAACTCAATCTTCCCTGAGGTCCAATCAATTTGCGGATTATGTGCCTTTAGCCACGGCATGCCTAGTATGATGGGAAATAGAGGAGACTCGATGACATCTAGACTGAGTAGCTCTTGATGAGTGCCGGCAATGGTGGTATGCAGGGGTACAGTCTCCAGAGTTACTGGCCCTGATCTGAGGGTAGAGCCATCGGCCAAATATACAGAAATCCTTTAACTCTGGGCTGAAGGGGAATGTGATGTCTGGAAGCAAAGGACAAGTCTATGAAACCGCTGCAGGCCCCAGAATCAATGATAGCGCTGGTTGGTAAATTCCCTCCTGGGAGCTGTAAGAGAATCGGAACAGCCAGATGAGAAACGTCATTCAGTACAGCAGGGGTAAGAGCAGGGGAAATAGAAAAGCACTTACGAAGCTTTGCCGGGCATGTCCGTACAAAATGTCCAGATTCCCCGCAGTACATGCACAGGTTACCAGCCCGACGGCGTTGACGCTCTTCAGGAGTAATTGAAGGGCGTAAGAGGCCCAACTGCATCGGTTCTGGAGTGTCTGAGGCAACGGTGGTTGAAGCTGGTGAAGCTGGTGATTGGGAAGAACTAGGCACACGGGGCAACATCCAGACAGGACGAGAAGGACCAGAGGATCGCTCCGTACGCCGTTCCCTCAGGCATCTGTCTATCTGGATAGAGAGGTCTATGAGCCCCTCTAGAGTCTCTGGAATGCCGACTCTGGCCAGTTCATCTTTTAGAGATTCTGAAAGGCCCATACGGAACTGGTACCGTAAGGCAGCATTATTCCAGTTCATGTGGGAACTCCAACGTCTGAATTCCGACACGTAGTCCTCCACAGGCCTGCGGCCTTGTTGTAGAGCATGCAAGGCTGCCTCTGCAGTGGCAGTTAATTGAGGATCCTCATATAGCAATGACATGGCCTGAAAGAAGTCATTTAAGGTGTCAAGTGAAACATCCTTCTTCTCTAGAAGACGATGGGCCCAGGACTGAGGCTCGCCTGACAACAGCGAGATCACGAACCCCACTTTAGTAGCCTCCAGAGAGAAAGTCCTTAGCTGAAGGGCAAAAAAGAATTCACATGAATTACGAAAAGTCCTGAATTTACTCCAGTTGCCCGAAAATCTTTCAGGCGTGGGGACCCTGGGTTCAGGCGGCATCATCACCACTGAGGGCGCAGCAGGAGTCACGGAAGCAGGAGGTGAGGAAGTTACCAAAGCTTGCATTCGGCCTTCCAGTTGGGTATAGCCCTCTTGTAGGCTTTTTACTGCTTGGGTAAGTCCAGCAAGATGGCGGCAGAGCTCGTCCATGGGAGAGGCTCCCTGCGTGGGCTCGGACATGGCTGTCCGGTACTGTCACGTACCTGGTGGTGGAGCCCGGAGTGCTGGGAGTGGCCTCTGGTGTGCCTCTGGCTCAAGAACCCCTGATAGAGGAAACAGGGACTCGAGAGCGCAGTGGGCCACAAGTGCCTGGCAAGTGGCAGGTGTCTCTGAAGTTCAACTGGAGCACTGGAACAGCAGACTGTAAGAAGATGCACTGGATCACTGTCTGGAACACTGGAACCACTGGCCGTGAGGAGAAGCACTGTAGCAGGCAGGAACTCCGGAACAGCAGACAGCAGGGAGGTGTTCTGTAGTCCAGCTAGAGCACGGGAACAGCAGGCAGTAAGAGGGTGCACTGGAACTCCGGCATGAACACTGAAACCACTGGCTTTGGGAGGAAGCACTGTAGCAAGCAGGAACTCCGGGACAGCAGGCAGCAGGGAGGTGTTCTGTAGTTCAGCTGGAGAACTGGAACAGCAGGCTGTAAGTGGGTGCACTGGAACTCTGGCAGGAACACTGGAACCACTGGCTGTGGGAGGAAGCACTGTAGCAAGCAGGAACTCCGGAACAGCAGGCAGCAGGGAGGTGTTCTATAGTTCAGCTGGAGCACAAGCAGAATCAGACAGGCCGGGTCAACACTGGCGGGCAAGCAGGTACCAAACGGAGGCAGAAGAATAGTCAAGATACAGTCCGGGTTGGCAACAGGCAGGTAACGGATAACCGAAGAATAGTCAGACGAGCCGGGGTCAAGGACTGGAAGCAAACAGGAATAGTCAGAAGCAGGCCGGGTAACAGGAAGCAGGTAGGCAGGTATTCAGGTAGCTTAGGGTCACAGGGAATGCTGTAGACCGGACAGCAAGAAAGCATGCTGACAGGCTCCTTTAAATAGGCCTAATGGCGCCAAACGCTGTCACACTGCACGTCTGCGCGCATCCGCGCGCACTCGTGCGCGCCCGTGTACCGACCGTACATGCCCGTTCGTACCATCGTGCACCAGCATACACCCGTTCGTACTAGCGGGCACCCGCCTTCGTCCGTTCACGCCAACGCGCCTCCGCACGCGTCCTCTGGCTCTAACAACAGTGGTTCTGTTAACTGATCTTCCGCCGACGGCTGTGCTAACAGGACGCCTTTCATGACAATGGGGTTCATTCAGAACAGAGAGAAGTCACTAGTGGTGTACCACAAGGCTCTGTTATGGGTCCTGTTCTATTTAATATTGATGTAGAATAATGACGAATTGAACCAGGCAGGACTTTAGTGATACAGGTTTATGAACATACAGGTTTATGTTCAAAATATTACAAGATGCAGGCCTAATTTATACAGTTTCTTACAATACAAGCATATTAGATACAACATTATTGGTAGCTAAGATCTACATCAATGTAACTAACCATAAATCTGACTCTTGTCATTCAACCAGACAAACGTATTCATTCCCAGAATTCCTACATGTTTATTAAAATGATTTATAACTGCTTTTGTCTATGGCTTTACCCATTAAAATACTTGTTCAGAGACAATATGGCACCCAGTCATGTTAAATCAAACCCTCCTTGTCCTGATAAGACTTTACCAACTCAAGGATAACAGATTTATGACTTTGGGAAAATAAACTTGCAATAACCCCACCTTATGTGTTATATGTCTTACAGTTTGTACCTATACAATCCTATATGTATTTATTCATATATTGGTTTCACAAAAAGGTACAATATTATTTACAAATTATATTACATATATATATACAGTGGGGACTGAAAGTATTCAGACACCCTTAAATTTTTCACTCTTTGTCATTTTGCAGCCATTTGCTAAAATCATTTAAATTCATTTTTTTCCTCATTAATGTACACACAGCACCCCATATTGACAGAAAAACACAGAATAGTTGAAATTTTTTGCAGATTTATTAAAAAAGAAAAACTGAAATATCACATGGTCCTAAGTATTCAGACTAGACATGTGCAGGATGAAAAAATTCGTTTAGTTTAGTTTCGTTTCGATTCGTTATTTAACTTAATTCGTTTAGTTAAATTAGTTGCATTCATTACATTCGTTTTCGGAATTCGTTTCGTTTTGTATTCGAATTCGAAAAAATTTGACCGCATTCGAAAAAAGTCGACCGTATTCGAAAAAAACTATCAAATTCGAAAAAAATTCGAACACATTCGAAAAAAACTGTCAAATTCGAAAAAATTCTACCACATTCGAAAAAAACTATCAAATTCGAAAAAATTCTACCACATTCGAAAAAAACTATCAAATTCGAAAAAATTCTACCACATTCGAAAAAAACTATCAAATTCGAAAAAATTCTACCACATTCGAAAAAAACTGTCAAATTCGAAAAAATTCTACCACATTCGAAAAAAACTGTCAAATTCGAAAAAATTCTACCACATTCGAAAAAAACTATCAAATTCAAAAAAAATATTACTACATTTGAAAAAAATATTAAATTCGAAAAAATTCTACCACATTCGAAAAAAACTGTCAAATTCGAAAAATTTCTACCACATTCGAAAAAAACTATAAAATTCGAAAAAAACAATAACTGAATTTGAAAAAGTAAACTATATATAACCATTTGCGAAATTTGAAATTCGTATAGAATGAAATCGAATTCCAATAGAAAAGATTAGAATAGAATAGAAAGTATAAAAGAATAGCATAGAAAAACAATAGATCAGAATAGAAAAAAATATAATATATTGTATTCTAAGCTTTTCTATTGAATTCGAATTCATTCTGTACCAAATTCCAATTTTGGAAGATGGTTAAATATATATATTATATATTTTTTCTATTCTGTTCCATTGTTTTTCTATGCTATTCTTTTCTATTCTATTCTAAACTTTTCTATTCGAATTTGAATTAATTCTATGCGAAATTCGAATTTCGGAAGATGGCTTCTAAAATTAGAATTTCGTATAGAATGAATTCGAATTTGAATAGAAAAGATTAGAATAGAAATAGAATAGACTAGAAAAACAATAGAACAGAAGAGAATAAAATATAATATATATATTTTTTTCTATTCTGTTTCATTGTTTTTCTATGCTATTCTTTTTTATTCTATTCTAAACATTTCTATTCGAATTTGAATTCATTCTATACGAAATTCGAATTTCGGAAGATGGCTTCTGAAATTCGAATTTTGTATAGAATGAATTTGAATTTGAATAGAAAAGAATAGACTAGAAAAACAATAGAACAGAACAGAATAAAATATAATATATATATTATATCTTATTCTATTCTGTTCTATTGTTTTTCTAGTCTATTCTTTCTACTCTATTTTAATCTTTTCTATTCAAATTAATTTTATACAAAATTCGAATTTTGGAAGATGGTTTTATATATATATATATATATATATATATATATATATATATATATATATAAAATATTTTTTCTATTCTGTTCTATTGTTTTTCTATTATTTTCTATTATATTCTGATCTTTTCTATTTGAATTCAAATTCATTCTATACAAAATTCGAATTTCAGAAAATAGTTATATAGAAATAGAATGAAATCAAATTCTAATAGAAAAGAATAGAATAGAAAAACAATAGAACAGAATAGAAAGAAATATTTTATATATATATAAAAATAAATAAAACCATCTTCCGAAATTGGAATTTGGTACAGAATGAATTCGAATAGAAAAGATTAGAATAGAATATTTTATATTTTTTTCTATTCTGTTCTATTGTTTTTCTATGCTATTCTTTTATATTATTTTCTGTTCTATTCTAATCTTTTCTATTTGAATTCATTCTGTACCAAATTCCAATTTCGGAAGATGTGTGTGTATATATATATATATATATATATATATATATATATTTTTTTTTTTTTTTCTGTTCTATTGTTTTTCTGTTCTAGTCTTTTCTATTAGAATTCGATTTCATTCTATTTCATTCTGTTTCTGTATAACCATTTTCGGAAATTCAAATTTCGTATAGAATGATTTCGCATTCAAATAAAAAAGATTAGAATAAAATAGAAAAGAATAGAAAAGAATAGAAAAACAATAGACCAGCATAGAAAAAAAATAAAAATAAAAAAAATATATATAAATATATATACCGTATTTATCAGGGGAAAATCATGGGTGCGTGTTATACGCCGATCCCTTGCGATCCTGAGCTGACAGATCTTCAAAATCGCCGACCGCGATTTGAAAATGGCGCCGAAATACACAGAGGCGGTCCTCGGCTCTTCTCGGCCACTTTCGTCTTCACTCGAGTGCCGCCCGAACCTAGCCGAGTGTACTCGGCTAGGTTCGGATAGCTCCGCTCACAGTCACGCCCATCCCGGGCGGGACTACGAGTGGAGCCGAAAGTGAACGAGAGCCGCCGAGAAGAGCCGAGGACCGGCTCTGTGTATTTTGGCGCCGGCGGCACCATTTTCAAATCACGGTCGGCGATTTTGAAGCTCAGGATCGCAGGGGATCACAGGATTTTCAAACTGCGAGCTGCAAGGCTGCACTGGGGCAAGGCTGCACTGGGGCAAGGCTGCACTGGGATAAGGCTGCACTGGGATAAGGCTGCAATGGACACTGGGAAGGCTGCACTGACAAGGCTGCACTGACAAGGCTGCACTGACAAGGCTGCACTGACATGGCTGCACTGGGGCAAGGCTGCACTGAGAAGGCTGCAATGATGGGCATTTAAATGTAAGTTTTTTTCCCTTAAACTTCCCTCCTAAAAGTTTTTTTTTCCTTAAAATTCCCTCCTAAACTTGGGGTGCGTGTTATACGCCAGTGCGTGTTATACGCCGATAAATACGGTAATTTTTTTGTATTATTCTCTTCTATTGTTTTTTTATGCTTTTCTTTTCTATTATTTTATATTCTATAATAGTCTTTTCAATTCAAATTCATTCTATACGAAATTCGAATTTCGGAACATGGCTTCTGAAGTTTGAATTTCTTATAGAATGAATTCGAATTAGAACAGAAAATAATAGAAAAGAATAGATTAGAAAAACAATAGAACAGAATAGAAGAAAATATAATATATATAATACATATATATATATATATATATCTAAACTTTTCTATTCGAATTTGAATTCATTCTATACGAAATTCGAATTTCGGAAGATGGCTTCTGAAAGTGGAATTTCGTATAGAATGAATTCGAATTTGAATAGAAAAGATTAGAATAGAAAATAATAGACTAGACAAACAATAGAACAGAACAGAATAAAATATAATATATATAATTTTTTGTATTCTGTTCTATTGTTTTTCTAGTCTTTTCTCTTCTACTCTGTTCTAATCTTTTCTATTCAAATTCGAATTCATTTTATAAGAAATTCAAATTTCGGAAGATGGTTATATATATATATATATATATATATATATATTATACATATACACACACATATATATATATATATATATATATATATATATATATATATATATATATATATATATATATATAAAACCATCTTCCGAAATTTGAATTTCTTATAATATGAATTCGAATTTGAATAGAAAAGATTAGAATAGAGTAGAAGAGAAAAGACTAGAAAAACAATAGAACAGAATACAAAAAATTATATATATTATATTTTATTCTGTTCTGTTCTATTGTTTGTCTAGTCTATTATTTTCTATTCTAATCTTTTCTATTCAAATTCGAATTCATTCTATACGAAATTCCACTTTCAGAAGCCATCTTCCGAAATTCGAATTTCGTATAGAATGAATTCAAATTCGAATAGAAAAGTTTAGAATAGAATAGAAAAGAATAGCATAGAAAAACAATGAAACAGAATAGAAAATTATATATATATATATATATATATATATATATATATATATATATATATATATAACATCTCCCAAAATTCGAATTTCATATAGACCGAAATCAAATTTGAATGTAAAAGATTAGAATAGAATAGAAAATAATAGAAAAGAATAGACTAGAAAAACAATAGAACAGAATAGAAGAAAATATAATATATATATTATATTTTCTTCTATTCTGTTCTATTGTTTTTATAGTCTATACTTTTCTATTATTTTCTGTTCTAATCTTTTCTATTCAAATTCGAATTCATTCTATATGAAATTCAAACTTCAGAAGCCATGTTTCGAAATTCGAATTTCGTATAGAATGAATTTGAATTTGAATTGAAAATACTATTATAGAATATAAAATAATAGAAAAGAAAAGCATAAAAAAACATATGTTTTCGAATTCGATTCGAATATGTTTTCGAAATCGATTCGAATATGTTTTCGAATTCGATTCGAATTCGTTCGTTTTTTTTCGGATTCGTTTAAATTCTTTACTTTTGTCATTCGGAAATTCGGATGCATCCGAATTTCCGAATAATGAAAAATTCGTCCGAATTTCGATTCGGAACGAAACGAAATGCACATGCCTAATTCAGACCCTTTGCTCAGTATTTAGTAGAAGCACCCTTTTGATCTATTACAGCCATGAGTCTTTTTGGGAAAGATGCAACAAGTTTTTCACACCTGGATTTGGGGATCCTCTGCCATTTCTCCTTGCAGATCCTCTCCAGTTCTGTCAGGTTGGATGGTAAATGTTGGTGGACAGCCAAGTTTTAGGTCTCTCCAGGGATGCTCAATTGGGTTTAAGTCAGGGCTCTGGCTGGGCCATTCAAGAACAGTCAGAGTTGTTGTAAAGCCACTTCTTCGTTATTTTAGCTGTGTGCTTAGGGTCATTGTCTTGTTGGAAGGTAAACCTTCGGCCCAGTCTGAGGTCCTGAGCACTCTGGAGAAGGTTTTCGTCCAGGATATCCCAGTACTTGGCCGCATTCATCTTTCCCTCGATTGCAACCAGTCATCCTGTCCCTGCAGCTGAAAAACACCCCCACAGCATGATGCTGCCACCACCATGCTTCACTGTTGGGACTGTATTGGACAGGTGATGAGCAGTGCCTGGTTTTCTCCACACATACTGCTTAGAATTAAGGCCAAAAAGTTCTATCTTGGTCTCATCAAACCAAAGAATCTTATTTCTCACCATCTTGGAGTCCTTCAGGTGTTTTTTAGCAAACTCCATGCAGGCTTTCATGTGTCTTGCACTGAGGAGAGGCGTCCATCAGGCCACGCTGCCATGAAGCCCCGACTGGTGGAGGGCTGCAGTGATGGTTGACTTTCTACAACTTTCTCCCATCTCCCGACTGCATCTCTGGAGCTCAGCCACAGTAATCTTTGGGTTCTTCTTTACCTCTCTCACCAAGGCTTTTCTCCACCGATAGCTCAGTTTGGCCAGACAGCCAGCTCTAGGAAGGGTTCTGGTCGTCCCAAACATCTTCCATTTAAGGATTATGGAGGTCACTGTGCTATTAAGAACCTTAAGTGCAGCAGAAATTTTTTTGTAACCTTGGCCACATCCGTGCCTTGCCACAATTCTGTCTCTGAGCTCTTCAGGCAGTTTCTTTGACCTCATGATTCTCATTTGCTCTGACATGCACTGTGAGCTGTAAAGTCTTATATAGACAGGTGTGTGGCTTTCCTAATCAAGTCCAATCAGTATAATCAAACACAGCTGGACTCAAATGAAGGTGTAGAACCATCTCAAGGATGATCAGAAGAAATAGACAGCACCTGAGTTAAATATATGAGTGTCACAGCAAAGGGTCTGAATACTTAGGACCCTGTGATATTTCAGTTTTTCTTTTTTAATAAATCTGCAAAAATGTCAACAATTCTGTGTTTTCCTGTCAATATGGGGTGCTGTGTGTACATAAATGAGGGAAATAATGAACTTAAATGATTTTAGCAAATGGCTGCAATATAACAAACAGTGAAAAATTTAAGGGGGTCTGAATACTTTCTGTCCCCACTGTATATATATAACTGCTTAATTCAATCTTGTCTAATTATTAATATATACATACATACATACACATCAGTGTTATCTTATTCAATATATTTTAACAGTTTTAATGAGGACACAAGCAGACCTTTTTTGACTCTGTCAAACTAAATTACTATACATAACTTTCCCATATTCCACATAATTACTTTTTAACCCTTTCATGACTAAGCCTATTTTTGAAATTTGGTGTTTACAAGTTAAAATCCATATTTTTTGCTAGAAAATTAGTTAGAACCACCAAACATTATATATATTTTTTTAGCAGAGAATCTAGAGAATAAAATGGAGATTGTTGCAATATTTTATATCACACAGTATTTGTGCAGCGGTGTTTTAAACGCAAATTTTTGGAAAAGGGACACTTCCACGAATTTTAAAAAATCCAAACAGTAAAGTTACCCCAATTTTTTTGTATAATGTGAAAGATGATGTTACGCCGAGTAAATAGATACCAAACATGTCAGGATTTATAATTGCACGCACTCGTGGAATGACGACAAACTATGGTAGCTATGAAATTCCATAGGCGACGCATTAAATTTTTTTTTTATGGTTACCAGGTTAGAGTTACAGAGGAGGTCTAGGGCTAGAATTATTGCTCTCACTCTGACGATCGCGGCGATACCTCACATGTGTTATTTGAACACCGTTTACATATGCATGCGCAACTTCCGTATGCGTTTTCTTCGCTGCGCGAGCTTGCGGGGACGGGGGCACGTTAAAAATTTTTTTTTTATATTTATTTTATTTATTTTTATACTTAAAAATTGTGTTTAAAAAAAAATGTTTTTTTTTTACTTTTATTGCTGTCACAAGGAATGTAAACATCCCTAGTGACAGTAATAGGTGGTGACAGGTACTCTTTATGGAGGGATGGGGGGTCTAAAAGACCCCCCATCCCTCCTTTACACTTCAAAGTATTCAGATCGCTGAAAATGGCGATTCTGAATACTGTGTATTTTTTTAAATTCGCCACCATTGGCAGCCGAGTAAATGGGAAGTGACGTCATGACGTCGCTTCCGCATTTACATTGAGTAGGCTGGAACAAAGCCGCCCACAGCTTCGTTCCAGCCCGCCCCCAGATGCCGGAGGCAGACGATTGGACACCGGGCCTCCCGATCGCACGAGAGGCCCGGTAAGAGCGGCGGGAGGCGGGTATCCTCCGGCTTTTAGCCGCATCGGTTGTTATATACGTGTAGCCGATCGCCCGCTCTGAACAACGGTACCGGGATGATGCCTGCAGCTGCGGGCATCATCCCAGTATAACCCCTGAAAGCCGAGTACGCAGATGTGCGTACGGTCGGCGGGAAGGGGTTAAACCATCTGTATAATAAGTTTTCACTTATTCTTGACAGTTTATTTATTACCTTTAAGGAATGTTATCTTATCAGACTATATTTCAACTGCTGTCAAAGTGTTTCTCTTCTAATTAGTGAATTTAAAAACTATGAAGTATCCTAATACAATTTCACCGAGTATGACTTATAAAAAATATCAGCATGAAGCAGAGAGGTCATCTAAAGTTCAACATTTAAAAATTCAGACTTTCTCTATATTTTTAGACATGTGCACACTAAAATATTTTGTTTCGAATAATCTTGGACTAATAGAGTTAGATAGGCACATTCAACCTTTTTTGCTATTGTCTCTATAATGTGGAATATTTTCTCTCTATGTCGAATCTTTTCTCTCTATGTCGAATTTTTCTCTCTATGTAGAATAATCTTGGACTAATAGAGCTAAGGTTAGGCACATTCGACCACAGGTTCAATGGAAACAGATCGCTATTGTCAGCATCATGTCGAATCTCCTATCTATATCGAACTGTTGTCACAACGAAAACGAAAATTAAGCATTTGTTTATGTCGGATCTTTTGGTTTTCGGATTCTGCACGTTCGTTATTGTCTGTTAAAATGATAACGAAAATACGCGAAATTCGGACGAAAATGCATTTGGATGAAAACCAATACACATGTCTAATATTTATGGAATAACATAGTATACATTAATAAAGATTAACTATTGCTTTACTATTGAATAATAATATTGATAAGACCACTACTATATAATAATAATAATAATAATAATAATAATAATAGTAATAATAATAATAATAATAATAATAATAATAATTATATTATTAATAAAACATGTGCATATTAATATGAATAACATAAAATATATTGGTTAATATGAAATTCTACTACATTTCCCCCTTGTTGAGGCATAAGCCTCACAGCAATTACAATACAGATTACCCACCATGCCCTTCAGAGACCCCATGTACCCGACACATCACATAAATCGATCAAAAAAAAAAATCAGTCCAATCAAAAACACACTGCATCTTCTTCTGTAGCTGCAAAAGTCTTCTCCATATGTGGCACGGAAGACATAGTTGGCAGTCTCAGTGGCATTGTGATCATCCTTGCCACAAACTTCTTGCAACAGACAACAGTTACTCAGCAACATCACATCAAGGATAACAGGGAAGAGGAACAATCCGTTTAGCTAGTGAATGAAAGCCAAATATGTGGTTCCAGGGACCATTCAGCAGACTCAGTCCAATAAGGCTCAGCCTTTTCCAGCATAGGTCTTTTCAGCTTAGCCAAGTGCTTGATGTTTTTGGAGAGATCTCCTTCTTCATCATCATTTGCTGATCCAGTATCATAGCACAAGCTGCTTTGGATGCTGTAAGACACAAGTTCAGTGCATACCTGTTCTGCAAAGATACAAGTCTCAGATTTTCCAGTTCCTCTTTTATTGCATGAAACCCTTCCTTTGTAGCAATTAACATTTGTAGCAAGTTGCATCATGCCTTCTGCGATCATCCGATATTTGTCTGGATATAAAATCCACTTCAAAATTATAGTAGTAAAAAATAATCAGTGTCAAGATAGGCCTCTGGCAAGCATTTCAGGGCAACCTACAAAGCAATGGCTCCTACACTATCATTTTATTTAATAACCTAATTTAGTGCGTTCCTTTTTCTTCAACAACATCCGCTAAAATAATATACATGTATCTATATAGTTTTATCATAATACAATACTCTTAGAATATTCCTCAACATTATTAGTACATGTTTTCAGTATGAAGTATTTTATATAGATTATGCTTTTACATTTTATTTCCTAGTTTCCAGCCAATACTATTTCCCATAGAATACATTTAAAATCCTTATAATTTCTTAACCTAGACTCTACCCAACAGTCACTATTACCCTGGTCATGTCGTAGGTCAATATAGTCAGTCCAGATATTTCATTAGTTTTAATTCTGTAGTCTTCCCACAAAGTTTGCTAAACCCAAAACCTTTTCACTTTTTGTCCATCCCTGCACATACTATACGGTAGAATATTATACAATAACAGTCAGCATGGGTCTCTCTGTCAGTCACTGCTATACTGTCTAACTCAGTAGCCTAATTTTAATTACTATGGTTTATTTTTTACTTCTCCTATGTCTTAAAACATGAATTATAAAATATCATATTAAATAAAAATGTACACACACATTTATCTTGCTGGTTTTTTTTTTAATAAGTATCCCCCAACATATAAATGAGAGTTCTTGGCCAACATAATGCAAATATCAAGATAAATAACATAATGTATCTTATAAAGCATCAAGATCATACATTCTTAGTGAAATGTCATACTTATTACATTACACCTCCCCACTTTTTTGAGGAAAAAAAAAAGTGATACAACTATTTGTTTATAATGACTGAACATTTTCTCATAGTGGAACTCTACTCATAAAAATGTGATAAAAATAATGTTCATTAGCAAGAAAAATACATCCCACATGAATTATTTTGCTACCATTTTACTGAAGCACAGAACCTTTGAGCAGCAGTAGAATTTCAGGCTGTCAGCCGACTGGCCTCTGGATTTTAATCAGTGCAAAAAAAAAAAAAAATAGAGCACAACTGAGCATGTGCAGAGCAGGGTGAGACAGTGGATTTGAAACAGTATAAGCATTTATTTGTATAATTTATTTTTTATTATATACCTGCAAAAGGAGTCAGCCTCAAGTGATCCAGCAGGAATTCATTTTTTGACCAAAGTTCCACTTTAAGGTGTTCACAAAAATAATACTTATGACATATATAACAATCAAAACAATGGTAATTATCTACATACAGAGTATCACATACAATTATTTAGAATTGTCCATTACTAAAATACTTCTAATGTCTTTTTCTGCAACAGTCTCTTGTATGCATTCCACTTGCACTTATGTGAATAACACTCCTGCTAATCTCACTCAGACTGTAACTACTATAGAAACTGAAAATGTCACTGTCACATACTGTATGTGGATTTAAATGGAAACTTGAATTGTGAATTCTTCCACTTCCTTTTATGATCTTTAATGTACTTGCAGTCATCAAGAGTTACTGACATACATTCCTTTAGTGGCTTTGATTGGAACAAACATCTAAAACAAGGTTTAGAAACAAAACTACACCAATTTAGCTAATTATTTTAAACACATGAACATTTAATCTCCCACTGTACAGCATTAAGTCTAAGCAACTATCATTTGCCTCTAGAACTCCTAAAATTTGTGACAAATCTATCCAAAGTTTCATATGGCACAGTAAATTGTATTTAATTTGGTCTACAACAGCCCATACATCCTGTCCACCAATGAATATGATTGTGGACACAAGGTTCTATTGTCTATGCCAAGCATAGAACATAATGGAACTGATTTTTCATAATAATGGGTACAATTATCTGATATCAGTGCTGTGTACACCCCAATACTGAGGAAAAACTTCCCACATCAGACACTTAGATGTTGTCTCGTACATTTGCATGACCATATGAAAAACTTTGATTTACTTTAAAAAGGAGCAGATATTTATTAAAGTATATCTATATCTACAGCTTTGTTCTTTCATTGCAATAAAGTCTATATGCAGGCACACAAAATAGACTTTGTAGAACTACATTTTATGAAACTACATTGTTATAATGTTCATAATTAAAAAGAAATCAAATAAAATTACATGGTCACTTGCACAGTCTGTTAAATCCAAAGAGGTTAAGAAAATGTGCATTACTATTGACTATTAACCCTACATATCTGAAAGAAGACAATAAAACCTGAAAACATTAATCAGTGTTATTATCAATTATGAAACAATGCGTAGATCAACATCCTACAAACTTAAGATATCTAAATATTTGTGTATACAATCACTAGCAACAAATACCACTGTTTATGAGCGAAAGAAAGCTTCACATTTTTATAAGACACAGTTTCTGTTGTCAGTAAAACTTTCTAAATGTAAATGTAATGTAATACATTGTTAAAATGTATGATATGTCCTTTACAGGGGCCATAAGTAAATAGAATGTCATTACAGTTTATTTAATTACATTTGACACATTAGCACATTGTGCTCATGTCTCCATAAAACATTTTTTCTCACTTCAATATGTGTAACACTTATAATTGGTGACCAAAAACAAGCCACATGTCTGGGATAAGGCTAACCCAATGTTTAATAAAGTAACAAAACTATAGATTGACCCCGCACTATATATATATATATATATATATATATATATATATATATATATATATATATATATATACACACACATACTCCTTGTACAATAAAGTATTATGCTTAATTGGTTGGTTGCAGATTTACATTGCATGCTATTACTGTGTATGATCCCCAAAAATCCTATTTTTAATATAATGTTATTCTGGAGAGCTCTCCTAAAATATTTCTCATGTATATTGCAGCCATAGCTTCCAGGTCTTTCAAAATTTTATTAGTTTACTAGAGTTTCCTTAAAGTGGATGTAAACCCAATGTCATCCTTTCTAAACTACTGCCATAGGGATTATCTATAAGGATATACATGCCTCCTGCATGTATCTTTACCTGTCAAATGTCTCCCCTCTGTCTGTTATGAGAGCCGAAAAACTGCATATTCTGTGGGTGGGTCTGTTGTCTGGAGCTCGGAGGGTGGAGTCGTGATGTCAGTAGACTCCCCGCCCACCTCTACACTCCCCTTGTCAACATGCATTTTTCTCCTGTGTATTTCTTAGACTGAACTTCTGCTATGATCTCTAACATCCAGTGAAAAGACAGGAAAGTAACCACATGACTTCAGCGTGCCCAATTATGCTGAGGTGTGGAACATCCAATTCTTGCAGAGCTGCTGAAGAAAAGAGGTACATGTGTCTTAGGCTAGTGCACGACATATGTAAATCACCTGTCACTCACAGCAAGGAGGAGTATTTGACAAAGTTTTTCTCTGTTCGTCAAGATTTATCTCACTGAACAATAAAAGAGGATTGCTCAGAGATGGATTAACTCTTTGTGGCAAGACTGGGCTCAAATGATAGGAAATCTTATACTCTATATTATGACATAACAAAAAAAAATTGGGGGGTTTACATCCACTTTAAGAATAATTATATACACATTTTATTGTTAATTAGATCATATTAATGTCGAGTGACCCTAATTCAAAAACTGACTTCTACCACCTGTAGTAGCATAACTAGGAACTTGAATAATAAAAAATCAAAAGGAGTGAAAATTTTACAAAGTATAACTTTACATATGAAAACGTGCTGGCTGCTCCTGGAATAAAGAAACAAATTATTACTTTAGTCAAACTAATAATCAGCCTGATGATTACTAAATATTGTAATCAGGTAGGACAAAATAAGTTATAGCCAATACCAATAAGGGACCTTGCTCACCAGAGCCTACAGGCTAATATTAAAAATTAAGACTCTAATTATCTAACTCACCCCCATGTATGTGCTACATATAGCACATATAATAGGATGGTAGCACTGTTTTTACCATGCATCACTCTTCACTATTATTTTTAGAGAATAAGAAACAAATATACATTTGGAGTTCCCTTTTATCAAATAAATAAATCCCATTACTATCTTTGTTAATACTATTAAGTAGACAAATATATAAAGATGACAGTTTACATAATACTGTACAATAAGATAGGGACATAACAAAATAAACAACAAAAGCTACAAGCACCCTCCCTACAAGAGTGATACACGAAATATAAAATGCACCTTTTACTACTGCAGTTCATAATATAAAAGACAGAATACCTATTATAATCTACAATTTATATTCTAATAAAATGGAGACCTAATCCCATGATAGACAGTTTCCTTTTTAGAAGCATAACAAATAAAAATTAACAAATGTTTAAGAATAAGAACGTATTCTGAGATTTTCTGCTCAGCTCATCAAGTTTCTGTCTAAAGTCACCAGACATAACTCCCTAAACGTGCCCCTTATGCCTCGTTTCCACTGAGCAGATCGGTTCGGTACGGTACGCTATTTTGGGTGTTTCCATTACGAAAGCGGCCCATACAACCGAACCGTACCGCTCCATTCAGGGTCCTGCTTCAGATGTGGGGCCATAGAAAATGGAACGGTTCGGTTAGGGTGGAGCTACCGGCGTCATACGATACTTTCCACTGATTGGCTGACACCAAACCCTCTGCTGTGCTATGATGATGTCAGAGGAAAGTGCCAAACAAACACATGCATATAAAGGAGAATTAAAGGAGAAGGATGCCTGCTAACAACAGCCGTGTTTGGTCATCACAGGAACTATCTACTTTCCTAAGCATAATTGGTGATAGCGTTATTCAGAGTGAGCCTGATGGATCAGTAAGGAATGAAAAGGTGTACAAAGATATTTCTCAGCGGATGGCAGCCGAGGGATTTGAACGCACGTCGTGTCAGCCGTAGTGGAAACAGTCGGAAAACTTGGCAGTGGTACGACACCATGGACGCCATTTACGGTCATAGGCCAGCAAACGAAGGCAGGGAGGGAGGTCTGGACTCTGCAACTTCAATGCTCGAATCCATGATAGACCCCTTTGGTGAGCTTTTTTATTATACATAGGATTTTGCTCTGCTAACCATTTAAAAAATATATATAACCATATGTGCATTTTCAGAAACAAGTGATGGAGTCTCCAATGATGCATCAAACGTTTCCGACGATGGATCTTCAACCTCTTTCAGCAGCACCAGTACTATTTCCTCAAGCCAACCACAGAGTAGCCAACCACAGAGTAGCCAACCACAGAGTACATCCAATGCACCCCGGCACACTGGTAAGACATGATGATAGTTGTAATTGTGCATTTTCTTAAAATAAATCAGCATTGTGGCAGATGTACAGGGGGTACAGTGGTGGAACAGACGAGCAGGGGCTTCAGCAGCGTGGCAGATGTGCCGGGGGTACAGTGGTGGAACAGATGAGCAGGGGCTTCAGCAGTGTGGCAGATGTGCAGGGAGTACAGTGGTTGGACAGATGAGCAGGGGCTTCAGCAGTGTGGCAGATGTGCAGGGGCTACAGTGGTGGAACAGATGAGCAGGAGCTTCAGCAGTGTGGCAGATGTGCAGGGGGTACAGTGGTGGAACAGATGAGCAGGGGCTTCAGCAGTGTGGCAGATGTGCAGGGGGTACAGTGGTGGAACAGATGAGCAGGGGCTTCAGCAGTGTGGCAGATGTGCAGGGGGTACAGTGGTGGAACAGATGAGAAGGGGGTTCAGCAGTGGACAGAAGAGCAGTGGGGCAGATGTGAAAGGAGGTGTATAGCCAGGGCAGATGAGCAGGGTCAACAGAGGTGCGGCAGAATATCAGGGGTAACAGAGGTGGGACAGGAGAGCAGGGGGTACAGTCTGGTGGGGTAGATGAGAAAGGGGGTTACAGTGGTGGCACTGATGCTTCCAAAAACTATTCTGGTCTTTTGTATATTACAGGTGAAAGGAGACGGTTGCAGATGGATCTGCGCACAGTCATGGAGGATATGCGGGCATCAGAGGAAAGGCAGCTGGAAAGGATTGAGAACCTTTCTGAGAGGCGATTTCAGGCACTGCGTCAGGATGCACAGGAAGCTATGCACCAGGAGGCAGAAATCGCCCGGCAGCAGATGGAGCAGTTGGCTACCTTCAAGCAGGCCTTCCTTGGTGTCCTGGGTCAGCTTGTTCAAGTGCTTGGAGCCAGTCGTGATCCCAGGTTACCACCCAGACAATAGGGCCTTTCATGCAGCACAGGAATTGTACACTTGTACACGTTTCGTTAAAAAAAAAAAATTTTGTTAAGTTTTTATAAAAAAAAGCTTATTTTTAAATATATTTTTCACATTTTGACTTTCTAGAATATATAGAAATTTTTTTTTGTGAAATAAAAATCATGAGAGAATTTTTTGAGTATGTCTGATTAATGTAACACCTCATTAACATACAGTAATACTTTATTAAATTAAAACTTGTAAAAATGAATAGTAAGAAATTAAACGTTGAGGTGCCGCATCAGAGCCTGACGTATTTCACTGCACTCTTCTTCCATATCCTGTGCTGCTATCACTACTGGCTCTTCTGAATATGTATTCCAATCCTGGTGGAAGTCTTCTCCATGACTTTCACAAAGATTGTGAAGAGAACAGCAAGTAAGCACCATGGATTTGGCAAGTTTAATGTCACTGTCATTTCTCTTCATAAGACACCGCCATCTACCCTTAAGTCTTCCAAAAGCATTTTCCACTACGACCCGTGCCCTGGATGTTTTCTTGTTGTAGATTTGCTGTTCTGGTGTCAGGCAGCCATTGTCAGGAAATGGTTTCAGGAGCCAATTTTGTAAAGGGTAGGCAGAGTCCCCAAGCACATAATAGCCAACATTCGCCCCACAAATGTTCTTAGTGCACACAGGGTACAGGGTGTGTGTGTGTGTCAGGTAGGTAGGTCAGTGTGTGTGTCAGGTAGGTGAGTCAGTGTGTGTGTCAGGTAGGTAGGCCAGTGTGTGTGTCAGGTAGGTAGGTCAGTGTGTGTGTCAGGTAGGTAAGTCAGTGTGTGTGTCAGGTAGGTAGGTCAGTGTGTGTGTCAGGTAGGTAAGTCAGTGTGTGTGTGTGTCAGGTAGGTAGGTCAGAGTGTGTGTGTCTCATAGGTAGGTAGGTCAGTGTGTGTGTCAGATAGGTGGGTCAGTGTGTGTGTGTCAGGTAGGTAGGTCAGTGTGTGTGTCAGGTAGGTAGGTCAGTGTGTGTGTCAGGTAGGTCAGTGTGTGCGTCAGGTAGGTAAGTCAGTGTGTGTGTGTGTGTCAGGTAGGTAGGTCAGTGTGTGTGTGTGTCAGGTAGGTAGGTCATTGTGTGTGTGTATGTGTGTGTCAGGTAGGTAGCTCAGAGTGTGTGTGTCTCATAGGTAGGTAGGTCAGTGTGTGTGTCAGGTAGGTAAGTCAGTGTGTGTGTGTGTCTCATAGGTAGGTAGGTCAGTGTGTGTGTGTGTCAGGTAGGTAGGTCATTTGCTTACCCTATAGCGCTGCCGTCTTTGTCTTTGCCGCATAAAGGTGTACTTCTCCTCTCAGCTACATATCCAAGCTAGAAGTTTTCTTTTTTTTTCTGCTGTGTTTCTCATTGCCGCTCGCAACCTTCTCTCATACAGTGCAGCATGTTTTTTTAAATATGAAGAACCAAAAAGCTACTAGAGAAAAGATGAGCTGCTGGATGATCTCCATTGTTGTTGATTCTCAGGTTTCCTGTCGCACTAATATGACATCACACTAGCATTTTTTCTAAACCCTGTATGGCCCCTTGTGGTTCCACTTGCAGTGGAAATGCTCACCATAATAGACCGGACCATTCTAGGACATTCAAACTGTACCGAACCGAACCAAACCAATCCGCTCAGTGGAAATGAGGCATTAGAGAGATACAGAGTACTGAGATAAACTGTCACAAAAGTGATTTCATGTTGTTTTTGCACATACATGCAGACAGCTTTTTCTAAAATGGTGGCTATACCTTCTACTCGCCTACACATATACTGAAAGAAATACATTAGCTTGTCTAACATGTAAAATTTACAACTGTAAAAATCTTTTTTTAAGCATGCCATTAATTACATTAGATAACAACAAAACCTGGGGAATGCCCAGGAAAAAATTCCAAGCCTACTTACCACCAGCTCGCAGACAACCAATTGACCTATCTAACAGTATGCGTTAAAAACAGGGGTTCAGTCCGCACGCATTTGCAAACGCATGCGTAAGCCACAGAGCCACGTCACGGCACCCTGTAATCTGTGGTCCTAACACTAAAATTTGGGTGTCCCCACAGTGGAGGCACATGCATTCTAATGGATAAGTGAGGGCAGGTGGACTGAAGGGAGCCCACCCCTTCTTAAAGGTACAGGACACACCAAACACCCAGCAGGTAGCACAATGGCTGCAAAGGTGCTGGTGCGTTGCTGGACCAATACACACACCCACGTGATTGCAAAAATCTTGCCACCACCCTCACTTATAGCTGACTATCGCAGTAAGAGGCATTGGAAGGCCACAAACAGATAACAACAAAACCTGGGGAATGCCCAGGAAAAAATTCCAAGCCTACTTACCACCAGCTCGCAGACAACCAATTGACCTGTCTAGCAGTATGCGTTGAAAACAGGGGTTCAGTCCGCACGCATTTGCAAACGCATGCGTAAGCCACAGAGCCACGTCACGGCACCCTGTAATCTGTGGTCCTAACACTAAAATTTGGGTGTCCCCACAGTGGAGGCACATGCATTCTAATGGATAAGTGAGGGCAGGTGGACTGAAGGGAGCCCACCCCTTCTTAAAGGTACAGGACACACCAAACACCCAGCAGGTAGCACAATGGCTGCAAAGGTGCTGGTGCGTTGCTGGACCAATACACACACCCACGTGATTGCAAAAATCTTGCCACCACCCTCACTTATAGCTGACTATCGCAGTAAGAGGCATTGGAAGGCCACAAACAGATAACAACAAAACCTGGGGAATGCCCAGGAAAAAATTCCAAGCCTACTTACCACCAGCTCGCAGACAACCAATTGACCTGTCTAGCAGTATGCGTTGAAAACAGGGGTTCAGTCCGCACGCATTTGCAAACGCATGCGTAAGCCACAGAGCCACGTCACGGCACCCTGTAATCTGTGGTCCTAACACTAAAATTTGGGTGTCCCCACAGTGGAGGCACATGCATTCTAATGGATAAGTGAGGGCAGGTGGACTGAAGGGAGCCCACCCCTTCTTAAAGGTACAGGACACACCAAACACCCAGCAGGTAGCACAATGGCAGCAAAGGTGCTGGTGCATTGCTGGACCAATACACAAACCCACATGATTGCAAAAATCTTGCCACCACCCTCACTTATAGCTGGCTATCGCAGTAAGAGGCATTGGAAGGCCACAAACAGATAACAACAAAACCTGGGGAATGCCCAGGAAAAAATTCCAAGCCTACTTACCACCAGCTCGCAGACAACCAATTGACCTGTCTAACAGTATGCGTTAAAAACAGGGGTTCAGTCCACACGCATTTGCAAACGCAGGCGTAAACCACAGAGCCACATCACGGCACCCTGAAATCTGTGGTCCTAACACTAAAATTTGGGTGTCCCCACAGTGGAGGCACATGCATTCTAATGGATAAGTGAGGGCAGGTGGACTGAAGGGAGCCCACCCCTTCTTAAAGGTACAGGACACACCAAACACCCAGCAGGTAGCACAATGGCTGCAAAGGTGCTGGTGCGTTGCTGGACCAATACACACACCCACGTGATTGCAAAAATCTTGCCACCACCCTCACTTATAGCTGGCTATCGCAGTAAGAGGCATTGGAAGGCCACAAACAGATAACAACAAAATCTGGGGAATGCCCAGGAAAAAATTCCAAGCCTACTTACCACCAGCTCGCAGACAACCAATTGACCTGTCTAACAGTATGCGTTAAAAACAGGGGTTCAGTCCGCACGCATTTGCAAATGCATGCGTAAGCCACAGAGCCACGTCACGGCACCCTGTAATCTGTGGTCCTAACACTAAAATTTGGGTGTCCCCACAGTGGAGGCACATGCATTCTAATGGATAAGTGAGGGCAGGTGGACTGAAGGGAGCCCACCCCTTCTTAAAGGTACAGGACACACCAAACACGCAGCAGGTAGCACAATGGCTGCAAAATTACATTAGCAGCATTGAATTTATCTAGATGTTCAAACTTTGCTGGGACTTGTGGTTCCACAACAGATAGTACTCAGAGAGCAGCTACAACAATGAGATAAATACACAAATTGTATCTAAGCAATCAATCAGAGGAGAGATCATTCCAGTCATCTGCACTATCAAAACTCCAATAGGTGGCTATACCTTCTACTCGCCTACACAAATACTGAAAGAAATACATTAGCTTGTCTAACATGTAAAACTTACAACTGTAAAAATCTTTTTTTAAGCATGCCATTAATTACATTAGCAGCATTGAATTTATCTAGAGGTTCAAACTTTGCTGGGACTTGTGGTTCCACAACAGATAGTACTCAGAGAGCAGCTACAACAATGAAATATATACACAAATTGTATCTAAGCAATCAATCAGAGGAGAGATCATTCCAGTCATCTGCACTATCAAAACTCCAATAGGCACCGTACGTTTCCTTACAAAAACGCTTGTCTCAAGACACAAAAAAAGCCAAGCCCTGCTTGCCACAGTGATCAGGAATGTCTCAACCTGATCTTAACTCAGTTAGTACTCAGACAACAAAGACCGTTATAACAGATACATAAAAACATGCATACACTTATATTACAGAGATGATACATACCTTTTAACTTTGTTAACAAATGGAGCTCCAAAACCTTTATCTTATTTACCTGCCAGGACTTACCTTTCCTGACATTTCTAAACTCATGAGTATTGTTTTACACCACAACTTTAATGCTCTGTTATCTTTTCACAGACAATAAAAAAGGTACCTTTTTCTACTAGTAACTACATATCAGTACTCATCCTAAAAAAAATTAAACTTAGGCTTTCCAGGGGTCTGAAAACCTCAAAGCCTCCTCCAGATTGATTGCCAATCTTGGAAACCAACATGTATGTAAACATAGGTTCTGCAGGGGTCTTTAAATCCCCAAAACCTCTTTCAGACTAAATTTTGCAGTCAGGGGAACCAACATGCATGTAAACATAGATTTTCCAGGCATCCTAAATCCCCAAAACCTCTTCCAGACTAAATTTCACAGTCTAGGGAACCAACATGCATGTAAACAAAGGTTCTCCAAGGGTCCTAAATCCCCAAAACCTTTTTCTGACTAATTTTTGCAGTCTAGGGAACCAACATGCATGTAAATGTAGGTTCTCCAGGGGTCCTAAATCCCCAAAACATCTAACTAACCCTCTACAGGGGTACCCCTTTAATAAATAAAATAAAACATTCCACCCAGGGTATCTCATCCTGTACAATGAACCTTAAGGCACCTACAGTTGAGAAAATCCAACCTGCTATACCAAAGATCTGCCTGGTGGACAGCTATACCCCAACAACAACCACCTGCCCTTCCTAGCACTAGCAAAATACGGCAAAACACAATGCAGAAGTTTCAATAATAGGTGTCTGCTAACTTTATTTAAATTGCACAATATTGTGTTGAGCTTAGTGCCTCACCAGCATGGAGTTAGGCAAGATCGGAGTTGAGGTGATGCTGTCCCCGTATGGGCCACCAAATTAAGTAGAATAATGAAGAATCAAACCAGGCAGGACTTCAGTGATGCAGGTTTATTAACAACAGCTGGGAACATACAGGTTTATGTTCAAAGTATTACAAGATTCAGGTCTAATTTATACAGTTTCTTACAATACAAGCATATTAGGTACAATATGATTGGTTGCTAAGATCTACGTCAATGTAACTAACCATATATCTGACACTTGTCATACAACCAGACAAACTTATTAATTCCCAGAATTCCTACATGTTTATTAAATATTAAAATGATTTATAACTGTTTTTGTCTATGGCTTTACCCATTAAAATACTTGTATAGATATAATATGGCACCCAGTCATGTTAAATCAAACCCTCCTTATCCTGATAAGACTTTACCAACCCAAGGATAACAGATTTACGACTTTGGGAAAATGAACTTGCAATAACCTCACCTTTTAACAGTTTTAATGAGGACACAAGCAGACCTTTTTTGACCCTGTCAAACTAAATTAATATACATAACTTTCCCATATTCCACATAATTACTTTTTAAACCATCAATATAAGAAGTTTTCACTTTTTCTTGACAATATTTATTTATTACCTTTAAGGAATGTTATCTTATCAGACTATAGTTCAACTGCTGTCAAAGTGTTTCTCTTCTAATTAGTGAATTTAAAAACTATGAAGTATCCTAATACACTTTCACCCAGTAAACTTATGACTGATAAAAAATATCAGCATGCGCCACAACATTATGTATCAATGGGGCTTCCCCTTTTCAGTCAGATTTAACTACCAAGGTACAATTTACAGAAGCAGATCAGCAGATGAACTACAACAAACCCTTTTAAAATTAAATCTGACAGAACCCACAAGCAGCAACACTTCCACACGCAGAAGAATGGCATCATCTTCACCTTCAGGCAGCACCCAGAAAATTTCAGAACAAAATGGGAATCATCATTCTCACAAAAGAGGCCGTTATGCCACATCATCCATGGACCAAGAAGATTCAATGGACTGACATCCTAATTCCTGATATCTCTTCATTTATTATACTAAGAGATGGTTCTCTATAAAAAACCTGTATTTATAACTGAATGTAACTGCATTCTGATAGTCACACACTGTGTGGGATCATGTTACATTCCAGGTATATTTCTTATTACTTCTGATTCATATAGCCTTAGAATTTATAAGTGAAATAAGGAAATTCTTGTTCAGTTATATATTATCAGGTAATAATAATAGATTTATTACTTTTTAGGACACATATGTTCAATAATCCAGAAGTAATGGAAGCTTTTTCTTTCTTTTCTTAAAACAAATATATTATTACCTAACTAGTTCCTAGAATTATGTTTTTGTTTATTCTAATCTGAAGCAATACAACCTCAATTTTATGAGTTAACATATCTAAACAATTACATATGAATAAAATATGTAATTGTTTACTCTAAAAGGGTTAAAATCCCAAAATAATTCAAACTATCTTCATCAATACCAAAGTTATTAACAGTACCTTTCTAACTGAATTATTTAGCCTAGGGCAAGACTAACCATATACAACCACCCTGGAATAAATAATTTCAACAAAAACTATATTCTGCACTCCAATTAATGAAACACCATTTTGATGTCTTTTGACATAGCACTTCTCTCGTGTAAGCGGAAGATCCGTGTACCCCCATTAGCCCTCCTCATTCTCCCAACCATATTATGTGGGAGTGTGACGAAGGCACTTATTCCCCTGAGAGAGATATTTATTCTCTTTCACGGGTAAATTGTGATTACTTGCAAAAAATAATTTATACAATATATCATCTAATCTCATATGTTTTTTGTTTACTCTTTACTCCAGAATTCACTGGTTTCTTTTCTATCTATTCATCTCTTCAGTCCACACAGGTTGATCTGCGCAGTCAGCTCTGCATAACAAAAAGTAAGTCAAAACTATTTGATCTATTGCCATGGCACCACTGAATATACTTTCCCTGAATGTTCAGGGAATAAATGTCCCTCAAAAAAGGACCAAAGCCTTCCGTACTTTCTATAACAAGAAGGCTCACATAGTATACCTCCAAGAAACACACTTCACCAAAGATTCTACTCCAAAATATATTTCTCCTTTTTATCAGCAAATTTACACGGCTTCTGCCTGTACCAAGCAAAGGGGAACTCTAATTGCATTTCACCGATCCACACCATTCACCTTATCATCAGAAATTAAAGACCCAGAAGGTAGATACCTGATACTCATGGGTTATATAATGGATACAGCAATCACAGTGATTTCCTACTACACTCCTAACAAACAACCTACACCATTCCTCTCACATATATTACAAGTGATTAATACACACAAAATAGGAACAGTGATAATGTGTGGGGATTCGAACCAGGTCCTCCTCCCATTTCTAGATAAATCACCTTTTACACCATCCAAAATAACCTCTAGATTACCTTTTTCTCAACTTCTTTCCAAATACAATCTGGTAGATTCATGGAGAGAAAGTAACCCAATGAAAAAGAAATTCACTTATTTCTCGCACCCTCATCAAACCTTCACCAGAATAGATCATATTTTTCTAACAATAGGAATGATACCAGAAATTATTGCATCAGATATAATTCCGATTCCGTGGTCTGACCATAATGCAGTATACACTACTATAGCCTCAGCCATACCAAAAGCGCATGACCCAACGTGGTACTTACCGGACATAATGCTCAAACACCCACTACATCAGATGGCCATTGAACAAGCTTTAAAGGAATACATATCAATTAATAATACAACAGACATCTCCCCAATAACACTGTGGGAAGCTCATAAGCCTGTCTTGCGTGGTACAATACAAAGACAAATGGCACTATTTAAACGGGAACGCAAAAATCTAGAAAAAAAACTAGAACTCAATTTTAATGCAGCCTACATATCATTTCAAGATAATCCATCTCAGAGTACAAAATCTCATCTGGAAAAATCTAGATTGGAATACGATCTATTTCAGTTGATAAATCCCTCAAACGCTCCAAACACAATTTCTACATGAATACAAACAAACCAGGTACATATTTGGCTCGGGCATTAAATTCAACTAACAAATCTTTCAAACCAATACGTTTGAAATTATCAAAAAATGTTTACACTTGTAATCCAGTTAAAATAGTCCATAAATTTCACTCACATCTCGCAACTTTATACAAGACAAACAATGAATTTAATCCTACAGAGGCTGAATCCTTCTTCTCAAAAATAACCTTACCTGAGTTATCTCAGAATCAAAAAAGCAGTTTGGATGAGCCTATAACTATAGATGAAGTTGCTAACGCCATAAAAGACCTAAAACTTAACAGAAGACCAGGCCCAGACGGCTACTCGGCTTTATACTATAAAACATTCTCAGAAATACTCTCTCCCATTCTCACTAAAACTTTTAACAAACTTCTAGATGGACATTCTTTTCGGCAAGAAACACTAATGGCAATTGTTTGTATGATCCCAAAACCCCTTTCTGATGATACTTCCTGTGTGAATTATCGGCCTATCTCTCTGTTAAACCTCGATATTAAATTATTAACAAAAATAATAGCAAAACGCCTCAATAGCATTATAGGAAAATTAATACATAGAGATCAAGTAGGCTTCATGCCAAATAGACAGGCAGGCGATAATATACGCAGGGCAGTGTTATTGGCACATATTGCTAAAAAACGGAAAATCCCTTTATGTTTTCTATCTCTCGATATTAAGAGGGCATTTGACACAGTATCCTGGCAATATATGCAATATTCATTACAAAAATGGGGTTTTGGACCCCACTTTTTAACATGGATCAAAGCATTATATAATAAACCCAAAGCCTATATAAAATATGCTGGATACAAATCTGAAGCCTTTAATATCGAAAGAGGTACCCGACAGGGTTGCCCATTATCTCCCTTATTATTTGCCCTTATACTCTAACCCATGGCCCAATACATCAGAACAAACCAAACTATAACTGGCATTGAAGTAGGAGGTATTACACACAAATTATGTATATTTGCAGACGATATATTACTTTTTCTATCATCACCACAGGTCTCTGGTCCTAACTTAATACCAGCTCTTGATGGATTTGCAGCCCTATCCGGCCTTATGATTAATCCTAAGAAATGCTTAGTGCTTGATATTTCACTCACAAACATGGAATTGATCCCAGCTAGGGCTGCACTCCCATTCACATGGGCAGAAAAATCAATCCCATATCTTGGAATTCCTTTAACAGCATCTCATTCTGACTTATTCTCAACCAATTATCCTCCTGTATTAAGACAGATCACAAATCTAATAAAACAATGGTCGCAACTTCCTTTATCCTGGATGGGGAAGATTAATGCAATCAAAATGACTATTCTACCCAAATTGCTTTATCTATTCAGAGTCCTCCCTATTCCAATTCCTTCCTATTTTTTGAGAATAGTACAAAAAAGAGCAACTTTGTTTATATGGGGCTCTTCTAAACCACGTATACCTATACACACACTACATCTTCCCAAAAATAAAGGAGGCCTGGGATACCCTAATTTTACTAACTACTACAGAGCAGCACATTTGGCCAGTCTGTCCAAATACCATGCAAAACAGGAAATCCCATTATGGGTATTTATAGAGGCTTCAGAAAATGACCCTCTATTAATATCAAATTTATTATGGCTTGATCCTAAAGACCGCTTTAAAATTCATAATCCCATAACTAAACACTTCTTATCTCTCTGGGATAAACTAAAAACCAAATATCAGTTACAATCTCCACACAATCCTCTCCTTTCTTTTATCAGAAATCCGGCCTTTTATCCGGCATGGATCTACCCAAATTCTTTTAAAGCTTGGACAACACCAGGCATTCAGACACTAAATGACTTCATAGCATCTAAATCATTCCTTTCATTCCCATCGCTTAGAGAAAAATATGATCTACCAAACTCTGAGATATTTAGATATCTCCAAATCAAAAATTTCTATACACCATTCCTAAAGGGGGATACACCATTATCCCAATTATCCATTTTTGAATCAATCTGTACAAAAGATCCATTTGCTAAAGGTACAATTTCATCACTTTATAATCAATTATATGGAGTAGCAAATCTTAATAGACCCTCTTACGTTCAGAGGTGGGAGGAGGACCTGGGACGAACTTTAGAAGACACGGACTGGTCTAACATATGGCTCACATCTAAGTCATCTTCACCCAACATCTTAGCACTGGAGACAAATTATAAAGTCCTAACTTGCTGGTACCTTGTACCCGCTAGAGTGGCAAAATATTCACCTAATACCTCAGCTCTTTGTTTTCGAGGATGCCCAGAAATAGGCACATATTTACACATATGGTGGACGTGCCCAGTAATCCAAACCTTCTGGAAGGAAGTCTTCGTGATTGCATCTAAAATATTTAAAAAAATAATACAACCAGATCCATATTTAACTTTACTTAATCTAAAACCGGAATGGTTAACACTCTCTCAATTCAAACTAATGATCCAACTAATAACGGCTGCAAAACAAACAGTGGCCAAGGCATGGAAATCTCCTACATTGGTACTAGCAGAAACAATTCACAGAATGAATAATACAATGTCTCATGCTAAGATGGTAGCCATCGATGAAAATCAAATTCCAAAATTTGAAAAACTTTGGCATCCTTGGATAAAACAACAGTTCCTGTCAAACTTCAATGACTCTGTCCTGTTGCCATGGTAACAGATTAAATGACTTACAGAGACACCCATTCTAAGGCTTCAAAGAGAACTAAAAAGAATAATAAACTGACGAGCGGGACAACCTTGTGGACCATACCTCTACCTTTCAACCCTTTTTCTTCTTTCTCTTTCCTTTTCTCCACCTTACGATTAAAGCTCATTATCAGAATTTATTTGACCTATATACACTCTACTTGTAAACAATATGTATAGTAGGTATAAATCATTTAAATACCTACAAAAGTAACTAAGGAAATTATATATATCTTTAATTTAGGTTTACGTGAACCCAATGTTTAATATTTGAAATTTCATGATATTTACCTATATAAACCCTACTGTAAAACAATGAGCTTACTTTATAGATCCTTGTAAACTTACTTTATGTATCTTTATAACATTGTATACTCAATAAAGTTCTTTTGACAAGGAAAAAATATCAGCATGAAGCAGAGAGGTCATCTAAAGTTCAACATTTAAAAATGAAGACCTTCTCTATATTTATGGAATAACATAGTATACATTAATAAAGATTAATAACTATTGCTTTACTATTGAATAATCATTTTGATAAGACCACTACTATATAATATTTATAATATGAATAATAATATGAATAATAATTATATTATCAATAAAACACATGCAAATTAATATGAATAACATAAAATATATTGGTTAATATGAAATTTTACTACAATATATATGTAGGTGATATAACTAAAGGTTTTTTAGGCAAGGTATGTTGTTTTGCTGATGACACAAAGGTGTGATATCCCTGGGGGTGTCTGTAACATGGAACATAATTTGGCATTGCTAGAAGATTGGTCAAAGCAGTGGAAACTGCAGTTAAATGTTTCTAAATGTAAAATAATGCACCTAGGGAAAAAGAATCCCTTGAGAGAGAACAACATTGGGGGGTACAGTGTTTTTTTTTTGTCAACACTACAGAAGAAAAAACGTTTAGGGGTACTTATTTCAGATGATTGCAAAATGAGCAAACAGTGTGACCAGGCAGTGGGAAAGCCGAATAGAATTCTAGGATGCATCACTAGCGGAATCACCAGCAAGAGGAAGGAGGTCTTAATTCCTCTATATAGATTTTTTTCTTTTTTTTTTTAATCAAGTAATCTTTATTAAGAAAAACAATTATTTTACAAACATTCACCTCCATTATCGCATGGACATTTTACACATATAGTCCTAAAGACATATAGCCCACCGCAGGCAATACGGTGCTGCATTCGTCCAGTTTCCATCCTAAACCACTTATTATTATTATTATTATTATACAGGATTTATATAGCACCAACAGTTTGCGCAGCGCTTTACAACATGAGGGCAGACAGTACACTTACAATACAAATCAATACAGGAGGGATCAGAGGGCCCTGCTCGTTAAGCTTACAATCTAGAAGGGAGGGTCAAGTGGAAACAAATGATCAGCCGATGGAAAAAATTAAAATACAGTTGTTGTTGTTAAGTGTGGGTAAGATAGGCTTCTCTGAAAAGAAGGGTTTTCAGGGATCGTCTAAAAGCTAAGAGAGTAGGAGATACGCGGACAGTTTGGGGTAGGGCATTCCATAGGATTGGAAAGGCTTTGGAAAAGTCCTGGAGGCGAGCATGGGAGGTGACGAGGGAGCTAGAGAGCAGGAGGTCTTGAGAGGAACGAAGAGAACGAGTAGGTTGGTATTTAGAGACTAAGCTAGTGATGTAGCTGGGGGCGAAATTGTGGATGGCTTTGTACGTAGTTGTTAGAATTTTGAATTTAATTCTTTGGCCGAGCGGAAGCCAGTGGAGGGATTGACAGAGAGGAGTGGGAGACACAGAGCGATTGATAAGGTGGATGAGTCTGGCAGCGGCATTCATGATGGATTGAAGAGGTGATAGACTATGTAGAGGTAAGCCAATGAGAAGGGAGCTGCAGTAGTCGAGGCGAGAGATGACCAGCGAGTGAATTAAGAGCTTTGTTGTGTCATTGGTTAGAAAGGGGCATATTTTGGAGATGTTGCGGAGGTTGAGGCGGCAGGATTTGGACAGTGATTGGATGTGTTGCTTGAAGGAGAGTTCAGAGTCTAGGACTACACCTAGAACCTTGGCATGTGGGGATGGGCTTATAGTTGTGCCATTGATTTTGACAGAGAGATCAGGGGAAGGGGCATATGGGGGAGGAAAAATTATAAGTTCGGTATTGGATAGATTGAGTTTGAGGAAGTGAGGAAGGAAGTGATGTGACATCCAGACTGATATATCTGATAGTAAATTAGTGATACGTGAGGAGACAGAGGGAGTGAGCTGAGGGGTAGAGAAATAAATTTGGGTGTCGTCAGCGTAGAGGTGGTATTGGAAGCCATGGGAGGCTATCAGTTGACCCAGGGAGGTGGTGTAGATTGAAAATAGGAGAGGTCCAAGAACAGAACCCTGGGGGACCCCAACAGAGAAAGGAAGAGGAGAGGAGGAAGTAGAGTTGTAAGAAACACTAAAGGTGCGGTTGGATAAGTAGGAAGAGAACCAGTGAAGTGTGCAGTCACGGAGACCAAAGGCGTGTCGTTTTTTGAGGAGGAGGGGGTGGTCAACCATATCAAAGGCAGCAGAGAGGTCCAGGAGTAGGAGTACAGAATAGTGTTGATTGGTTTTGGCCTTTAGTAGATCATTTGTTAGTTTTAGGAGAGCAGTTTCTGTGGAGTGTTGAGGACGAAATCCAGACTGAAGGGGATCAAGAAGGTTATTATCAGCAAGGTGGATGCTCAGTCGGTTGTAGACCAGACGTTCGAGGAGTTTGGATATCAACTTGATTCCCTATGGCCAATAATTATGAATCAAACGTAACTGTTCTGACCACTCAGATTTCAAATATGAGGCCAACAAACTTAAAAGCCGGCTATAGTCACAAATGCCTCAAAAAAGCCTTTCAACATGCCAATTCGAAGGATAGACATGACCTACTAGTTCCCAAACAAACCACAACCACCAATGAAAGTTTAAGAATAATTACCACCTATACCAAAGATCGTAGTAAAGTCAGGCATATATGCCAAAAATATTGGCATTTACTAACCTCTGACCCCATCATAGATCCTTTTGTGCCCCCAACGCCCCTAATCACCTACAGACGGGCCACCTCTGTGGGTGATTTGCTGGTTCAGAGCGAATTCCGAGGCTCGAGAGAGGCGATCCTTGCACAGCAGTAGGCATGTTCCAATGTGGATCTTGCTCCTACTGCAAATACATGGACACTAGAAAAAACATCTATCTGCCCAATGTTATGCACTTTGTACCCAAACACCATTCCAACTGCCAGACCATGGGAGTAGTTTACATGCTATTATGTAACTGTAACTGTTTCTATGTGGGCAAAACTATGGCAGAGACTTTACCGCCACATTAGGGCTATGCAAACAGCCGGCCCTCGATCTCCCTTTAGGAAGACATGTGGCCCAAGTACATGATGATATTTGTCCAAAAATATCTGTTCTTGTGCTAGATCGCCTACACCCCAGCTCTCGTGGCGGAGACTTTAACAAAATTCTCCTACAGTGAGAACTTTGCTGGATATCAAATCTCAATGCAACTTCTCCACCCGACCTCAATGAAGCCTTCAATCTAAAACCCTTCCTTCCAGGCTTCGCTACAGGTGGCTATGAAAAGGAACTTTGAACTTTCAACTTGATCAATGAGCTTTTTCTTCTTCTTTCTCTTTTCTTTTCTTTTTTCCATCTTTCCCACCTTTAGGATCATCTTTGGTGCATAAGTCGTATTAAAGGTTTACTCTATTTTCTCCTGAAATGATTTAATATTGTATACATTATCATGGTGTTGCTATGCCAGTATGGTTCACTCCATTATTGAAATAACATTTGTATTTCTTATTGTTTATAGATTTTGTTTTTAATTTCAATTTTCTAGGAACATTACTATTCTGTACAGATGTCTATCCCACTTCCTTCTAGTCCAAGTACTTTGATAACTCTTCCTTAAAATACTTAATAAAATTAATACTCGTTTTCATAAATCTCATTTAATTAATAGTGTGGACAAGTGTAGCGCTAAAAAGAGGAAAATACTCTATATGTACGTCATTGGGCAAAGCCAAACAGAATGTCCGTCTGAAAGGCGGTATGCGCAATAAAGTATATTAATGAAACACAAAATTAATCGTGTATGGACTGTTAGCTGACACTAACAGAGGTAAGTAACTGTGGAGTAGTTGTAAAGGAATAAAAAAGATAAGTAAAATAAAATAAACCCTACGATGACTAACTACAAATCTCAGAAATGGGGAGGAGCAGTTACATGTATGGGAAAATCCGTGAATCAATAATGTTAAATAACTAAAACACCACACAAAAAGTGCTATAACACAAATACTGTAAGTGATGGTACCAAAAGTAGAATTAAAATTATAATGATGGTATTGTTATCGTGGCTGTGAGATACAACACATCAACACATGGACTATTGATGTAACTAAAAGTCCAACATAAACTAATGAGCTATTGATGTAACTAAAAGTCCAACATGAATGTATGGGCAAACATCTGGGAATGTGGCTGGGACAATCGACAACAACCGGGATTGATTCATGTTGGACTTTTAGTTACATCAATAGCTCATTAGTTTATGTTGGACTTTTAGTTACATCAGTAGTCCATGTGTTGATGTGTTGTATCTCACAGCCACAATAACAATACCATCATTATAATTTTAATTCTACTTACCCACCTTTTGGTACCATCACTTATTTGTGTTATAGCACTTTTTGTGTGGTGTTTTAGTTATTTAACATTATTGATTCACGGATTTTCCCATACATGTAACTGCTCCTCCCCATTTCTGAGATTTGTAGTTAGTCATCGTAGGGTTTATTTTATTTTACTTATCTTTTTTATTCCTTTACAACTACTCCACAGTTACTTACCTCTGTTAGTGTCAGCTAACAGTCCATACACGATTAATTTTGTGTTTCATTAATATACTTTATTGCGCATACTGCCTTTCAGACGGACATTCTGTTTAGCTTTGCCCAATGACGTACATATAGAGTATTTTCCTCTTTTTAGCGCTACACTTGTCCACACTATTTTTTCCACAATTTGTCTGATTGTTGTGTTGGCCGCTTTCCTCATTTTCTGGTTGGTGCATTATTATTTTAGATTTCCTCATTTAATTAATATTGAGCTGGTTGAGCTTAGATCTTTCATTTTTGTTCCTGGCTGTCCCTGTTGGTATGGCTCGTTGGTACTCCCCGACACGGGGGGCCTCCGTTTCTTTCCTATGGAGGCGGAGGCATTTTTTTGTTTATTCCCTTCTCCTGGGTTCATGTACACTCAATGTGCAGGATTGGCTGCCTTTCTATACCACTCACACCACATCAAGTATTTAACTCTGTTAAGCACAACATAATGTCAGGTACAGCTTTGAAATAAAAGACATCAACGCCAGACGCATTCGTCTCATGTATGTCTACTTCAGAATATGCTTCATACATACGAAGGACCCCTCTCCTTAAAGTCAGGAGAGTGATGTCGATTATAATGCGGGTACAATATTTATAAGGATTTGTTACATTACATTCTATGAAGGGCAAAAGCCCAAAATTACACGTCACAAGTACGCTTTTTACCAAGTATGTCAACACAGTTTCTCGCCAGTTGTTTTGTTTTTTCTTATTTAGGTCATCTTGACCTAAGTATCGTTAATTTTTAATTAGCGAATTATTTTGACAGAAAGGGAAGAATAATTATTTGGGAAAGGTCAATTTGACTTTTAGACAGGGACTTTCTATGTCAACATCCCATAGCACATCCTTTCCGTGTCATATCATTGGCAGAACATTTGATATCAACTGGTCAGCCACATGTGTTGCAATACCAAAAGAATTCAGAAACATTTTATGAAACATTTTATAGAAAAACAAGTATAAGAATTATCAGAAAAATAAAAGAAAGTTGAAGAGGAACTCTGGATACATTAGAAGATATGGTTCATATACTTCATATCTTTACAGCCCCTCCTGTGTTTAGAATTCTTTCGGGAACCCTTTTAAGCTTCTGTGTCTTTAGGTTGATCTCCAGGTATACGGACCACCATCTCATGAGCAGTTCTGACTCGAGACCTTAAGGGCTCAGAAGAACCAATATTAGTACCAGCACGTGTGATTATTTTCAAACAACATTTGCATAACATAGGTGCGCATTTAACTATTAGGATTATGAGGACTATAATTCCTACAATATATAGAATACCATGTAAAATTCCAGAAAACCATCCTGCAATACCAGAAAACCAGTTGAGAGGATTGAGCCAGGAAAGCCAGCTTTCCCAGCTACCTTCAACCCAAGCAGTTTAGGTATATTCTTTGCGAAATTTAACCTTCATTTGTTGTACCTTTTCTACATGTGAAATTATGGCATCTTCAGTCTTAGTATCATTTCCAATGTAGTTACAACAAGTAGTTCCCACTATGACGCATATTCCTCCTTGACTGGCCGTGAGATAATCCAGCACCAGCCGGTGCTGCAAAACCTCTTTTTTGATCATCTTCTATTCTATAGCAAGGGCTATAAAGTTTCTATCATACAAGGCAGTAATGTTATCCATCAGGTCTGCCAAATCAATGATGAAACTGAAAGCCTTTTTAATACAACATCTATTTACCCAAGGAATAGAAAACAATGGTTTAATCTCTCTGTCATGTGATTCAACATTTATGAAGTTATCATCTGATTTAGGATAAAATGTAGGCCTATCAGGAGAATCGTCATTTTTCACATTAATTTCAGAGTCTTCTTCTTCTTCTTGTCCTCCTGGGGTTTCATCTTCTCCTGAAGCTGACTGATCAGTGAGATCCCTTTTAACAAGGTGCACAGAGTCTTTTTTAAGAAATTGTACAGGTATTTTGTGGAGCTGTGTTTCTTGAAAGTCATCATCCTCCATATACCAAGTAGCAGGTATGACTCTACCAAAGTAACAAACCCCATTAGAATTCAACGGAACCCAAGAATATGCTTTCTTTCCACATATGAAATTAAAACCTGGTTGGGCAGCACAAGCTTTATTGAAATTATATCCTTGTAGGCACATCAATAGCTTCATATGATTCTGCCGGGAATGTTGACGATGTGTGTAATCATGTAATTCCTGATATCTGTCAGTACTCCACACAACATCCTTACCATCAAACCAATACTTGATATCGGCATTATCCATGCAGTTGGAGTTCCCAATCAGTCGGGTAGTACTGTGGTAACCCTGGGAAAGTAACTCAGGTGTAAAGTAAGTAAAGTTAATGCAGACTGCTGGTTTTCTCAATGGAGCATTTGTGAACAGTAGAAGTGAAATAACTCTGTCAATCATTGTTCTACTGACATCACCAAAGTGTGCACTGTCCTCTATTTCAGCTAAAGTGCTAGGTATTCCTAACAAGGGTATCGTCTTATGAGAAATAGGTGCATGTGTGCATATCCAGCAATTAGTGATATTCAGTTTCTTGGCAGCTTGCAAGTGCATAGCTACAAAAGAGTTATGGAAAGGCTCTGCCAGCTTGGCATGATATTCATGTGCGGCTTCCCCCCGTGTTCTTAGATCAGCATCTGAAACCGGTTCACGTTGTAACATTTCTTCCATTACAGTAGCATTAAAAAGAAAAGTGTCTTGCATCTTACCCTTTTCTTCCTTATATGTCCATTCATATGCCATGACTGTAATCCATACCACCACACCACCACAGAGGATAACACTCTAGAGCTTCACAATTATCTTAGGCCCTAGGAGATTCATTCTGCAGTTTTCTTGCTCGCGCACGAGTCAGTGGAGGAGACCTGGAAGGTAAAGGTACAGAACAATTCTTGCCAGTAGCAGACCGGCTTATATTCTCTTTTAGAACCACAGATTTCTTGCAGTGTGAACCATGCACCCAATACTTATAGTCTTTCAGCTTCACTGCAGTAGGAGACACAAGAATGACCTGAAATGGTCCTTTCCACTTAGGGGACAAAGTAGTCCGGGGTGTGTGATTCTTGATATACACCCAATCTTCTGACTTTAGTCCATGAGTTCCTTCACTCGTGTCCACAGGTTGTCCTGCTTTGGCTCTGGAAAAAGTATCAGAAAACACATTTGCCAATTTGCGAACATATTCTATCATGGAATCTTGACCATTTATTAAAGTCACTGTCTCGGGCTGCACAAGAGATGAATGTAGTCTTTTAGGCGGTCGCCCAAATAATATGTCAAAAGGTGACAGTCCATGTTTCTCTTTAGGGGTAGTCCTAATAGTCGCCAAGGCTATAGGTAACGCTTCTACCCATGTGCTTTGTCCATTAGCAGTTATTTTGGCCAAATACCTCTTCAAAGTCTGATTGTTGCGTTCCACCAGGCCACTAGCCTGAGGTCTGTAAGGAGTATGCAATTGCTGCTTCATACCCAAAATACTCACTACTTCTGCCATGAGCTTATTATCAAAATGTGTACCTTTATCTGAGGAAATTATTGACCCTATACCAAACCTTGGGATTAATTCCCTCGTCAGACATTTTACCACAGTTCTGGCATAATTTTTTGACGTGGGCCATGCCTCTGGCCAGGCTGAAAATTGATCAATGCAAACCAAAAGATACTTAAATCGACCACAAGGGGGCATATCCGAGAAGTCAATTTGCACAATTTGAAATGGCTCCTCAGTATGTGGAATATGCTTCATGGAAGTGGGCACTGACTTTCCAATGTTATGCATTTGACATATAGAACATTCAGTAACCTTTTTAGCAGCATATGCAGAAAAACCTGGAGCCCACCAATCTCTGGCTACCACCCGACACATCCCTCCTGTTGAGACATGGCAAGGCCCATGGCTCAAAGCAAACAAAGAAGGAAACAATGTCGGAGGAGCAACCAGTCTATGTTTTAGTTTCCATATACCATCTGCTCCACAAACAGCTCCCTTTGTGGTCCAAAAGGATGTATAAGGCAAGCTTGCCTGCAGAGCTGATAAAATATCCAGATGCACTTGAAGATCTGTGAGCAAGAATGTTGGAAGCGCTGTAGTTGGCTCATAAGAATGTATAGCATCTTTAGCATACCTATCAGCCAAAGCATTTCCAAGTGATATACTATCATCTGCCCTGGTATGTGCTTTACATTTAATTACTGCAACTTTAAGAGGTAGCTGGACCGCTGCCAATAATCTAACAATTAATTCTTTATGCTGTATAGGAGTTCCTGCTGCTGTTAACCCCTTTCTTGCCAGAGTTGTGCAGCACTATGCCTACAGCATAAGCTGAGTCACTATAGATATTTACAATAGTCCCTTCTGCAAGTTCCAAAGCAACACAAAGAGCAATTAGTTCAGCTGCCTGTGCTAATTTTGAATTTTGCAGAATCTCTGCATGTAGTAATTTACTGTCACCATTAACTACTGCATAAGCAGCAAGTGTGAGGCCATCAGTCCTCCTAATGGAAGATCCATCTACAAACAGATCAGCACAAGATGGCAGACCTGAGATGGGTTCATCCTGCAAGTCAGGTCGGGGCTTGGTCACACTGTCAATAAAGTTAGCACAATCATGAGTTAGGTAGACAGAATCCTCAATTTCCTCGTTGTCATCTACCGGCAAGAATGTGGCCGGATTCAAGGTCTGGCAGCGTTGGATTTTGAGGTTGGAAGCTGATAGCAAAACCAAATGATAATGTGTTATTCGTTGAACAGAAAAATGTTTAGTGTAAGCACTATTCAGCATAGCTTCCAAGTCATGCGGACACATTAAATACAATGTATTACCCAGTACTATGTCAGTAGTTTTTTCTACCAGCAGAGCAGCCGCTGCTACTGATTTTAAACATCCAGGAAGTCCCCTAGCTACACTATCTAGGGGGTAGCTGTAGTACCCTACTGGGCGTTGTTGGCCACAGAAATGCTGTGTCAAAACTCCATTTGCATGGCCATTCACTTCTGTACAAAAAAGATAAAAATCCTTGCTATAGTCAGGCAAACCTAAACTGGGTACAGTTAACAAAGATTTTTTAATCAATTTAAATGCTTTTTGGACCGCTGGAGTTAACTCATCCGAGGTAAATTTGTAATTGCTTCTGGTATAGCCTTTCAACAAGTCTTGTAGGGGACCTATGATTGTAGAATATTGAGGTAAAAACTGCCTACAATATCCCACTAATCCAAGGAATGCTCTCAACTGTTTTAGTGTCGTGGGCATTCGTTGCTTTGCAATTACCTCTTTCCTTTTATTCGTCAAATTTTTGATACCTTGGGAGACACAGTGGCCCAGGTATTGTACTTTTATTTTAACCCATTGCACTTTTGCAGCATCTACTCTTTGTCCTATACTTGCCAGAAAATTCATTAAAGAAATAGAATCCTCAGTACAAGCCTGTTCATCAGGGGATGCTAGCAAGAGATCATCCACATATTGCACTAATATTGATCCCATGAGTGGCTGCCACTCATCTAATTTATCCTTGAGCGCCTGAGAAAAGCAACTGGGGGAATCATGATACCCCATTGGCAATCTGGTCCAGGTAAGTTGTTTTTTCTCAAACGTGAAGGCTAGCAACCATTGATCATCTGGATGAACAGGAAGGCTAAAGAAGGCTGAGGCAAGGTCAATTACAGTAAAGTGAGTTGCTGAAGGAGGTATTGTTGCCAGTATAGTAGAGGGGTTGGGAACCACAGGTACTGATGGTATAATTACCTTGTTGACTGCACGCAAATCATGCACTAATCTCCATCGACGTCTATCCTCTTCTGCTTTTATAGGTTTGGGAACTGGATAGATAGGAGTATTAGCAGAACTCCTACAAGGAATAAGAACACCTTCCTGTAGTAACTCCTCTATTACTGGCTTAATACCTTCAACTGATTCAGGAGATAAGGGGTATTGGGGTAGCCTAGGTACTGGTAGTGTAGGGTCTCTATTTAACCGCACAGGGGCAACTTTTATAAGGCCAGGAGTGTTTGCTCCTGTTACCCATATGGAGGGGTTAATTTTTTGTTTGGCATCTTCTGGAATTCCTCCCTCCATATCAGCTACTAATAAAGGCATGAATAACAGATCAGTTGCTTCTTCTCTTAACCTATGCGGTATGTCAATGACAGTTTTATCTGGAGATAAAGCAATGGTTACCCCCATTTTAGAAAGCAAATCTCGTCCTAACAAATTACAGGGGGAATGTGGAGACAATACAAATGAGTGTTCTGTTGAATGCTCTCCCAATATCACCGGTACAGATTGTGAGACCCTTGCAGAAATTATATTATTACTTACTCCAACCAAAGAAACTCTTTCATTGGAAAGTGGTAAGTTAGGGTCAAAGACATTTAAAAGGGATCGTGAAGCCCCTGTGTCTATGAGACCACACAAATCAATACCGTTTACATTTATTTCAACCATTGGTTCATCAACAGAATCAACTTCAATTATACTCAAAGCTTGATAAAGTGAGTCATCTATATTGTCACCACATCCCACCTTATCCTAACGCCCCTTACAGTCCCTAGCCATATGCCCACTCAATCCGCAATTGAAGCAAGTGGGGAAGGCACGAGGCTGCTAGGTTGGGGGTCTTACTCTATTTGGGATGATTTGTTGGTATCGGGACTGAATTCTAGGGTTTATGCGTTGTCCCTCCTTTTGTCTCCAATTGCCACGCTTTTCCTATGGCGCTCCATAATTAGAGATATATACTACTCCCGAAAGTGGGTAAGGGGGGGCCGCTTCCGTACACCCTGAGGTGTTACCTGCACTGTAGATACTGGTACCCCCTTAGATTCAGGGACTTTTTCCTTAACCTCCGGCAGTTGTATATTCATCATTTTTGTTTTCTCCTTCTTTTCTACCTTGTCTTTTCTTTTTTGTAACACTTCGTAAGCTATTTGAGCAATCTCAACTAATTCAGGGGCAGGTTTCTTTCTCCATCCCACTGTACGAAGCTCTATTTCCTCCCTAATCTCAGGCAACATTCCACCCACCAATACATTCACCAACTCTGCTCGTTTCATATCACTCTCATCATCTGGAATCCAATCAGTATGCTTCTGAATAGCATCTTTGAATCTATTCCAGTAATCTAACACATCCTCACCTTTCTTCTGCACAACATCCATCAATGCTCGCATATCTTGCCCTTTATCAAAAGTGGTTGTTACCCAATCTTTTAAAATCTCATTCAATCTATCAATTGTTTCTTCATACACAACTGGGTCTAGTGGTGGATCTTCTATTTTGATAATTCCCTGATCATATGCTCCTTTTTTCCTTGCAAACACATTCCATACATCCACATACTTTTCTGGTAAAGCACAATCAATCAAGATCCACATATCCATATATGTCGCCTGTTGCGTTTTCTCTATCCACATCAACTTTTTATACCATTTTTTTGGACATCTCTCTAAGTTGGGCAAATCAGCAATAATTGCCCTAATTTCATTAGGTTTCCAGGGGACATAAACTTTTCCTATTCTTGCGGTATAATTACCCTGGTCATCTTCTTCCCCTGGTAAAGCCACCTCTCTCAAGGGCATTTGTCCAAATGGTTCTAATTTGGATTTAAAATACTCTTTTGTCCTTAGTCTATCTTCTGGGGTACGCTGGGGTAGTAATCCCATCCGCTTCACCTGTTGCCTAGTTAATACAGGTGAGGCATGGTCTCACCTGGAGTACTAGTATCAGTTTTACTTAATGTATTAAATCCTGCTAATGCATCTGCTCTAGCTGGAGTGTACTGCCACAGTTCCCCATCTTTTTCAAATGTCATTGTACCATCTACATCATAGAATGGTTCCTCCCTACGGTAATGTTGGGAATGCTGTTTATTAACAAGTTTACCTATGTGTCTACGCTGTGGGGTTTCTGTCATCAAACTTGGAGTGGCCTGCTGATAACCAGATGCCTCTCCTATATCATCACTAGCTGACTCCCCTCCTGTAGTAACTACTTGTTGTACCATAGGTGCAGACGCTCCTGACAACTCCCTTCTTATTGAGTCATAAGGGGAAGCCCATGCATTGGGCATTTCATCCTCATCTTCTACATGTAAAGCAGCTTTCTCTGAGCACATTTTATAGGGGGGTGGTTTTATATCCTTCCTGGATAATTCCTCCCAGGCTGCTAAACATTCAATCCCCCCACAATCAGACCTTTTAAAAAGCAGATTAAACAATGCATCAATTGTAGGTGTATTAAAAGACCCCTCTGGCGGCCAACATTTAGATGGGTCCTTCTTATACTCCTTTTTTGTTAGTTTACACCATTTTACATGATGTTTCAGGGCATCTGGGTCTCCACTCACCATCATTCTGATGATAGGAGCACTTGGTTGTAATTTAGCAATACTTAGCCCTGTTGCTTTTGCTATTTTCAATAAGTTTTTTGCCTTATCTTTTGTTAACCCAAATGTGTTCATGACAGGCAAAACATTTTTTTCAAGCAAATTTTCCATATTTATCACAATTTCTCATTAATCTCTTCAGAAATGACAATAATTTGGAACTCCGGGATCGAGAGCTCCACCGTTTATCTTTATGGCTGTGTACCAGCAGCCCAGTACATAAGTTGAGATATCTCGCTCGTTCTACTCTCAGAAGGACGTCTCCTTCTGAGTGGCAATAGGCTAGTCCCTATCTAGACTCCCTATCCCAGAGAACATACAGCAGGTCATTCACCTCATTTGTGGCTATCCGCTAAAGGCAATATCTATCCGCCTTAGGACCACAAATGCTCAAAAAACATACACAAAAAAAAAACATACACAAAAAAAAATCAACACCACCACCAACTTCTATTCACTCTCTAGAAATTGTGTTACCTGCATCTATACATCCCTTCACAAAATATATACATTGTCATTTCTGGAGACAAGGAGAAAAAGACAAGCGCTTAAAATGATCATTTTTGTAGCATGCTTTAAATTGTAATAGGTACCTTTAACATTCTCAGTAATCATACAGAGACAATATGTAGGCAAAATCAAATAGGAAACGTGTTACCTTCTGTGGCTGCACTCCCCCAACCGACCCTTCCACACCGCACAGAAAAGACAGTATTTATCATGAGAAAATAAAAGTTTTCTCACCTGAGGCCTCTTTGGTGCTGTCCGTCCTGGAGAGGGTTTTGGAGATGCAGACAAGAAGACAAGATTCGGGGTCACCACTGTCAGGTACAGCTTTGAAATATTCCTCCATTTTACTCATTTACCTTATTATTCTCATTTATCTCTTTGTCTTGGTAATTATTAGTATTAATTTCTTTGCTAGGAACGGACACCTAATTAATGCCGTTTACCTTCTGTTTGCTATACCCTCTTCCCCTATATACCCCAAAATACATGTTATGGGATTTAACGCAAGGGCAGCTATAAAAATTGATTTCATGGTGTCAATAACCTCCCCCAATATCGATGTCATTTTAGGCACTTCCACATCATATGGATAAGATCTCCATTCAAGTTTCCACATTGTGGGCATTTAGCCTCCACCCAAACAGAAATAGCTTACAGGCAGTATAATATGTTCTGTGAAGTAGCAGCAAATGCAAAGTTCTCTGTGATGGGGAAAAGGATACTAGTGGTCCAGCTTCTAATATATATCTCCACCGTTCCTCCATTATTCCAACTACATCTTCCACCCATCGACGCCTACAAGGAAGTTCTTCCTCCCCATTTATCGCCACTTCACAAGTATTTCCATATACTTCTGATATCAGTCCTTTAGACAAACCTGCATCAGTAACTTTGCAGAGAGTACCAATCCCACTCCATTTCAACGGCTTCTCTTTAAATTGTTTATCCAGTGCATGTCTTATTTGTAAATATTTATAGAAGGGCTGTCCTGGAATTTCAAATTCCGCTCTAAGCTCCTGAAATGCTTTAAGAGTTGTCCCTCTATATAATTGAACCAATAGCACCAAACCACACCTCTACCATTCCTTACTTCTCTCTACATTTTCAATTTCCTGTAGATGTTTATTATTCTGTATATCTCTGATATCCCTACATCCCCTTGGCTACCTTCCATAGCTTTTTAACCAGTGCAAAAGTAGTGTATTTAAATACACAGGATTTGGCTTCTGAGGCTTCCAATAGTGTATTATGATTTGTTCCCAGGAGCATAATTTTCCCATTCAAATCCCTTCCATCAGGAAGGGTACATCCCCCTCAAGTGTTGAAGTTGTGCTGCCAAGAAGTAACTTCCAAACCCCCTTTGTCCTTTGGCAGCTGCAATACCCCTAAACCTATCCTAAGTTGTTTTCTTTTCCATATTAGCGCCCTAAAAATCTATTTTCCGAATCCACTGTTTCGGTATCCAATGGGGCGAATTATGCACTATGTATAGGAGTTGCGGCATCCAGATCATCTTCATCAAATTACATCTACCTGCTAATGACAAGGTTAATAGGATCACCTCTTTCCCTTACATTTAAAGGTATCTATTAGCGAGACTAGATTATCACTAATGTACTTTTTTGGGTTTATATATACTCCCAAGTTTCTAATTTTATTAACTATTTCCATCTGTGGAACCCCAACAGGCAAGGGAGCCTCCATAGGGTCCACTGGTAGGAGCATTGAGTTTTCCCAGTTTATGCGTTGTCCCTCCTTTTGTCTCCAATTGCCACGCTTTTCCTATGGCGCTCCATAATTAGAGATATATACTACTCCCGAAAGTGGGTAAGGGGGGGCCGCTTCCGTACACCCTGAGGTGTTACCTGCACTGTAGATACTGGTACCCACTTAGATTCAGGGACTTTTTCCTTAACCTCCGGCAGTTGTATATTCATCATTTTTGTTTTCTCCTTCTTTTCTACCTTGTCTTTTCTTTTTTGTAACACTTCGTAAGCTATTTGAGCAATCTCAACTAATTCAGGGGCAGGTTTCTTTCTCCATCCCACTGTACGAAGCTCTATTTCCTCCCTAATCTCAGGCAACATTCCACCCACCAATACATTCACCAACTCTGCTCGTTTCATATCACTCTCATCATCTGGAATCCAATCAGTATGCTTCTGAATAGCATCTTTGAATCTATTCCAGTAATCTAACACATCCTCACCTTTCTTCTGCACAACATCCATCAATGCTCGCATATCTTGCCCTTTATCAAAAGTGGTTGTTACCCAATCTTTTAAAATCTCATTCAATCTATCAATTGTTTCTTCATACACAACTGGGTCTAGTGGTGGATCTTCTATTTTGATAATTCCCTGATCATATGCTCCTTTTTTCCTTGCAAACACATTCCATACATCCACATACTTTTCTGGTAAAGCACAATCAATCAAGATCCACATATCCATATATGTCGCCTGTTGCGTTTTCTCTATCCACATCAACTTTTTATACCATTTTTTTGGACATCCCTCTAAGTTGGGCAAATCAGCAATAATTGCCCTAATTTCATTAGGTTTCCAGGGGACATAAACTTTTCCTATTCTTGCGGTATAATTACCCTGGTCATCTTCTTCCCCTGGTAAAGCCACCTCTCTCAAGGGCATTTGTCCAAATGGTTCTAATTTGGATTTAAAATACTCTTTTGTCCTTAGTCTATCTTCTGGGGTACGCTGGGGTAGTAATCCCATCCGCTTCACCTGTTGCCTAGTTAATACAGGTGAGGCATGGTCTCACCTGGAGTACTAGTATCAGTTTTACTTAATGTATTAAATCCTGCTAATGCATCTGCTCTAGCTGGAGTGTACTGCCACAGTTCCCCATCTTTTTCAAATGTCATTGTACCATCTACATCATAGAATGGTTCCTCCCTACGGTAATGTTGGGAATGCTGTTTATTAACAAGTTTACCTATGTGTCTACGCTGTGGGGTTTCTGTCATCAAACTTGGAGTGGCCTGCTGATAACCAGATGCCTCTCCTATATCATCACTAGCTGACTCCCCTCCTGTAGTAACTACTTGTTGTACCATAGATGCAGACGCTCCTGACAACTCCCTTCTTATTGAGTCATAAGGGGAAGCCCATGCATTGGGCATTTCATCCTCATCTTCTACATGTAAAGCAGCTTTCTCTGAGCACATTTTATAGGGGGGTGGTTTTATATCCTTCCTGGATAATTCCTCCCAGGCTGCTAAACATTCAATCCCCCCACAATCAGACCTTTTAAAAAGCAGATTAAACAATGCATCAATTGTAGGTGTATTAAAAGACCCCTCTGGCGGCCAACATTTAGATGGGTCCTTCTTATACTCCTTTTTTGTTAGTTTACACCATTTTACATGATGTTTCAGGGCATCTGGGTCTCCACTCACCATCATTCTGATGATAGGAGCACTTGGTTGTAATTTAGCAATACTTAGCCCTGTTGCTTTTGCTATTTTCAATAAGTTTTTTGCCTTATCTTTTGTTAACCCAAATGTGTTCATGACAGGCAAAACATTTTTTTCAAGCAAATTTTCCATATTTATCACAATTTCTCATTAATCTCTTCAGAAATGACAATAATTTGGAACTCCGGGATCGAGAGCTCCACCGTTTATCTTTATGGCTGTGTACCAGCAGCCCAGTACATAAGTTGAGATATCTCGCTCGTTCTACTCTCAGAAGGACGTCTCCTTCTGAGTGGCAATAGGCTAGTCCCTATCTAGACTCCCTATCCCAGAGAACATACAGCAGGTCATTCACCTCATTTGTGGCTATCCGCTAAAGGCAATATCTATCCGCCTTAGGACCACAAATGCTCAAAAAACATACACAAAAAAAAAACATACACAAAAAAAAATCAACACCACCACCAACTTCTATTCACTCTCTAGAAATTGTGTTACCTGCATCTATACATCCCTTCACAAAATATATACATTGTCATTTCTGGAGACAAGGAGAAAAAGACAAGCGCTTAAAATGATCATTTTTGTAGCATGCTTTAAATTGTAATAGGTACCTTTAACATTCTCAGTAATCATACAGAGACAATATGTAGGCAAAATCAAATAGGAAACGTGTTACCTTCTGTGGCTGCACTCCCCCAACCGACCCTTCCACACCGCACAGAAAAGACAGTATTTATCATGAGAAAATAAAAGTTTTCTCACCTGAGGCCTCTTTGGTGCTGTCCGTCCTGGAGAGGGTTTTGGAGATGCAGACAAGAAGACAAGATTCGGGGTCACCACTGTCAGGTACAGCTTTGAAATAAAAGACATCAACGCCAGCTGCATTCGTCTCATGTATGTTTGCTTCATACATACGAAGGACCCCTCTCCTTAAAGTCAGGAGAGTGATGCCGATTGTAACGCGGGTACAATATTTATAAGGATTTGTTACATTACATTCTATGAAGGGCAAAAGCCCAAAATTACACGTCACAAGTACGCATTTCACCAAGTATGTCAACACAGTTTCTCGCCAGTTGTTTTATTTTTTCTTATTTAGGTCATCTTGACCTAAGTATCGTTAATTTTTAATTAGCGAATTATTTTGACAGAAAGGGAAGAATAATTATTTGGGAAAGGTCAATTTGACTTTTAGACAGGGACTTTCTATGTCAACATCCCATATCACATCCTTTCCGTGTCATATCATTGGCAGAACATTTGATATCAACTGGTCAGCCACATGTGTTGCAATACCAAAAGAATTCAGAAACATTTTATGAAAAATTTTATAGAAAAACAAGTATAAGAATTATCAGAAAAATAAAAGAAAGTTGAAGAGGAACTCTGGATACATTAGAAGATATGGTTCATATACTTCATATCTTTACATAGCTGTCCCTGTTGGTATGGCTCGTTGGTACTCCCCGACACGGGGGGCCTCCGTTTCTTTCCTATGGAAAGAATTGTTTATTCCCTTCTCCTGGGTTCATGTACACTCAATGTGCAGGATTGGCTGCCTTTCTATACCACTCCCACCACATCAAGTATTTAACTCTGTTAAGCACAACATAATCCTGCTACACAGCCGAGATGAGCCTTGCTCCCCGCACAATCCTCAGTGAACTGCCCAGCTAAGGTTGGTTATCTACTCCTTTTGTTTTATAACAACTGCATGGGGACCACTTCCTTGTTGCTTTTTCCACCCATTTACATTTAGTTTATTTTTTTTCCAATTTATTTGGCCATAATTTAGATTTTCTACTTGTTTCTTTTTCATTTAAGAGAAAATGTTCTCTTTTTTTGGTTTTCATTTATATTTTTACATTTATTTATATTTTTATTTTTATTTTTGTTTTTTTATTTTTTGATGTATACTCATATGCGTATTCGCTTATGGTATATATACATTTATATTTCCATTTCTCCTCATCACTTTTTAGATCTGCATCTTCCATGCCTCTTTTTTGGTGGTTCTCGTGAGTCCTGACCTGCTGTCCTGCCTGTTGACACTAGGCTAGCCTCATTTACAACTAATGCCCCGTACACACGGTCGGACTTTGTTCGGACATTCCGACAACAAAATCCTAGGATTTTTTCCGACGGATGTTGGCTCAAACTTGTCTTGCATACACACGGTCACACAAAGTTGTCGGAAAATCCGATCGCTCTAAACGCGGTGATGTAAAACACGTACGTCGGGACTATAAACGGGGCAGTGGCCAATAGCTTTCATCTCTTTATTTATTCTGAGCATGCGTGGCACTTTGTCCATCGGATTTGTGTACACACGATCGGAATTTCCGACAACGGATTTTGTTGTCGGAAAATTTTATATCCTGCTCTCAAACTTTGTGTGTCGGAAAATCCGATGGAAAATGTGTGATGGAGCCTACACATGGTCGGAATTTCCGACAACAAGGTCCTATCACACATTTTCCATCGGAAAATCCGACCGTGTGTACGGAGCATAAGGCTCGATTCTATATTTCAATCAATTTCTATCCTGTTGGATTCAGTTTTGAAGAGTAGCTCTACTTAGTGGACCTATGGATGTGGGAATCCATCTCCTAACACCCCTGCTGTGTACTACTGTTATTGTAGAGGAACAGATGTCTTGTGAGTACCATTTGACCTAGCATTTACTTTGATGCTTTTTCTGCCTTTTTTTTGTAAAGTTTTGTCTTTTTATTTATGTACCTATTTATGCTATTGTTCATATAGATGCAAGATACACTTATTTATATACATGTATGCATATATTTCTCTTTTGATAGAAATGCAACAATCTGCTTTACCGAAATCCCTGAAGAAGGAAGTACATATAAAAAAAAATGAATCTTTTTGTGTTTTTCTGAAACATGTAGGGTTTGTGTTGCAGCTCCAATTTGTTCTTGAATATTTGGTTTGCCTCAGTGCTGCAGCACTTTAGCAGTTGTATTTTGACACCACTGTTTCCATTGTACCAATGTTTTTAGATGTCAGTATGTGTTTTGTACATTGAATAAAATTTTGATATTTTATACACATTTTTCGTTACTCCATTTGCATCTACAATTCATTGACCCTTGTTGGTCTGCTGCCCGCAATATCCCTTTTGGGGCATTTTTGTTTTTTGTTTTTCTCATTCATTTTGGGATGTGGCAGAGACCTCCAGGATCAGTTCCTTTCTCCACTTATTTTTCCATATAGTCCTATAAACATAATGCACTACTTCTTACTTCTTCTTATACCTTTCTATTACATTATCTCCATAAAAAAAATCTTTATCATCTGTCACTTCATGCCCTCATTATCTTTTAAACTCCAATTGCCATTACTTACAAAAAGTTTAGAGAGAGTTTCTTTATATACAATAGTTCTGTCTGTTGTCCTTTCCTCCATTCCTCCATTTTACTCATTTACCTTATTATTCTCATTTATCTCTTTGTCTTGGTAATTATTAGTATTAATTTCTTTGCTAGGAACGGACACCTAATTAATGCCGTTTACCTTCTGTTTGCTATACCCTCTTCCCCTATATACCCCAAAATACATGTTATGGGATTTAACGCAAGGGCAGCTATAAAAATTGATTTCATGGTGTCAATAACCTCCCCCAATATCGATGTCATTTTAGGCACTTCCACATCATATGGATAAGATCTCCATTCAAGTTTCCACATTGTGGGCATTTAGCCTCCACCCAAACAGAAATAGCTTACAGGCAGTATAATATGTTCTGTGAAGTAGCAGCAAATGCAAAGTTCTCTGTGATGGGGAAAAGGATACTAGTGGTCCAGCTTCTAATATATATCTCCACCGTTCCTCCATTATTCCAACTACATCTTCCACCCATCGACGCCTACAAGGAAGTTCTTCCTCCCCATTTATCGCCACTTCACAAGTATTTCCATATACTTCTGATATCAGTCCTTTAGACAAACCTGCATCAGTAACTTTGCAGAGAGTACCAATCCCACTCCATTTCAACGGCTTCTCTTTAAATTGTTTATCCAGTGCATGTCTTATTTGTAAATATTTATAGAAGGGCTGTCCTGGAATTTCAAATTCCGCTCTAAGCTCCTGAAATGCTTTAAGAGTTGTCCCTCTATATAATTGAACCAATAGCACCAAACCACACCTCTACCATTCCTTACTTCTCTCTACATTTTCAATTTCCTGTAGATGTTTATTATTCTGTATATCTCTGATATCCCTACATCCCCTTGGCTACCTTCCATAGCTTTTTAACCAGTGCAAAAGTAGTGTATTTAAATACACAGGATTTGGCTTCTGAGGCTTCCAATAGTGTATTATGATTTGTTCCCAGGAGCATAATTTTCCCATTCAAATCCCTTCCATCAGGAAGGGTACATCCCCCTCAAGTGTTGAAGTTGTGCTGCCAAGAAGTAACTTCCAAACCCCCTTTGTCCTTTGGCAGCTGCAATACCCCTAAACCTATCCTAAGTTGTTTTCTTTTCCATATTAGCGCCCTAAAAATCTATTTTCCGAATCCACTGTTTCGGTATCCAATGGGGCGAATTATGCACTATGTATAGGAGTTGCGGCATCCAGATCATCTTCATCAAATTACATCTACCTGCTAATGACAAGGTTAATAGGATCACCTCTTTCCCTTACATTTAAAGGTATCTATTAGCGAGACTAGATTATCACTAATGTACTTTTTTGGGTTTATATATACTCCCAAGTTTCTAATTTTATTAACTATTTCCATCTGTGGAACCCCAACAGGCAAGGGAGCCTCCATAGGGTCCACTGGTAGGAGCATTGAGTTTTCCCAGTTTATATTTAAGCCAGAGATCCGACCAAAGTTTTCTATCACATCCATCACTGCACTTAAAGGGTAAGTTCACATTTACAGAAAAAATCTGTAAGGTGAACGTACACAGGACCTCCTCCTCGCCCCCCCAGTCCCGCTGACCTGCATGGCTGCGATCGCCCATTTTGAGCCCTGGTATAGCTGCCTCACGGCTCCAGGGCTTAGAAATCCCCAAAGCTTAATCTCCTAAACATACCCAGTCAGGAGGGATGTTTAGGAGCATTCTAAATGGTCTACGCCGTCACATAGGGGGCGCCGACCAATCAGAACCCGCGTAGCCTGTCCTCTCAGTGGGGAAGAAGAAGAGAGAAAGCTGAGAGGATTTCTAAGCACTGGAGCCGTGAGGTGGCTATACCGGGACTCAGAACAGGCCATCACCGCCATGCAGGTCAGCGGGACTGAAGATGATGAGTGAAGAGTGAAAAGTGCTTTAGCCTTAGGTTCCCCATATAACAGTTTCATCCAATTAACAAACCCTGGGCCAAAGTGAAAAGCCCCTAAGACCCGCCATATATAATGCCACTCCAGGCTATCAAACGCCTTAGTCACGTCTAATGATAATATGGCTCTTGATCATGTATTAATTGTCGAAATTTGTAGGTTTGCATACTAGTTGCCCAATTTGGTATAAATCCTGATTGATCGGGATGTATGACATATTTTGGTATTATCTTCTTTAACCTAGTGACCAGTATCCCTGCTAGGATCTTGACATCAGTACCCAGCAGGGATATCGGCCTGTGGGAAGAAGGGTTAAGTTGATCCTTCCACTCCTTTCGCAAAACTATGATAGTAGATTCCATCATTGATGCAGGTAGCCTACCCTCTTCCATTGCTCCATTAAGTACTTTCAACAACTCAGGCAATAACACCTCTTCGTATTTTTTGTATATCTCTCCCCGCAAACCACCCAGTCCAGGAGACTTCTGGCTTGCCAGCACTGCTACTGCCTGTTGAAGTTCTTCCAGAACTATGGGAGCATCCAACATCTCCTTTTCCTCATTAGCGAGGTGTGAAATCTCCAAATCCTGAAAGAAACTCCACATCTCACCCTCCACTTCTTGACACTGGGTACTATACAACGTTTCATAATATGCTTTAAATTCATTTATATTTTCAGGTGTATAATCGGTAACCCTTCCATCCCCTGTCTTAATTGATGGTATAACCATGGTAGACCTATTTGCTTTCACCAATAGAGCCAATAGATGTAGTAAACTCTCTCCCTCCTCAAAAAAACTTTGTTTCTGAAACAACTGTTTATTTTCTGCCTTTGTCAGAAGATTTTGTTTATATTTTTGTTGTTCATTTACGCAGTCCGCAACCATTTCTGCAGATGGTACCTCTATATATTGTGTTTCTGCTTCCATAACCCTTTGCATAGCGTGTCACCTCCTGTTCTTTTGTTTTCCTCTTTATTTTGGCCACACGCTGTATTAATATACCCCTAAGGAAGTGTCAGAAACCATGAAAGCAGACCGAGACAGAAGTACAGTTAAATCACACTTCTTTAATAATAAAAGTAAAAAGAACAAACATAGTCAAAGTTTCACCTTCCAGCAGGATAATGACCCCAAACACATTGCTAAAGCAACACTTGAGTGGTTTAAGGGGAAACATGTAAATGTGTTGGCATGGCCTAGTCAAAGCCCAGACCTCAATACAATAGAAAATCTGTGGTCAGACTTAAAGATTGCTGTTCACAAGCGCAAACCATCCAACTTGAAGGAGCTGGAGCAGTTTTACAAGGAGGAATGGGCAAAAATCCCAGTGGTAAGATGTGGCGAGTATGAAGTGTGCACTGAATTTTTCTTGTAAAAAAAAAATGAAGTGTGCACTGAATGATACTGTGTTTGAAATTTCCTCTGTTTTAAATACCAAGTTGTTTCCTTTGTCAAATGCATATTCTGCAAACAGAGTACCATGGCAATATATAATTCTATAGTGGAAAAGACTGCTATTCTCTTAAAGAACCTCCTAGCCCTCGAACATTCCAAGGGCATATGTTGGTAAATTTAGCTTGCATCTTCTAAATAAAAAAAAAATAAAAAATTTATACTATACTGTGTTTTTCTTTCCGTGTCATTAACCACTTCAGCCCCGAAAGATTTTAACCCCTTCCTGACCAGATCACTTTTTGCGATTCGGCACTGGGTCGCTTTAACTGACAATTGCAAACAAACAAAATTCCCCTCAAATAGAGCTTTCTTCTGGTGGTATTTGATCACCTCTGCGGTTTTTATTTTTTGCGCTATAAACAAAAAAAGCTGCAATTTTGAAAAAGAAGCAATATTTTTTAATCTTTGCTTTAATAAATATCCCCCAAAAATATATAAAAAAATATTTTTTTCCTCAGTTTAGGCTGATATGTATTCTTCTACATATTTTTGGTAAAAGAAAATTGCAATAAGCGTATATTGATTGGTTTGTGCAAAAGTGATAGCGTCTACAAAATAGGGGATAGTTTTATGGCATTTTTATTACTTTTTTTATTAGTAATGGCGGCGATCTGCGATTTTTATCATGATTGCGACATTATGGCGGACACATTGGACACTTTTGACACTATTTTGGGACCATTGTCCTTTATACAGTGATCAGTTCTATAAAAATGCACTGATTACTGTTTAAATGACACTGGCAGGGAAGGGGTTAAGCACTAGGGGGCAATCAAGGGGTTAAGTGTGTCCTAGGGACTGATTCTAACTGTGGTGGGGTGGGCTACCACTAGGGATGAACAGAACACCCCCCCCCGGTTTGGTTCGCACCCGAACCTGAGAACGGACCGAAAATTTACACGAACGTTAGAACCCCATTGACGTCTATGGGACTTGAACATTTGAAATCAAAAGTGCTAATTTTTAAGGCTAATTTGCATGGTATTGTCCTAAAAAGGGTTTGGAGACCCGGCTCCTGCCCCAGGGGACATGTATCAATGCAAAAAAAAGTTTTAAAAACGTCTGTTTTTTGCGGGAGCAGTGATTTTAATGATGCTTAAAGTAACAAAAAAAAAGTGAAATATTCCTTTAAATATCGTACCTGGGGGTGTCTATAGTATGCCTGTAAAGTGGCACGTGTTTCCCATGCTTAGAACAGTCCCTGCACAAAATGAAATTTTTAAAGGAATAAAAGTCATTTAAAACTGCTTGCGGCTTTAATGTAAAGTCGGGTCCTGGTAATATGGATGAAAATCAGTGAGACAAACGGCATGGGTACCCCACAGTCCATTACCAGGCCCTTTGGTTCTTGTATGGATATTAAGGGGAACCCCGCACCCAAATTAAAAAAGGAAAGGCGTGGGGCCACCAGGCCCTATATACTCTGAACAGCAGTATACAGGCGGTGCAAACAAGACAGGGACTGTAGGTTTGTTGTTAAGTAGAATCTGTTTGTAATTTTGAACTGGTACATTTTTAACATGTTTAGCTCCAGCCAAAAAATCTATTTTAAGCTTTTTGGAAAACATAGGGAAAGGTTATCACCCCTGTGACATTTGTTTTGCTGTCTGTGCTCCTCTTCAGAAGATATCACCTCACTTTCTGTCCCAATGACAAATGTTTTTAGAAAATTTGGGGGTTTTAGTGAAACAAGGATTGGTGATAAAGCATCAGTGGAAAGGAGAAATGTTTTTGCCATATTAACTCTTACAGGAGAGAATTTCCCTTCCTAGGGGTAGATTTCATCTGTTGTCTCTTTGCGTTTGCAAGTAGGAGTCGTTTGTAAGTTGGATGTTTGAAAGTAGGGGCCTGCCCTATATACTGTGCAGAAATTGTGGCCTTAGGTAATTGTAGTTACATGCACCTTTTGAACAGGGGCAGAAAAAATGGGCCTTAGGCACTGGTGCTGGTGCCACACCACTGCAACCCCTCACAGATACTCTAGTTGGAGCGCAGGAACGAACCCTGCTGCAAAGTATTGCATCAAAAATTGTAATTACACGCCCCTGTTAAACAGGGGCTGAACAATTGGGCCTTAGCCACTGGTGGCGGCGCCCAGAACCAAAAATGTTCTTACAAGCTATCAGCATGATCATTGAGAAGGAAGAGGATAATCACTCAGCATAACAGGATAGTCACTCAGCATCAGCATAGGCAGTCTTGAAGGGATCTGACATTTCAAAAAAAAATATTTGGTTACAACAGCATTAGGTGCTTGGTAGCTGGTGGTGATCCAAGACTGATTCATTTTTATGAAGGTCAGTCGATCGACCGAGTCGGTGGACAGATGCACCCTGTGATCGGTTACAAAGCCTCCAGCAGCACTGAATGTGCGTTCCAAAAGAACGCTGGATGCAGGACAGGCCAGTAGCTCAATTGCATACTGTGCAAGCTCTGGCCAGTGATCCATCCTCAAGACCCACTAACCCAGAGGATTTTCATTGGGAAAGGTGTCCAAGTCAGATCTTGCCCCTAGGTATTCCTGCACCATATAAAATAGACGCTGGCGATGGTTTCTGGAACTGATCATACCTTGGGGCTGCGGACTAAGAAATTGTCTGAACGCATCGGTCAGACGGCCACCTTCTCCACCGCTCCTTTTTTGACTGACCAAAACCTCAGCAACACGTTGTCCATGAACAGGAGTCTGTAACCTCCAAGTCTATGGGAACGTGTTGCACAGACCTTTCTGCAAGGCCTCCCGAAGATATTTCATCCTCTGCTTCCTCTGCAATGGCAAGATAAGGTCCGAAACCTTACCCTTGTAATGTGGATCAAGGAGGGTTGCCAGCCAGTATTGATCCCTCTTCTTGATACCATGAATACGAGGATCCTTCCGCAGGCTTTGCAGGATCAGGGAGGCCATGCAGCGTAGATTTGCTGAGGCATTCGGTCCAGAGTCCTCTGGGTCACTAAGGATGACATGATCTGCAGCCACCTCCTCCCAGCCACATACAAGTCCATGGGTTTCTTGGGACTGTAAATGATCCCTTAAAGACTGCTGCTGATGCTGAGTGCCAGGCTCCACCTCCATGCTGACACAATCCTCCTCCTACTCGTTCTCTTTCTGTGTGATCGTGGGCACGCAGGAACACTGAAAGGATAAAAGGGGGCCTTGAGAGCTAAGGAAGTCCTCCTCTTCCTGCCTCTGTTCTGCCTCAAGTGCCCTGTCCATTATTCCATGCAGCGTAAGGGGGACAGTGTCACTGATGCATGCACTGTCACTGCTCACCATCCTCGTGGCCTCCTCAAATGGTGACAGGACAGTGCATGCATCCCTGATCATGGCCCACTGGCGTGGGGAAAAAATCAAGCTCCCCTGACCCTGTCCTGGTGCCATAGTCGCATGTCACAGATTAGGCAGTTCTTGGGCAGGTTAAATTCCTTTTGGAGGTCTGCCAGCCGAGCACTGGCATTATATGACCGGCGGAAATGCACACAGACTTTCCTGGCCTGCCTCAGGACATGCTATAAGCCCGGGTACCTGCCCAAGAACCGCTGCACCACCAAGTTAAGGACGTGAGTCAAACAGGGCACATGGGTCAGTTGTCCCTGTCGGAGGGCGGAGAGGAGGTTGGTGCCATTGTTGCAAACCACCATTCCTGCCTTAAGTTGGCATGGCATCAACCACCTCTGAACCTGCCCCTGCAGAGCTGACAGAAACTCTGCCCCAGTGTGGCTCCTGTCCCCCAAGCATACCAGCTCAAGCACCGCATGACATCTTTTGGCCTACGTACTTACGTAGCCCCTTGAATGCCTACGGACCACCGCTGGTTCCAAGGACAAAGCACAGGAAGAGGCCATGGAGGAAGAAGAAGAGGAGGGGATGGAGGAGAGAGGTGTGTCAGAATCACCAGTACTGGCATTTTGGAGGCGTGGTGGCGGAACAACCTCCAACACTACTGCACCTTGTCCTGAATCCTTCCTAGCTGCCAGCAGAGTCACCCAATGCGCTGTGAAACTTAGGTAATGTTCCTGTCCATGCCTGCTGGACCACGAGTCAGCGGTAATATGCACGTTACTGCTGACTGCCCTGTCCAGCGAGGCCAAGACATTGCCTTCCACATGCCAGTAGAGAGCCAGAGAAAAAGTGGCGTTTTGGAACCTGCCACTGAGGAATCGCACATTCCACAAACTCACGGAAGGGACCAGAGTCTACCAACTGAAAAGGTAGCAGTTGAAGTGCTAGATATTTTGCCAAGCTAGCATTCAACCACTGGGCATGTGGATGGCTGGGAGCAAACTTTTTTCTGTGGTGCAGCAGCAGGGGCAGGGAAATTTGCCTGGTACAATCTGACATCGGTGTACTGATAGCAGATTGCCCGCAAGTACTTGGCTGTGACACACCTAATTCTACACCTTTATTCCTCTCAGTGCAGGTCTCAGAGAGGACTGAAGGTATAGTGGGGTTGGAGATCCCAGCTGATGAGGAGCAAGGAGAGGTCCTCTTTGTTCTTTGGTGTGGGTCTTTTAGGTACGCTTGCCAACGAACTGCATGGCAGGTCAACATATGTCTGGTCAAGCATGTGGTACCCAAGCGGGAGATGTTTTGGCCACGCGAGATACGCTTGAGACATATGTTGCAAATAGCAGCGGTGCAATCCGATGCACTTGTCTCAAAAAAGGCCCACACCAAAGAACTTCTGGAATAACGTGCAGAGACAGCAGCGCTCTGCACATGCGGAGCTCTGCGGTGTGATGCAGTCAGTGTGCTGCCCTTAGACTGGCCCCTGGAGGGCATCCTGCCTCGTTGGTGATGTGCCTCCTCCTCCTCTCTCCTATCAGGCACACACATTGAGTCAGTGACCTCATCATCCCCTCCCTCCCCATCACTGGAGCAAACCGGGCAGTATGCTGCAGCAGGGGGAACATGACTGCCAGATTGCTGTCCTTCTTGGGCACCCCCTCTGTCCGGGCTCACGTTACTGCCTTCATCTAGCTCAGTACCATCAGTAGAGCCTTCAAAACGCTGGGCATCCTCCTGGAGCATGTACCCAACACTGTGGTCAAACAGTTCGAGGGACTCCTCAGGAGGACATGGTGGGGCAAGGGAAGGAGTCACTGATGCCATTGAGCCGAGGGAAGAGGCCGCGTTGGTAGCTGCTTTGCCAGACAAAGTACCCTGAGCCTGGGTGAGAGAGGATGAGGAGGATGAGGACAGCTTGGTCATCCACACGACCAAGTCTTCCGCATGTTGCTGCTCAACACGGCCAGCTGCCAAAAAAAAGACCAAGCGTGTCCCACGGCCACGTTCTGATGAGGATGCACCGTGTCCACGACCAGCACTGTTGCCTCTAGACACAGAGCCTGCTTGCCCTCTTTTATTGGCTTGTGACTGTCTGCCTCTCCTTGTTGGCCTTCCAGACATACTATTAGCCTGCAGTGAGCTGCACAAAACTGGGATGTATATATATATATATATATATATATATATATATATATATATATATATATATATACCGATTATACTGCAGCTAGCAGAATCAACTGCCTGCCTGTAGTATTATTAGTATGATAACACCTGCACTTGTCTTCAGGTAGCTATACTGTAGGTGCAACTGTGGCGGGTACACAGTACAGTAACTGGAAATACTTCAAAGAGCCTACACAAGCACCTGGCTGCAGGTAGCTATACTGTAGGTGAGATATGGGTGTAGCGCTATAGAAGAAAAATAACAGCCTCCCTCCCACATCTGCAGTGGCAAATATATATGTGTCTTTCCAATTAATACCTTGCAATAAATTGATCACCTGAGTGGAATCCTTCAAATAAGAAGGAGTATTCCCAACCAAAGGCTGAAAAAAATAATCAATATATTTGCCCACCCTGGAAGTAACCGAATTGATGTCACTAATAATTGGCCTTCCAGAGGGGCAAACAGAATCCTTGTGTGTTTTGAGCAAATAATATATAACAGGAACCCTTGGTACTATGGGGATCAAAAAAGCCTTCTCTTTTTTTGAAACAATATTTTTCTTAAATCCTTCTTCAACCAAATCAACAAGTTCCTTTCTATAATTTGCGGTGGGATTACCTTTTATGGGGAGGTAAGTGGTACGATCTGATAGCAGAAGAAGCATTTCTGCCTCATAAGCTTCCTTATCAAGAACCACTATCCCTCCTCCCTTGTCAGCTGGGCGGACTACTATGTCATTCCTGTCTTTCAACTTTTTAAGACCCCTACTGAACAGATATTCCTTCTATTTTGCTTTAGCTCTAAAGAGCGGAGATCCTCATTGACAAGATCACGAAAGACCCCTATAGCCGGTGCCATAGGGCCCCGGGGATTGAACAGGGAGGCATTAGCCAGACCAGTGATCCTCATATTACTTGTAATAGCAACACTAGAGTGGAAGGAATTACCCAAAATGTAACGTTGTATATTGATTTTGCGAATAAATTGTTCAATGTTGATGAAAGTTTCAAATTTATTAAGGGATTTGGAGGGGGCAAACTTCTATCCGTGGTTCAGGACTTTTCGTCATTAGTCAAAACAGCCTTACTAAGGTTGAAGATGCCCAAATCCCTTAGACCCGCCTCCTTTTTTGTGCGGATCCTCCTCCCCCCTCTGGAACCCCTTTTGGGTCTATACCCCTTTTGATGTTGCGGACCCCAGGAAAAAAATCCCTACCAAAGTTTTCAGCAACTGGGCCAATCCTTTCAGAATAATTAAATGTTGAAAGGTGATTAGATTCCTGCCACCAGCTGTCCCTGGATGGGGTCCTTGGGGAATAGTTGTACTGGGAATGGTAATTAGTATCCCAATCATCACGATATTCAGTCATATATCTATTATTTGATTGTGGACTAGGCCTATTAGCTAAAGGCTCAAAAGGATTGTGAGTGGTAACTGGAAAAGGCTTGATAGACCCCCCCCTTTTAAGATCCCCCCCTAGATCCACCATTATTGGAAGATCGTGGTGGTTGTGGACGGTTGGGAATTGGACAAGATATGGAGGCCTGAGAGGTGTTTGGATTCTGAACCTGGGTGGGTGGCCTTCTACCATTGATCGAATCCATTTGTATAGTATTGGCAACCAAATTAGATTTGGTTTGCCATTTAAACACCTCTTTATTATGATAATCAGAAATATCTCTAAGAATTTTTTTCTTTTTCTTATTTTTTTGATCTGTCTCCTAGTTTTCCAGATGTTTCCTAAGGATTTCAGATCTTTTAGCATAGTCCTCACTACCTTTGAATGGACCAAGTTTCTCTTTGAGAGCACAGATCTCTGTATCAATTTTTGACAATTTTTGCAGTTTGTTGCTCAATAGATGCTCTATAAGTTTGATAACAGGATCATTGAAAAACTTGAACCACTCGCCAGTGTCCAGGACATCATTCAAAGGGGTAACATCCCATCTTAAACTACGGGAGACCATTTTATCCTCCAAATACTTTTCAAAAAAGGGAATGTCCCACTTAGTATGTAACTCTGTGGTTATTAGATTTTTAAGCCTCATAAATTGGCCACCAATGTCATCATTCGGTTGGCTGGCCTCATTGAAGATACCATCCGTATTGATAACATATGCAGCCCTAAATTCAAATACATCCATTTTCAGAATATAACAAGCAGCAACACAAAAATACCAGAAAAACAGACAAAATAAAAAACTTGAATTGTTGCGCTATGTCAAAAACAATGGGAAATTAACAGCTAACACAGTATTGTTGGATACAATGAAAAGATATGTGGGATATGGGTGTAGCGCTATAGAAGAAAAATAATTAGAAAGTCCATATAAGATTTAATATATAAGTTGTCTGAGGAGGTCAAGGAAAATTCACAGCAGACTTCTGCAGGCATAGGATGAAAGGAAGCCCATCACCATCACCCAAACACACTGACGCTTACCATCAGCAAGTGGGTTGTATAGCATAACAATAGGGTGGTAACCACAGGAAACGGGCATCTCTTTATACCAGGTTCCTCGCTCCAACAGTGCAATAAGGATTAATGGCCAACGAAAGCACTCCACATTTGTAGCAAAAGCATTAAGTGTACATGTAAACGAAAAAGGATGCACTTCATTGCGCAGACATTCCAAAAAAGTGGCAAGCTTATTAGGCACCAATAGCAAGTGAACACTCACATTTAGGCAAAAGAATACAGGTAAAAATGAGGAAAGCGACCAGCGCTTCCTACCGCTGAGATGGTCAAGGCTCCTCCGTCCTCTCCGACGCGTCATTCGTCCCTAAGCTCCGCCCGACGTTTCGTCACTATCGTGAGTCATCAGGGGCGTGGTTGTGACGTGCGACGTTCCGGAGTTTAAATAGAGGGACGGAATCAGGAAGAACCAATAGTTATGTGCGCTCCACGGAGGAGGAAGTGATTATCCTCCCGCTCCTGGAATGCAAAAAGCCGTAAATAGGCTCAAAAGCTACAACATAAGATGCGTTCCACGATCATAAACAACAAAAACTTATATATAATTATTGGATTTGGATAAAGGTATCTTCAAATCCAAAAGGGATAAAAACATCTAGGCTATTTATAAATAATCATTTAAAAAAAATATAAAAGAAATTGTTTTCAAACATTTAAAAAAAAAAACTTCAATAGCAAAATGTTTACATAATAAAAATCTCAGCGGTAGGAAGCGCTGGTCGCTTTCCTCATTTTTACCTGTATTCTTTTGCCTAAATGTGAGTGTTCACTTGCTATTGGTGCCTAATAAACTTGCCACTTTTTTGGAATGTCTGCGCACTGAAGTGCATCCTTTTTCGTTTACATGTACACTTAATGCTTTTCCTGCAAATGTGGAGTGCTTTCGTTGGCCATTAATCCTTATTGCATCCCGGCGGACGGGATTTCGTCGGACAATTCGATCGTGTGTGGGCTCCAGAGGACTTTGTTTGCTCAAAAGTTGGACGGACTTAGATTTGAAACATGTTTTAAATCTATCCATCGAACTCGAGTCCGGTCAAAAAGTCCACTCGTCTGTATGCTAGTTCGACGGACAAAAAGCCACGCTAGGGCAGCTATTGGCTACTGGCTATGAACTTCCTTATTTTAGTCCGGTCGTACGTCATCACGTACGAATTCGACAGACTTTGGTGGATTGTGTGTAGGCAATAGGGATGAGCCGAACACCCCCCTGTTCGGTTCGCACCAGAACATGCGAACAGGAAAAAAGTTCGTTCGAACATGCGAACACCGTTAAAGTCTATGGGACACGAACATGAATAATCAAAAGTGCTAATTTTCAAGGCTTATATGCAAGTTATTGTCATAAAAAGTGTTTGGGGACCTGGGTCCTGCCCCAGGGGACATGGATCAATGCAAAAAAAAGTTTTAAAAACGGCCGTTTTTTCAGGAGCAGTGATTTTAATAATGCTTAAAGTCAAACAATAAAAGTGTAATATCCCTTTAAATTTCGTACCTGGGGGGTGTCTATAGTGTGCCTGTAAAGGGGCGCATGTTTCCTGTGTTTAGAACAGTCTGACAGCAAAATGACATTTTGAAGGAAAAAACTCATTTAAAACTACCCGCGGCTATTGCATTGCCGACAATACACATAGAAGTTCATTGATAAAAACGGCATGGGAATTCCCCAAAGGGGAACCCCGAACCAAAATTAAAAAAAAAAAATGACGTGGGGGTCCCCCTAAATTCCATACCAGGCCCTTCAGGTCTGGTATGGATATTAAGGGGAACCCCAGCCAAAATTTAAAAAAAAAAATGACGTGGGGTTCCCCCTAAATTCCATACCAGACCCTTCAGGTCTGGTATGGATTTTAAGGGGAACCCCGCGCCAAAAAAAAAAAAAAAAACGGCGTGGGGTCCCCCCAAAAATCCATACCAGACCCTTATCCGAGCACGCAACCTGGCAGGCCGCAGGAAAAGAGGGGGGGACAAGAGTGCGGCCCCCCCTCCCTCCTGAACCGTACCAGGCCACATGCCCTCAACATTGGGAGGGTGCTTTGGGGTAGCCCCCCAAAACACCTTGTCCCCATGTTGATGAGGACAAGGGCCTCATCCCCACAACCCTGGCCGGTGGTTGTGGGGGTCTGCGGGCGGGGGGCTTATCGGAATCTGGAAGCCCCCTTTAACAAGGTGACCCCCAGATCCCGGCCCCCCCCTGTGTGAAATGGTAAGGGGGTACATAAGTACCCCTACCATTTCACGAAAAAAGTGTCAAAAATGTTAAAAATGACAAGAGACAGTTTTTGACAATTCCTTTATTTAAATGCTTCTTCTTTCTTCTATCTTCCTTCATCTTCTGGTTCTTCTGGCTCTTCTGGTTCTTCCTCCGGCGTTCTCGTCCAGCATCTCCTCCGCGGCGTCTTCTGTCTTCTTCTCCTCGGGCCGCTCCGCACCCATGGCATGGGGGGGAGGCTCCCGCTCTTCTCTTCTTCTCTTCTTCTTTTCTTCTTTTCTTCTTTTCTTCTCTTCTTCTCTTCTTCTTCATTTTCTTCTCCGGGCCGCTCCGCAATCCATGCTGGCATGGAGGGAGGCTCCCGCTGTGTGACGGCGCTCCTCGTCTGACAGTTCTTAAATAACCCGGTGACCCCGCCCCCCTCTGACGCACGGTGACTTGACGGGACTTCCCTGTGACGTCACGGGGAATGCCACAGGGAAGTCCCGTCAAGTCACCGTGCGTCAGAGGGGGGCGGGGTCACCGGGTGGCCCCGCCCCCCCGTTATTTAAGAACTGTCAGACGAGGAGCGCCGTCACACAGCGGGAGCCTCCCTCCATGCCAGCATGGATTGCGGAGCGGCCCGGAGAAGAAAATGAAGAAGAAGAGAAGAAGAGAAGAAAAGAAGAAAAGAAGAAAAGAAGAAGAGAAGAAGAGAAGAGCGGGAGCCTCCCCCCCATGCCATGGGTGCGGAGCGGCCCGAGGAGAAGAAGACAGAAGACGCCGCGGAGGAGATGCTGGACGAGAACGCCGGAGGAAGAACCAGAAGAACCAGAAGAGCCAAAAGAACCAGAAGATGAAGGAAGATAGAAGAAAGAAGAAGCATTTAAATAAAGGAATTGTCAAAAACTGTCTCTTGTCATTTTTAACATTTTTGACACTTTTTTCGTGAAATGGTAGGGGTACTTATGTACCCCCTTACCATTTCACACAGGGGGGGGCCGGGATCTGGGGGTCACCTTGTTAAAGGGGGCTTCCAGATTCCGATAAGCCCCCCGCCCGCAGACCCCCACAACCACCGGCCAGGGTTGTGGGGATGAGGCCCTTGTCCTCATCAACATGGGGACAAGGTGTTTTGGGGGGCTACCCCAAAGCACCCTCCCAATGTTGAGGGCATGTGGCCTGGTACGGTTCAGGAGGGAGGGGGGGCCGCACTCTTGTCCCCCCCTCTTTTCCTGCGGCCTGCCAGGTTGCGTGCTCGGATAAGGGTCTGGTATGGATTTTTGGGGGGACCCCACGCCGTTTTTTTTTTTTTTTTTGGCGCGGGGTTCCCCTTAAAATCCATACCAGACCTGAAGGGTCTGGTATGGAATTTAGGGGGAACCCCACGTCATTTTTTTTTTAAAATTTTGGTCGGGGTTCCCCTTAATATCCATACCAGACCTGAAGGGCCTGGTATGGAATTTAGGGGGACCCCCACGTCATTTTTTTTTTTTAATTTTGGTTCGGGGTTCCCCTTTGGGGAATTCCCATGCCATTTTTATCAATGAACTTCTATGTGTATTGTCGGCAATGCAATAGCCGCGGGTAGTTTTAAATGAGTTTTTTCCTTCAAAATGTCATTTTGCTGTCAGACTGTTCTAAACACAGGAAACATGCGCCCCTTTACAGGCACACTATAGACACCCCCCAGGTACGAAATTTAAAGGGATATTACACTTTTATTGATTGACTTTAAGTATTATTAAAATCACTGCTCCTGAAAAAACGGCCGTTTTTAAAACTTTTTTTTGCATTGATCCATGTCCCCTGGGGCAGGACCCAGGTCCCCAAACACTTTTTATGACAATAACTTGCATATTAGCCTTTAAAATTAGCACTTTTGATTTCTCCCATAGACTTTAAAAGGGTGTTCCGCGGCATTCGAATTTGCCGCGAACACCCCAAATTGTTCGCTGTTCGGTGAACTTGCGAACAGCCAATGTTCGAGTCGAACATGAGTTCGACTCGAACTCGAAGCTCATCCCTAGTAGGCAAGTCCGTTCATTCAGAAAGTCCATCGTAAAGTACGTCGAAAAGTCTGCCGGGCAAAGTCTGCCGTAAAGTCCGACCGTGTGTACGCAGCATAAGGGTTAGTGTGTTTGGGTGATGGTGATGGGCTTACTTTCATCCTATGCCTGCAGAAGTCTGCTTTGAATTTTCCTTGACCTCCTATATATTTCCTTATATATTAAATCTTATATGGACTTTCTAATTATTTTTCTTCTATAGCGCTACACCCATATCTCACATATCTTTTCATTGTATCCAACAATACTGTGTTAGCTGCTCATATCCTATTGTTTTTGACATAGCGCAACAATTCAAGTTTTATTTTCTGGTATTTTTGTGTTGCTGCTTGTTATATTCTGAAAATGGATGTATTTGAATTTAGGGCTGCATATGTTATCAATACGGATGGTATCTTCAATGAGGTCAGCCAACCGAATGATGACATTGGTGGCCAATTTATGAGGCTTAAAAATCTAATGACCACAGAGTTACATACTAAGTGGGACATTGCCTTTTTTGAAAAGTATTTGGAGGATAAAATGGTCTCCCGTAGTTTAAGATGGGATGTTACCCCTTTGAACGATGTCCTGGACACTGGCGAGTGGTTCAAGTTTTTCAATGATGCTGGTATCAAACTTATAGAGAATCTATTGAGCAACAAACTGCAAAAATTGTCAAAAATTTATGCAGAGATCTGTGCTCTCAAAGACAAACTTGGTCCATTCAAAGGTAGTGAGGACTATGCTAAATGATCTGAAATCCTTAGGAAACATCTGTAAAAGGAGGAGACATATCAAAAAAATAAGAAAAAGAAAAAATTTCTTAGAGATATTTCTGATTATCGTAATAAAGAGGTGTTTAAATGGCAAACCAAATCTAATTTGGTTGCCAATACTATACAAACAGATTCGATCAATGGTGGAAGGCCATAAAATGCAATAAAAATATATAGTGCATTATTAGAAATGTCCATAGATGGAAAAGACCAATAGATAACAACGGTGATGCAGGGTGCTTCATGCAAATCCAAAGTGCTCTTCAAACTGTGCTCCCCCTTTTGCCAGTCAAACCGCTCACCTTGTTAAAGGGACCCCTGAACTAACAGGAAGGTCTCATACGCTTTCACCACTTTTTAATGGTCAGGGTGGTAACTTGACTGGAAAGCTGGAACTCTCTTTAGTAGGGCTCAACAATTTTCTTCCAAGTTTGCATGGAATAAACAAAGAAAATACATAGTGCTCTCTGTATAGCTTAAAAAGTAATTTCTTTTATTAAAAAGACAGGTATTCACATATATAGCACTATGACCAGTGCTAGGCATTAAAAAGCATGTAAATTACAGATGACAATGATAAGGCGGCTGCAGCGACGTCTAAACTGGGATAAAACCAATCCGCACGCGTATCGTCCTATAGGACTTCCTCAGCAGTCTTAGGGTCCCCTAGGTCTAGTCAGTAATTTATATAAAACCCCCTCATTTGGTCATCTGTTGCTAATTAATTCCCGAGTGGTGGCCGTCCAATCGGAACGCACCACTCAGGAATAGGAAGTGTACAAAGCTCTATGCTATTGCCGGTTGCCATAGTGATCAGCATCGTGATGACACAACGCCAGATCCTATGACTTCCTGCTTAAACAGACACCCTCCTCCTGAGTGTACATATGAGGCTTCCATCCACTCCTATAGGTTAACACTCAGGAGTGGGGCGTGATTCAGTATGTAAATGAGGCGCAATCGCGTCATCGCGATGACGCGACGTCCGGTCATGTGACCAACTGCGTCAGTGGTTGCCTCCTTCCTTTATTCAAGACTGGCTGTGATAGGGTAAGGCCCTGCATCACCGTTGTTATCTATTGGTCTTTTCCATCTATGGACATTTCTAATTATTGATTGCGATATTTAGCGCTGCACTATATATTTTTATTGCATTACAGGAAAGGATTTATATATTTGCCTTTAGTGTTCAGCAGCTTGGTTTTGTTTTGATGGTTTTTGCGCTGACTGTTCGTTTTTTGATTATCTACTGTTTGGTTAATATATTTCGGTTCAGCAGCATTAACAATGGATATCTTTCAGTATATTGAAAAAAGAGAGATTAAATTAGGAGAGGTCTTTACTAGTAACCATAGTTCTGAAGAAACGAATGCTTTATCCATGGGATTCAGAAAACTTGGGTATTTATTTGAGAAAAAAATCAAAACATGGTGGGACATAGTCTCATTTGAACAATATCTTACAGCCAAACTGATCCCTAGGAGACTCAGATGGGAAGTACCTCCGAATGATGGTCTCATGGATGAGCATTCGCTGAAAGAATGGGAAAACTTTTTCACAGATAAAGGTCTTGAGCTGATCGAATTTCTATTAGCACGTAAACGTCTGAAGAGTTTCTCAGACTCGCAGCTTAGTTGAAGAACAAGCTAGTCAAATGGGACTATGAGACCCAAAATAAAAAGAAATATATAAGAGATTTCGAGGATTTTGGGAAAGGGAATGTATATAAATGGCAAAGTAAGCCAGGAGAGTCAATATCAGCTCCCTTACCACCAGCACCCACCAACAGGGAACCTCCATATACTCCTTCACTTACCCAGCAGGAAGATGGTGGTAATAGTGATCGGTTTGATTACAATAATCCAACTACCCCTACTAATACCAATTCATTCAAACTTGTACATAACAAAAGAGGTAAGAATAAGAAAGGAAGAGGGACAAGGAGGGATGTCTATGAATCACCATATAGGCAGTACCCTTGGAACCCCCCACATACAAATGATGTAACATCATCATGATACCTATTTCCCTGAGAGTGGGCAGAATTGGGGTTATAATGACAATCAGTATTATTATAAACCTCATAGCATTCCCTCCAACAGAGGAAGAGGGTTTCCACCTTTTAGGAATCCCATACCTACCCAGAATAGGTTTACACCTTTACAGAATTCTGGACCTAGGAGGGGAGGGGATTTTTACAGGTCCCCAAGAGGCTTGGGGAGGGGGGTCCCATTCATTCCACCCAACCCGGGGGGGAGGCCAAATGTGGCCTTACCTCTTGCAAACCCAGACGGGGGACTAAGGAAAAGAAAAACCAGAGAGGAAGGAGAGGAGGAAGGCGAACTACAAAGAGTCAAGCCATAGTAGGAGCGGGTATCTATAACCCTAGCGGCTCATCTTTGAGTGAGGATGCGATTAAGGTTTTAGATAAGGGCCTTAAGTATGCCCCCACCCGCAACTTAAATAAATTCCAAACCTACATCAGTTTGCAAAAATTCATTAGGACCCTTAATATTAAGAAATACCATCTTTCTAATACTGTAGTACGTAACTCATCCAGTATCCAGAAATCTTCAATCACGCACTCGACTCTCCGCAACAAATCTGTCTCTAACCCCCCTAACCGAGACAATAAATATATGGAAGTGTTTAGAAATATGGTTAGTAAAGATTTAGATACACTAAAAATCCGGAAAGTTAATGATCCTTTATATATTAAGAGAGGTCTTTGACAGAACAAAAAGATCTGGTAATACGTCCAGCCGACAAGGGCGGGGGCTTGGTTGTTTTGAGTAAAACATACTACAATAATGAAATGGAGAACATGTTGTAGGATTATAATACTTATGTTCTACTCACTAAGGACCCGATGCTCCAATTTAAAGAGGAGTTACACTTCCTTACAGCAAGAGGAAAACATATTGGTGTCCTCAGCTTAAAAGAAGCCTCTTATATGGATCCTTTTTTCTGTCATACCCCCATTATTTATTTTTTGCCCAAAATTCATAAAAATAGTACCCATCCCCCCGGCCGCTCCATAGTCAATGGGATCGACTCAGTCTCTTCTAGACTGGGTCAATACATTGACTATTTTCTTCAGCCCATGGTTACGAAAACCCGTTCTTTTGTAAAAGATACCAAACATATTATCCATATTCTAGAGTCTCTCCCACTTACATCTTCATGTGTACTAATCACAGCGGACGTTAGTTCCTTATATACAATCATTAGCCATGAAGATGTGTTAACCTCAGTACAGTGGGCTTTCGGTTCAGCAGATCTGACTAAAAGACATAAAAATTACATCTTAGATTGCTTGAGATTTTGTTTGGCCAAAAATTACTTTTGGTACAATAGACGTTTTTTTCTTCAAACAAGGGGTGTGGCAATGGGGGCTCGCTTTGCTCCCAGTGTTGCCAACCTTTTTATGGCACACTGGGAGGAAGAAGTGATTTATAAGAATACACCCCCTGAGCTCATCTGTTACCAACGGTACATCGATGATATTATTATGATTTGGGATGGTGATCGATCGAACCTAGATACTTTCATGAAAAAATTGGATGTGAACAATAGAAATATTGTCCTCTCCTGGAATGTGGGTATTGACCATGTCACGTACTTGGATCTTGATATCCATATAAAAGACAACGGGTTAGAATTGAAAAATCACTTTAAACCCACGGACCGCAATGCGTACATTCCCTTCGGAAGTTGCCACCATTTACAATGGTTGTGCAACATTCCGAAGGGACAGTTTGTACGCAGTAGGCGGAATTGCACACACTAGCAGGAATATCTTGTGCAGTCGGAAGTTCTATCGACTCGTTTTGTGCAAAAGGGATACAATAAATTGGATATTATGAAACATATCGAGACCGTCCGTAATATGGACAGAACGACATTGATTTCCAATGGTCCTAGGGTCAAACAGGATAAAACAGGGAATATTAGAATTGTTTTGGACTATAACGTCCAATACAAAAAATTTGAAAAGATAGTCCGTAAATACTGGCCTATCTTGAAGCAGGATAAAACACTCGGCCCTGTTCTCCCTGAACGTCCTCAGTTTGTTTATAAAAGGGCACCATCCCTAAGAGATAAGCTAGCCCCGGGGGTTATAGATCCACCCCGTGTGTCTGAAAATAGGATATCCAACATCCTGACAGGCTTCTATGCTTGTGGACGTTGCCCAGCTTGTAAACAAGCTAGGGGGAACATTAAAAAACGGAAAGAGTTCATTGCTACAGCAACTAAGAGGACCTACCAGATCAAAGACTTCATTACATGTTCCACGGCAGGGGTGGTATACATTATGGAATGGGAATGCGGCTTGCAATACGTGGGGAGAACATCCCGACCCTTGCATGTCCGCATTGGCGAACATATCACCAATATTAAAAAAGGATTAGACTCACACAGTGTCTCTAAACATTTCAAAATATGTCACAAACGCAGTCCTGCAAATCTAAAATTTTGGGGAGTAGAAAAGGTTATACCCCACTGGAGAGGAGGCAATTTCATCAGACAATTAAGCCGCCGTGAGTCTTTCTGGGTGTATGAGACACATGTTGGAGTACCCACGGGGCTTAATGTCGAGTTCGATTTGAACTGTTTCATTTCCGATCGATAATTAGTTATTAATGATTGTAAAGTTTTTTGGTTTTATTTTGGGGAGTATAGGACTGCCAATCGTCTATTTGAATAACGAATGATGATTTTATTGTTAAAGGTGGCTGCAGGGAAGTGTCTACTAAGTACATATTTTTAAATAGTTTTATTTTTATGATAATGTTAGAGTAGTTTTTAATAAAAAACTTTCCGAATATGATTCGGTTTGGGATTAATTAAACTTAGTAATACTATTTTTTAATTATGTTCGTCGACAGTGATCAATTTAATACTGTGGTGATAATTAGTCCAGCGTCCCAGTGTTATACAGAAAACATAGGTGCAGTGTTTTCCTTCTCTGTTTACACTTCCTACTGCTGATGAAATAACATCACATTTTAGTACTGTGGTGATAGTTAGTCCAGTGTCCCAGTGTTATACAGAAAGCATAGGTGCATTGTGTTCCTCCTCTGTTTACACTTCCTACTGCTGGCGAAGCAACATCACACCTCCTTTGCTTACACTTTTCTCAGCTGAAGGGCGGCTGGCAGCAGCATGTGACCCAGCCTTACCCTATCACAGCCAGTCTTGAATAAAGGAAGGAGGCAACCACTGACGCAGTTGGTCACATGACCGGACGTCGCGTCATCGCGATGACGCGATTGCGCCTCATTTACATACTGAATCACACCCCACTCCTGAGTGTTAACCTATAGGAGTGGATGGAAGCCTCATATGTACACTCAGGAGGAGGGTGTCTGTTTAACCAGGAAGCCATGTGATCTGGCGTCGTGTCATCACGACGCTGATCACTATGGCAACCGGCAATAGCATAGAGCTTTGTACACTTCCTATTCCTGAGTGGTGCGTTCCGATTGGACGGCCACCACTCGGGAATTAATTAGCAACAGATGACCAAATGAGGGGGTTTTATATAAATTACTGACTAGACCTAGGGGACCCTAAGACTGCTGAGGAAGTCCTATAGGACGATACGCGTGCAGATTGGTTTTATCCCAGTTTAGACGTCGCTGCAGCCGCTTATCATTGTCATCTGTAATTTACATGCTCTTTAATGCCTAGCACTGGTCATAGTGCTATATATGTGAGTACCTGTCTTTTTAATAAAAGAAATTACTTTTTAAGCTATACAGAGAGCACTATGTATTTTCTTTGTTTATTCCATGCAAACGTGGAAGAAAATTGTTGAGCCCTACTAAAGAGAGTTCCAGCATTCCAGTCAAGTTACCACCCTGACCACTAAAAAGTGGTGAAAACGTATGAGACCTTCCTGTTAGTTCAGGGGTCCCTTTAACAAGGTGAGCGGTTTGACTGGCAAAAGGGGGAGCACAGTTTGAAGAGCACTTTGGATTTGCATGAAGCACCCTGCATCACCGTTGTTATCTATTGGTCTTTTCCATCTATGGACATTTCTAATTATTGATTGCAATATTTAGCGCTGCACTATATATTTTTATTGCATTACAGGAAAGGATTTATATATTTGCCTTTAGTGTTCAGCAGCTTGGTTTTGTTTTGATGGTTTTTGCGCTGACTGTTCATTTTTTGATTATCTAATGGTGGAAGGCCACCCACCCAGGTTTAGAATCCAAACACCTCTCAGGCCTCCATATCTTGTCCGATTCCCAACCGTCCACAACCACCATGATCTTCCAATAATGGTGCATCTAGGGGGGATCTAAAAAGGGGGGGCTATCAAGCCTTTTCCAGTTACCACTCACAATCGTTTTGAGCCTTTAGCCAATAGGCCTAGTCAAAGGCTCTAGGCCCACAATCAAATAATAGATATATGACTGAATATCGTGACGATTGGGATACTAATTACCATTCCCAGTACAACTATTCCCCAGGGACCCCATTCAGGGACAGCTGGTGGCAGGAATCTAATCACCCTTCAACATTTAATTATTCTGAAAGGAATGGCCCAGTTGCTGAAAATTTTGGTAGGGATTTTTTTCCCGGGGTCCACAACATCAAAAGGGGCATAGACCCAAAAGGGGTTCCAGAGGGGGGAGGAGGATCTGCACAAAAAAGGAGGCTGGTCTCAGTGATTCGGGCATCTTCAACCTTAGTAAGGCTGTTTTGACTAATGAGGAAAAGCATGTCCTGAACCAGGGATAGAAGTTTGCCCCCTCCAAATCCCTTAATAAATTTGAAACTTTTATCGACATTCAAAAATTCATTTGCAAAATCAATATACAACGTCACATTTTGGGTAATTCCTACCACTCTAGTGTTGCTATTACAAGTAATATGAGGAACACTGGTCTGGCTAATGCCTCACTGTTCAATCCCCCGGCCCTATGGCACCGGCTATAGGGGTCTTTCGTGATCTTGTCAATGAGGATCTCCGCTCTTTAGAGCTAAAGTGAAATAGAAGGCAATATCTGTTCAGTAGGGGTCTTAAAAAGTTGAAAGACAGGGATGACATAGTAGTCCACCCAGCTGACAAGGGGGGAGGGATAGTGGTTCTTGATAAGGAAGCTTATGAGGCAGAAATGCTTCGTCTGCTATCAGATCGTACCACTTACCTCCCCATAAAAGGTAATCCCACCACAAATTATAGAAAGGAACTTGTTGATTTGGTTGAAGAAGGATTTAAGAAAAATATTGTTTCAAAAAAAGAGAAGGCTTTTTTGATCCCCATAGTACCAAGGGTTCCTGTTATATATTACTCGCCAAAAATACTCAAGGATTCTGTTTGCCCCCTGGAAGGCCAGTTATTAGTGGCATCAATTCAGTTACTTCCAGGGTGGGCAAATATATTGATTATTTTTTCAGCCTTTGGTTGGGAATACTCCTTATTTGAAGGATTCCACTCAGGTGATCAATTTATTGCAAGGTATTAATTGGAAAGACACATATATATTTGCCACTGCAGATGTTTCCTCCCTGTATACTGTGATCTCCCACCAGCATGAGAGGGAGGCAGTTAATCATTTTTTTACAGCAGGATCATGTTCATGTCCACCAAAGAAAGTTCATCTTGAAACTCTTGGATTTTGCGATGGAGCGGAACTATTATGTTCAAAGTAGGGAGTTGCCATGGGGGCGAAATTTGCCCCAAGTATGGCCAATTTGTTCATGGCCAAGTGGGAGGAGGATGTCGTCTATGGGGAGCCCAGACCAGAGCTGGTGTTCTGGGCGAGGTACATAGACGATTATAAATAGTCTAGATGTTTTTATTCCTTTTGGATTTGAAGATACCTTTATCCAAATCCAATAATTATATATAAGTTTTTGTTGTTTATGACCGTGGAACGCATCTTATGTTGAAGCTTTTGCGCCTATTTCCGGGTTTTTGCGTTCCAGGAGCGTGAGGATAATCACTTCCTCCTCCGTGGAGCACACATAACTATTGGTTCTTTCTGATTCCGTCCCTCTATTTAAACTCCGGAACATCGCATGTCACAACCACGCCCCTGATGACTCACGATAGTGACGAAACGTCGGGCGGAGCTTAGGGACGAGTGACGCGTCGGAGAGGACGGAGGAGCCTTGACCATCTCAGCGGTAGGAAGTGCTGGGTGCTTTCCTCATTTTTACCTGTATTCTTTTGCCTAAATGTGAGTGTTCACTTGCTATTGGTGCCTAATAAACTTGCCACTTGTTTGGAAAGTGTGCACACTTAATACTTTTGCTGCAAATGTGGAGTGCTTTTGTTGGCCATTAAACCTTACTGCACTGTTGGTGCGAGGAACCTGGGATAAAGAGACGCCCGTTTCCTGTGGTTACCACCCTATTGTTATGCTATACAACCCACTTGCTGACAGTAAGGGTCAGTGTGTTTGGGTGATGGTGATAGGCTTCCTTTCATCCTATGCCTGCAGAAGTCTGCTGTGAATTTTCCTTGATCTCCTCAGACAACTTATATATTAAATCTTATATGGACTTTCTAATTATTTTTCTTCTATAGCACTACACCCATTTCCCTACATATCTTTTCATTGTATCCAACAATACTGTGTTAGCTGCTCATTTCCTATTGTTTTTGACATAGCGCAACAATTCAAGTTTTATATTTTATACTGTACGTGAGACTGTGCGGGGTACACAGTACAGTAACTGGAAATACTTCAAAGAGCCTACACAAGCACCTGGCTGCAGGTAGCTATACTGTAGGTGAGACTGTGCGGGGTACACAGTACAGTAACTGAAAATACTTCAAAGAGCCTACACAAGCACCTGGCTGCAGGTAGCTATACTGTAGGTGAGACTGTGTGGGGTACATAGTACAGTAACTGGAAATACTTTAAAGAGCCTATGCAAGCACTTGGCTGCAGGTAGATATACTGTAGGTGAGACTGTGCTGGGTACAAAGTACAGTAACTGGAAATACTTCAAAGAGCCTACACAAGCACCTGGCTGCAGGTAACTATACTGTAGGTGAAACTATGCAGGGTACACAGTACAGTAACTGGAAATACTTCAAAGAGCCTACACAAGCATCTGGCTGCAGGTAGCTATACTGTGGGTGAGACTGTGCAGGGTACACAGTACAGTAACTGGAAATACTTTAAAAACACCTGCCTGCCTGTCAGTATATTAGGAAGAGAAGAACAGGATCTAGCTATATATATATATATACATATATATACAACACCTGGGATGCATATATATACACAATACACTGTAACTGCAGCTAACTGACTCGACCTGCCTACTCTATCTAACTTTAATCAAATGACACTGTCTCTCTCTCTCTCTCTATCTCTGTCTCAACGCCGGAACACACTACACAGGGCCGACGTGCAGGTGGCCTTATATAGTGTGGGGCGTGTACTAAACCCCCTGAGCCATAATTGGCCAAAGCCTCCTTGGCTTTGGCCAATTACGGCTCTCTGTACACACAGCGCTGTGATTGGTGAAGCATGCGGGTCATAGTGCATGCTTGGCCAATCGTCAGCCAGCAGTGCACTGAATTATGGGCCGTGACGCGCCACTCGAATTTGGCGCGAACGGACCATATCATTCCTAATTCGTCGAACGACCGAACACACAATGTTCGAGTCGAACATGGGTTCGACTTGAACATGAAGCTCATCCCTAGCTACCACTGACACGACAGCGATGACAGGGAGCAGTAGATCCCTGTCATGTCACTAGGCAGAACAGGGAAATGCTTTGTTTACATCTGCCCGTTCTGCGGCTCCATGACACGATCGCCGGGAAACTGTCAGACATCGAGTCTGCGGGTCCTGTGGGCACGGTCACGCTGTATGCGGAGCGCACGTGCCCGCTAGCCCTGCCAGTTAAAGGGGACGTACAGGTACACCCATTTGCCCACCGCTGCCATTGTGCCGACGTATATCAGCGCACAGCGGCCAGTAAGTGGTTAAACAATAGATCCCTCTTAACCCTCTTTTTTCACCTAACTCCATTATTCTTATTCATATCTATGTGAATAGTGTAATATATACATTGTGTACCAGTGACATGTTTACACGCAAATGTATTTTTCCATTGTAGTGGACTTCATATGTGCTAAATGTGATATTTAACCTTTCTCTTCCCTGCCCATTTCCATCTATTTTCCTATAACATTCCAAAACTTTAAGAAAAAACCCAAAATATTGTATAAAAAAAATGTTAAAGAAGAAATTAAAAATAAAAAGTGAAATTTCCAAAAAGGGCCAAAAAACAGGAAGTAAAAAAAAGAAAAAGGTAAAAAAAAATAAAAAAAAATAAAATAACTGTAGCTACCTCCTCCAGCTCATTTCTATTCTCAATAGGAGAAAATATGCTGTTTTAGAATCTAATCCATTACTTAAAGCGGAGTTCCATCCAAAAGTGGAACTTCCACTTATCTGATTCCTCCCCTCTTGGGTGCCACATATGGCACCTTTCTGGGAGGAGGGGGGAGCAGGTACCTGTTTTTTACAGGTACCCTGTCCCCACTTCCAGGATACCAGGCCACGGCGAAGTACATCAGCAGCTCGGCCACCTTCCTCCTCCCTCTCCATCTGCTGGGCCAGTGAGAGAGTGCAGCGCGCTTCACACATGCGCAGTAGGGACTCGGCCGTAAAACTAAAAGGCTACACTGCTGGGTTCCCTTACCAGCAATGGTGACAGCAGCACCCAACCAGCCAAACTCCAGGACAGGTAAGTTTCCTAATGTTAAAAGTCAGCAGCTACAGTATGCTACATTTTTAAAGTAGCGAGTGGAAATCCTCTTTAACTTAAACACCTCATTAGATGTCATATTCAATTAGTAATCTCCTTTCATTTTTTTTCCAGCCACACCAATGCTTCATTTGATGTATTAAAGAAAAGTACTTCATCAAAAGCTGTTGATGCACAACTGCGCCAAGTACAGCATGGCATATGTAATTTTCAAGTGCTGCATTCTCTTTTTAATCTCCACAATTCTTTTCTTCTGTAACTCTGGAGAAAAATCTGGATATATTGAAACTCTAGTTCCATTGTAAAATATGTATCTCTTTTGACCACCTGGCAAAGGCACCCTATAGGGGATTCTATGCGCCCTTTCTACAGCAAAAAATGCTGAAAAAGGTTATTTTCCAAAAGTTTCTAGAAGCCATTTTTCAATGAATCCGGTAGGGTTAGAGCCCTCACACCACTCAGGGAGTCCCAAAATTCTCACGTTGCTTCTACATAGTCTATTTTCCATATCCTCCATCTTGGAGGAATACAAGTTAACCTTTTCACCAATTGTCTTAATTAATTGTTTTAATGGGTTGATATAATCTTCTATCAGACTAATCCTCCCCTCCAGGGCTGTAGTTCTTTCCCATGTTTTTTGTGCATCATGTCTTAAAAAAATGTATTTCTTCTCTTATAACCTTTAATTGATCGGACATTTCAGGCATACTCGATGTGCATGAGTTCACTGCATATAATACTTCTTTCAAAGATGGTTCCTCTATTAAAGCACTGGCTTCAGATAATAACGTTGATGATTCCACTGTTTGATCCGCTCCAACATTCATCCCTTGACTTTTCCTTATGGCTATCGCCCCTGTCAGAGTTTTGTCTTGTGTGGTTGGAACCTGAACCTCCGTTGCATGTGTATGTCTTCTCCCCCTCAGCTCCCGTGCCATACTCTGGCTGCTGCCATCTATTTGGGGGTTTAGCGATGGATACTCTGGTTTCGTTCATTGGTAAGTATTGGGCTGTTTTGCTCTGGCCCATTCTGCTATTGTTCTTACATTTACCACTGTGACACATCTTTTTTCTATTTAGATACATCTTATCCGCATCCACCCCTGATGAGCGAGCAATGATCTCGCGAAACGCGCGTCATGATTTCTGATTTGTATATACTGCACTGTATAACGTTTGTATCAAATTTATTTATTCTCTTCATTATGTGCAAATCCATTGGCTGAGCTAATATGCTATATTATCCATGTATGTACATTAATTTTAATAAACATTTATACTGCTATTACTCTTGTTACTCAGTGGCTGACTGTGACCATCTCATTTAAAGTTCCAGGGCGACTCTCTCTTTTTTTTTGTATATGTATATAGGGATGGATGTGTATCACTGGTGACTGCAGACTTTTTATTTTATTTTATTTTATTTTGCACGTGTATGTGCAAATCGCTCTATCTTTGCTGCTGCTTGATTCCCTTTCTTTTTCACTGAGCGCTGCACCTGTGTACTTTCCTGCTGTACGACCTCTTCCCCCCTCTTTCTTGTCATGGTGTAAATCACACAGCATGTTGTTTATATTTCAAAACAGTATGTTGCTTATATAAAGAAAAAAAGGGGGACCACAGGGATATACTCATCCATCCACGAATCTTCTAAAATAGCCCTTATTTATTCTCGCCTTTATTCTTTACAGCCTTTACTTCAATTCAGTTGGTTTAACTTTTTAAATGACAAGTCTCTTTTTCAAACAGACCAGGGTCTTTCTAGACAGCAGCTACATTCATTAACCATAGGATTGCCAAGTATATTAATGTACTTAAATAATGTATATAACTGTCAGCGCCTGTGTAACAATTACTAAAGTGCAATGTGCTTAATAAAAAGATTACTAAAAATCAACAGCTGCTGTGTCATTCTTAGTGAATTCACCACACCAAAAATTGTTAATAAAGATAAATAAATAGTGCAGTGCTGTACAACTAGTGAAACACACTCAATATAATATAAAATTCATATGTGTGTAAAAACGAAATAGTAAATTCTATAACCAGTCCATTTATACATATTAAACACTCAACTCCTGTAAAATAAAGTTCATATATGTGCAAATTCTTTGAATAATATGAAATGCCAGTTCATGTGTAATCAATTAAATCAAATCCACCGATGTGTTCCTCCAGCTTTAGAGGGATATATATATACCCCTTATTTGTGCACACCGTCACCAGCTAAATTGCCTGCTCACCTCAAAGATGTGCTTAAAAACTCAAATAATGGTCTCTCCTTCACATCAGGATCAGCTGTCTTGATGTGAAGGAGAGGGAGCGTATAGCGCTGCACTATTTGATTATCTTTATATTAATGTACTTATGCCTTTTCCATTGATTTTGTTACAACATGGCCCCTCCAGGCTCTGTCACACCTCTCTTTTCCCCAGCTGAAATCACAGTCGAGCTCTGGGTGTCTCCACCGAGGGTCTGCCGCACACTTACATACCCCCCAGGTAGGGTACTTTGGCGATAGCACAGCTCAATACAGCCAGATACAGCTAAGCGCAGCAACATCTCTGACAGCCACAGGGGGATCACTGCACACACCCTCCTGATCGGGTCAGTGAGATGTAAGCTGTCTCGCCCAGGTCTCCAACACTGGTCTGTGGTTCTCGCTTCCCCCTGAGGCAGCTCTTCACAGGATATATGGAGCAGGAGCAGGGAAGCAGCTACATTCGTCCTCTCACATCCTCACTCGACCACGCCCCCCCCCACATAGATCTTTAGTGAGACCTAATTTAAAATACTGTGTCCAGTTCTGAGATCTCACTTACAGAACAATATTGATAAAATAGAACAAATCCAGAGATGGGTAATAAAAATGGTGAAAGGTTTGGGGGATAAAACATATCGAGAGTGACTTCAGGAATTTTTATATACCGTCTGGAGGAAAGAAGGCAAAAGGGAGACATGACTGAAACCTTTAAATACATCAAGGGGGTGAATAAGGTTTAGGAGAGCAGTTTTTTCAATATGAACCCAAAATCAAGAACATGGGGACATGACCTCAAACTAACTGGAGGGAAGTTCAAAACTAATCTTAGAAAATATTATTTTACTGAAAAGGTAGTTGATGCTTGGAATAAACTACTAGTAGAGGCAGTGATACAGCCAATAATAAATGGCTTCAAACATGCTTGGGACAAACATAGATCTATACTCAGACAAAAATAAAGAAAGAAAGAAAGTAAAAAAATGGGCAGACTTGATGAACTACTCGGTCTTATCTTTTTCTGGCATCACTTTTCTGTGGACATTGTTAATTTTTACATATAGTTTATATTTTTTGAACAATCAATTCTCTTCGTTAATAATAGTTTCTGCTAAATTTCAGGTTGAGAGTAAAAAAATGCACTCTGTCAGTAAATTTTCCATGTTTTGACAGTAAAAAAAGTTGTGGGGGGTTTGGCAACCCTGTCAGGAAGGTACCAAGCCAAGTGGCTGCAGAAGGCAATTAACCCCATAACCGACGGGCAACTTTACTTTACGATGTAACCAGCAGGCACTACCTAAAGCTACTGAAAAGCACACCTAAATTTTGCCAAGGTGCGCTGTGCGTGCTGAAATTTATTTTCCTTTACCAGAGGGACCCAAGTTATGATTCTGCACATAGGTCAACTGGCAATCACCGTTCCCTTGTGCTATTTTTTTTTTTTACACCCCCTTGTCTATTAGCGAAAACAGACATTTTTTAGTTTGGCACATTTGACACCTATTAATTTCAGTTTGGATCCAGTTTGAGACAAAACTTCTTCAAAGTTAACAGGGCAATGCTCGAACCAAACCCAGGGCAGTTTGGCTCATGGCTACAACTTTACACTACAATCACAGCCTACTGTGGTAAATTACTGATGTTGTACTTTGCATGTCCTTAAAGTGAAAAAGTGGCATGGATGCTTCTATAATACACAGTCATCACAATTCCTTTTGCTGTATAAGATGGCAGTACCAGGAGTAATTGTGTGCCACATTCATAGCAAACTGTGTTATAATCATCTCCCCCACCAATTAATTATTAATTAATAATGATAATGTGTCCCATGTAAAAAACAAAACGGTTTTATAGTAATTGCAAATATTTTATGCTATTTAGCTGCTTTATACATCGAATACTAATTGAGAGGTCACACAGCTCTTCTATTTACACCCTAGTGTATAAAGACATTGGGACAAGGTTTACAATGCAAACACAGCTGAGACATTTCTGAAGTATTATATTTCTTATATATGACAGTTCAGCCTTCTGTACAGGATGCCCCCTTCATAATTATTCTGATTGTAACAATGGGTTCAACTGGCATGACAGACAACTATTGTTCTGAAGTCTAATAATAGATATAATTCGACCTTTGTGCAGTAAGGATAGGCTGAGCTCTGTTCCTTATGATCCTTGAAGTTACAAGGATTAAGACTTATTCTCTTGCAGTATTTACTCTTGTAGATTATAAAAATATACAGTATCTCACAAAAGTGAGTACACCCCTCACATTATTGTAAATATTTTATTATATCTTTTCATGTGACAACACTGAAGAAATGACACTTTGCTACAATGCAAAGTAGTGAGTGTACAGCTTGTACAACAGCGTAAATTTGCCGTCCCCTCAAAATAACTCAACACACAGCCAATAATGTCTAAACCGCTGGCAACAAAAGTGAGTACACCCCTAAGTGAAGATGTCCAAACTGGGCCCAAAGTGTCAATATTTTGTGTGGCCACCATCATTTTCCAGCACTGCCTTAATCCTCTTGGGCATGGAGTTCACCAGAGCTTCACAGGTTGACACTGGAGTCCTCTTTTTTCTCCTCTGTACCAGGATCCAATGACCAGAGGAGGAGGTCAGCTCATTTGTGTAGTTTAAGGCTAATTTTCACCCGATTTCTGATGAGTGTAACATCCTAAGGGAGCAGTGTCCCACGTGATGTTGTGAAGGGATGAAGATTCTCACAATATTAATTTTAATTATAATTACAATTTTCCAATCTTCCCCCACACGCTGTTGGTGATTTTGGTGCAGCTGATTACTCTACACAGACTTACCAATTTTACCTATACTGAGGACACTTTTTCTACTATTGGACATTTGGTATTGATATAATAGTTTAGCGCTGCTAATGCCTATGTTTCACTAGGGTGTGTAGACATAATTATTAACATATACAGTACAGTTTAGTTTTGGGCTCCAGTTCACAAAAGGATGTTTCCAAGCTGGAGAGAGTTCAGAGAAGAGCAACTTCAGTCACAGCATTTCATCAGTTTATCTGCACAAATTTACTGTAGCTATAATTACAAGTGGTAGTTGAAAAATAAAAGTTCCTCCAGGAAAGTTAACTTCCATAAATCATAATTTTTGTGGATTTGTTTGAAAGCAAACACAAATCTTAATTAAATCATTTAACTTTTCAAGAGGATAAATTCTGAACTGAGAATAGTCATTATTCTGAAGGATCTTTTTATCAGTTTTCACTGATTCAGGGGGAATAAGTTGAAAGAAGCAGTGAAAATCCAATGGACACATGCAGCCCAAACCACATTTGGACTGGTGGCAACAGGAAGGCTGGACAGACATATGCTGATTTATGTCAGACCTAGTGGTTGGGGGAGCACAGCAAAAATCATTCACCATTATTCCCTTAGGCCCCATTCACACTAGCGCGTTTTTTGATGCATTTTGCATTTTGCAGAAATGCACGGGAATTTTTTAACATGGGTTCCTATGGAACATGTTCACATCAATGCTTTTTTGTATCTCTGCGTTTTTGGAAAGGGTCGGGGACTTTTTTTCATGCAAAAAGCAGCGTTTTGCATGTAATGGTTTTCAATGGACAAGCATCAAAAACGCAAGTGCACCGTTTTTGCAGCGTTTTTGATGCGTTTTTGGTGCGTTTTTGGTGCGTTTTTGCCGTTTTTTTTTTTTTTTTTTTATTTTTTTTTTTTTTGTAATTTTTTTTTAAGACTGTAAAAAAAAATGAAAAAAAAAAAAATAACGCAAAACGCAAATCGCGGTAAAAACGCGGCAAAAACGCGGCAAAAACGCGGCTCAAAAACGTGCCAAGCATGAAAAAAAAACCTCCAAAAACGCTCAAAAGCAACATGCATAGGTGTGAATCGAGCCTTAGGCCTGGTTCACTCCTATACATTTTTTAGTGCGTTTTCAGTTTTGCATAAACACACTACAGTCCATTTAACATGGTTTCCTATGGGTCACGTTCACATCTATGCATTTTATGGAAAGGGCGGGGGACTTTTTTTTCTGGTTTTTGGTTCTATAGACTTTAATGGATCAAAAATGTGTATTGAAAAACGCAAAATTCACCTGGAATATGCAAACTGCAACCTGCATAAGTGTGAACCAGGCCTTAGTGGACAAATGTTTTCCTTTAGGCCTGATTCACACTTGTGTAAAAAAAAAACCCTGGCCCTTTCCATAAAATGCACAGATGTGAACTACATCTATAGGAAATCATGTTAAATGGATTGTAGTGTGTTTCTGCAAAACTTAATACGCACTAAACAGTGCATAGGTGTGAACCAGGCCTAAAGTTGAACTAAACCCCCCTATTCTTTACTGCCAGGGACGCTGCCATCTTGGCCCCTATTTGATCTGCATTTGCTATGTTGCTGGCAATGTGATCAGCTATGATACCAGCTATTTCATGGCTTCACAGTTTGGCTGAGGGCTTAACCACTTGCCGACCATATAACCTACATATTCAGTGGCAAAGTGGCACTGCTGTGCAGGGTCATTTACCTAGTACATGATCCAGCACTTCCGGGTAGGGGGTGATTATACACAGCAAGAGCTGACCAATGGGTACCATGGGCTCAATGTCCGATGCTTTGGTACTGAGAGAGAACGGTGGTCCACCTGTGCAAACAAGGCAGATCGCCGTTCTGTCAGTAGGTAAGGCATGGATCCTGTGTTTTGGCAAAGCAAGGACACAAATCAATGTCTTCCCCTAGTAAAAGCACCTCCCACAGTAAACAAAATCACCAGCTAGGCACATGCTCAACAATTTGATTGCCCCTGATAATAATCCCTTCCCAGTGAGTGTCATTAGAATGGTGACAGTGCATATTTTTTAGCACCGATCACTGTATTCATTGTGACTGTGTCACTGGTCCCCAAAAAGTGTCGTAAGTCTCAGTTAGTGTCCGACTATCTGCTGCAACATTGCAGTCCCACTATAAGTCACCGATCGCCAGCATTGCAAGTAAAAAAAAATCCCATAGTTTGTAGATGCTATAACTTTTGCGCAAACCAGTCAATATACTCTTATTGGAATTTTTTTAACCAAAAATATGTAGCGGAATACACATTGGCCTAAACTGATGAAAAATTTAGATTTTTTACATTTATTTATTGGATGTGTTTTATAGCAGAAAGTAAAAAATATTGTTTTTTATTATTCAAAATTGTCTCTCTTTTTTGTTTATAGTGCAAAAAATAAAAAACGCACAGGTGATCAAATGCAACCAAAAGAAAGTTCTATTTGTGAAAAAAAGGACATACATTTTGGGTACAGCGTCACATGCTCATGCAATTGTCAGCTAAAGTAACCCAGTACTGTACCGCAAACAATGGCCTTGTCATGAAGAGGGTAAATCTTCCAGAGGGCGAATGGTAAAATAAGCAGAATAGTGGCTTTAACCAGTTGCCGACCGCCGCACGACGATGTATGTTGGCAGAGCGGCACGGGCAGGCAAAAGGACTTACAGGTACGTCCTTGCCTGCCCGCGGGTGGGGGGTCCGATCGGACCCCCCCCAGTGCCAGCAGCGGTCGGATTCAGGTCAGGGTCGATCAAAGGTGAGGGGGAGGCCACTCATTCGTGGCTCCTGGCCAATGACGGGCTTCCTCGGCTTCTGTGAATGTAAACAGAAGCGGAGGAAGTGATGTCACTCTCCTCGAGCCGGTCATTTCGTTCCGGCGCCGAGGAGAGAAGACATCCAAGTAAGTTTGCACCAACACTACACTAACAGTAGAACACGCAGGCACACTTGTCACCCCCCTGTCACCCCTCAGTCACCCCCTGATCACCCCCCTGTACCCCCTGTCACACTGACACCAATAGCAGTTTTTTTTTTTCTGATTATTGCATTGGTGTCAGTTTGTGACAGTTATAAGTGTTAGGGCAGTTAGGTTAGCCCCCTTTAGGTCTGGGGTACCCCCCTTTAGGTCTAGGGTAACCCCTAACCCCCCTAACAAAGTTTTAACCCCGTGATCACCCCCCGTCGCCAGTGTCACTAAGCGATCATTTTTCTGATTGCTGTATTAGTGACACAGGTGACGCTAGTTAGGGAGGTAAGTATATAGGTTCGCTGTCAGTGTTTTATAGTGACAGGGACCCCCATATACTACCTACTAAAGGTTTTAACCCCTTGATTGCCCCTTATTAACCCTTTCACCAGTGATCACCATATAATTGTTACGGGTGACGCTGGTTAGTTGTTTTGTTTATTATAGTTTATCATAGTTTTAGGGCACCCGCCGTTTATTACCTTATAAAGGTTTAACCCCCTAATTGCCCTGCGGTGACATAAGTTAAGTTTTTAGGGTCAGATAAGGTCTGCGTCGCCCCAGGCAGCGTCAGGTTAGCGCCAGTACCGCTAACACCCACGCACGCAACATACACCTCCCTTAGTGCTATAGTATCTGAACGGATCGATATCTGATCCGATCAGATCTATACTCCCCAGCAGTTTAGGGTCCCCCAAAAAAACGCAGTGTTAGCGGGATCAGCCCAGATACCTGCTAGCACCTGCGTTTTGCCCCTCGGCCCAGCCCAGCCCACCCAAGTGCAGTATCGATCGATAACTGAAAACAAAACACTAAGCACACATAACTGCAGCGTTTGCAGAGTCAGGCCTGATCCCTGCGATCGCTAACAGTTTTTTGGTAGCGCTTTGAATCAGTCGCTGACAGTCAGGAGCTTTTTTGCCTGTGAGTCTCACTAGTGTACCCCTAAATTTAGAGCCCAAAATGGCAAATCGAAGGTACACTAGTGAAGAGGCCTACACGTTTCTGAGCATGACAGATAGTGAAGAGGAAGTCACTCATCTGTCAAGTTCAGGCTCAGAATACGATCCTGTAGAGGACAGCGGCTCCATGACAGATAGCTCTGAAGACGGAGTTGTGGTCCCTGCTAGGGTCAGGTGTACCAGACTCCGAACTTCTTCTGTCCTTGAAGTGCAAGAACCGCAGGTCCCTCGTATGGAGCAGAGCAGTACTAGCGCCGCTATTCCTTCTGGTGAACTGGCAAGCACCAGAGGCCTAGTACACCCTGGTCGTACATCCAGCACTGCAGTATCACGTGGTGACGTGGCGAGTCCCATAAGTGCAGTTCAAGCTGGTGAGGTGGCAAGCACTAGTAGGGTCCCACTGCCACCAAGAAGATGAACACAGGCCCGTCGTGCCCATAGTGCCCATCCTGCTGCATTCACCAATCCGAATTGGGTACCCACCACTTCTGCAGCACCCGTATTGCCCCCATTCACTGGCCAACCCAGAATTCAGGTGGAAACAGTTGATTTTACGCCACTGGATTTTTATTCACTGTTTTTCACCGAATATCTCTATAGATCTATTGTGGACCAAAGCAATTTATACGCTGGTCAACACATCGCCACTATTCCCCAGTCCTCCCTTGCCAGAGATTGGAGACCAATTACGGTCTCCGAATTTAAGATCTTTCTGGGCCTTTCCCTCAACATGGGCATAACCAAAAAGAGTGAGTTGCGGTCATATTGGTCCACTGACCCAATTCACCATATGCCCGTGTTCTCTGCTTCAATGGGCAGGGCACGATACGAGCAGATTTTGCGGTTCATGCACTTCAACGACAATGAACTCTGTTGTCCTCGTGGAGACCCTGAATACGATCGGCTCTACAAAATTCGGCCCCTCATAAACTACTTCAACCAGCGTTTTGCAGACTTGTTTACTCCCCATCAAGTTGTCTGCGTTGATGAGTCCCTGATTAAATTTTCTTGCCGCTTCTCATTCAAACAGTATCTTCCCAGCAAGCGTGCCAGATACGGGGTCAAGAGGTATAAGCTCTGTGACAGGGCCACAGGCTATACATATAGTTTTATGGTTTACGAGGGAAAAGATAGTCACGTAGAGCCGACAAACTGCCCTGACTACATAGGAAGCGCTGGCAAGATAGTGTGGGACTTGGTGTCACCCTTATTCGGAAAGGGGTACCACTTGTAGGTGGACAATTATTATACGAGCGTGCCACATTTTAGTCACCTTTTTGATCATCAAATTGGAGCATGTGGCACCGTGCGACCTAATCGCCGGGGCTTTCCTCAGCGGCTTGTAGATTCCCGTCTTAGGCTGGGGGAGAGAGCCTGCTTGAAGTATAATAACTTGCTCTCTATGAAGTGGAGGGATAAGAAGAATGTTTTCGTTCTCACCTCCCTTCATGCAGACACGACGACCCAAATTACTACGGCGATTGGTGTTGTGGAGAAACCCCTCTCTGTCCACGAATATAACCTTAATATGGGAGGGGTGGACCTCAACGACCAGTTGTTGGCGCCGTACCTAATTGCCCGTAAGGCCAGACGCTGGTACAAAAAAGTGTCTGTATACTTATTTCAATTGGCTTTGCTGAACGCTCATGTGCTATACAGAGCTTCAGGACGGACTGGATCCTTCCTTAAATTCCAGGAAGAGATCGTCAGAGCCCTTCTGTTTCCAGACGGTGCTCCACCTCACCTACCACAACCAAATGCAGTAGGCCGGCTGCATGAGAGGCATTTTCCTTATGTCCTCCAGAGTACCCCTACCCAACGAGCCCCCCAAAGGAAATGTCGTGTCTGCAGAAAGCGCGGATTTAGGCGTGACACCCGGTATTATTGTCCCTCCTGTCCTGGAAATCCTGGTCTTTGCATTGGTGGATGTTTTGAACGCTACCATACACTAGTTGAGTTTTAGCGTAGGGTACAGCACTGCACAGACTAGGACACACTTTCACAGGGTCTCCCAAGATGCCATAGCATTTTGAGAGACCCAAACCTGGAACCGTTACAGTTTTAAAAGTTACAGTTATAAAAAAAAAATGTAAAAAAAAAAAAAAAAAAAAGTAAAAGAAAAAAAAATACACAAAAAAAAATATAAAATAAAAAAACCAAAAATAGTTGTCGTTTTATTGTTCTCTCTCTCTCTCTATTTTCACTCTATTCTGCTCTTTTTTACTGTATTCTATTCTGCAATGTTTTATTGTTACGTTTTATCATGTTTGCTTTTCAGGTATCTAATTTTTTTGATAGTTTACTGTGTTTTAACCATTTTTTTGCTTTCAGGTACGCCATTCAGCTGCAGCGCGGATTTATTTATCTTGACAGCAACAGCGTTTGCTCCCACGATACATAAAGCCGTGACTCCAGCGCTGTCGGAGGTGATTTCACCACCACAGTTACATACTTCAGCATATATGCCGAAGCGTGGGGGCAGCAGTGGGTGGAGGGGCGATTTGCTCCTGCCTTTTGTGGGAGGATGCCCCCATGCTTCGGCATATATATATTTTAGGTAGGCACAGGTTGCGTTAAATGTTTTATTTTTTACTATGTTTTTTTTTTGTATTTGCTTTGCAGGTATGGTAAGTATTACTGTTATACTGTAATGTTACTTTGTTTTTTGTTAACCATCATTTGCTTAGCAGGTACGCCATTCAGTTGCAGCGCGGATTTATTTATCTTGACAGCAACAGCGTTTGCTCCCACGGTACATAAAGCCGTGACTCCAGCGCTGTCGGAGGTGATTTCACCACCACAGTTACATACTTCAGCATATATGCCGAAGCGTGGGGGCAGCAGTGGGTGGAGGAGCGATTTGCTCCTGCCTTTTGCGGGAGGATGCCCCCATGCTTCGGCATATATAAACGGTGCATGTATGCCCATCATTAGAAGTGGGTGGATGAAGGGAGGTATTCTAATGGTGGGCATACCCACTGATCAATATCTTTTTTTCGTTCAGCCCACAGGCTGCATGAAAAAAAAGTTTACAATATATGCCCAACAAGTACCAGCAACATACTGGTATGTTGCTGGACTTTGAGTGGTTATACCAGAATGATGCCTGCAGGTTTAGGTATCATCTTGGTATCATTCTTTTCAGCCAGCGGTCGGCTTTCATGTAAAAGCAATCCTAGTGGCTAATTAGCCTCTAGACTGCTTTTACAAGCAGTGGGAGGGAATGACCCCCCCCCACCATCTTCCATGTTTTTCTCTGGCTCTCCTGTCCCAACCTGAGAATGCAGCCGGTGATTCAGCCAGCTGACCATAGAGCTGATCAGAGACCAGAATGGCTCCAAACATCTCTATGGCCTAAGAAACTGGAAGCTACGAGCATTTCATGACTTAGATTTCGCCAGATGTAAACAGCACCATTGGGAAATTGGGAAAGCATTTTATCACACCAGTCTTGGTGTGGTCAGATGCTTTGAGGGCAGAGGAGAGATCTAGGGTCTAATAGACCCCAATTTTTTCAAAAAAGAGTACCTGTCACTACCTATTGCTATCATAGGGGATATTTACATTCCCTGAGATAACAATAAAAATGATTTAAAAAAAATAAAAATGAAAGGAACAGTTTAAAAATAAGATAAAAAAGCAAAAAAATAATAAAAAAAAAAAAAAAAAAAAGCACCCCTGACCCCCCTGCTCTCGCACAAAGGCGAACGCAAGCGTCAGTCTGGCGTCAAATGTAAACAGCAATTGCACCATGCATGTGAGGTATCACCGCGAAGGTCAGATCGAGGGCAGTAATTTTAGCAGTAGACCTTCTCTGTAAATCTAAAGTGGTAAACTGTGTTATAATCATCTCCCCCACCAATTAATTATTAATTAATAATGATAATGTGTCCCATGTAAAAAAAAAAACACCAAACGGTTTTATAGTAATTGCAAATATTTTATGCTATTTAGCTGCTTTATACATCGAATACTAATTGAGAGGTCACACAGCTCTGCTATTTACACCCTAGTGTATAAAGACATTGGGACAAGGTTTACAATGCAAACACAGCTGAGACATTTCTGAAGTATTATATTTCTTATATATGACAGTTCAGCCTTCTGTACAGGATGCCCCCTTCATAATTATTCTGATTGTAACAATGGGTTCAACTGGCATGACAGACAACTATTGTTCTGAAGTCTAATAATTGATATAATTCGACCTTTGTGCAGTAAGGATAGGCTGAGCTCTGTTCCTTATGATCCTTGAAGTTACAAGGATTAAGACTTATCCTCTTGCAGTATTTACTCTTGTAGATTATAAAAATATACAATATCTCACAAAAGTGAGTACACCCCTCACATTATTGTAAATATTTTATTATATCTTTTCATGTGACAACACTGAAGAAATGACACTTTGCTACAATGCAAAGTAGTGAGTGTACAGCTTGTACAACAGCGTAAATTTGCCGTCCCCTCAAAATAACTCAACACACAGCCAATAATGTCTAAACCGCTGGCAACAAAAGTGAGTACACCCCTAAGTGAAGATGTCCAAACTGGGTCCAAAGTGTCAATATTTTGTGTGGCCACCATCATTTTCCAGCACTGCCTTAATCCTCTTGGGCATGGAGTTCACCAGAGCTTCACAGGTTGACACTGGAGTCCTCTTTTTTCTCCTCTGTACCAGGATCCAATGACCAGAGGAGGAGGTCAGCTCATTTGTGTAGTTTAAGGCTAATTTTCACCCGATTTCTGATGAGTGTAACATCCTAAGGGAGCAGTGTCCCACGTGATGTTGTGAAGGGATGAAGATTCTCACAATATTAATTTTAATTATAATTACAATTTTCCAATCTTCCCCCACACACTGTTGGTGATTTTGGTGCAGCTGATTACTCTACACAGACTTACCAATTTTACCTATACTGAGGACACTTTTTCTACTATTGGACATTTGGTATTGATATAATAGTTTAGCGCTGCTAATGCCTATGTTTCACTAGGGTGTGTAGACATAATTATTAACATATACAGTACAGTTTAGTTTTGGGCTCCAGTTCACAAAAGGATGTTTCCAAGCTGGAGAGAGTTCAGAGAAGAGCAACTTCAGTCACAGCATTTCATCAGTTTATCTGCACAAATTTACTGTAGCTATAATTACAAGTGGTGGTTGAAAAATAAAAGTTCCTCCAGGAAAGTTAACTTCCATAAATCATAATTTTTGTGGATTTGTTTGAAAGCAAACACAAATCTTAATTAAATCATTTAACTTTTCAAGAGGATAAATTCTGAACTGAGAATAGTCATTATTCTGAAGGATCTTATTATCAGTTTTCACTGATTCAGGGGGAATAAGTTGAAAGAAGCAGTGAAAATCCAATGGACACATGCAGCCCAAACCACATTTGGACTGGTGGCAACAGGAAGGCTGGACAGACATATGCTGATTTATGTCAGACCTAGTGGTTGGGGGAGCACAGCAAAAATCATTCACCATTATTCCCTTAGGCTCCATTCACACTAGCGCGTTTTTTGATGCATTTTGCATTTTGCAGAAATGCACGGGAATTTTTTAACATGGGTTCCTATGGAACATGTTCACATCAATGCCTTTTTGTTTCTCTGCATTTTTGGAAAGGGTCAGGGACTTTTTTTCATGCAAAATGCAGCGTTTTGCATGTAATAGAATTCAATGGACAAGCATCAAAAACGCAAGTGCACCGTTTTTGCAGCGTTTTTGCAGCGTTTTTGATACGTTTTTGCCGTTTTTTTTTTTTTTAATTTTTTTAAAATTTTTTTTTTAGACTGTAAAAAAAACTGTAAAAAAAAAACCGCAAAACGCAAATCGCGGCAAAAACGCGGCAAAAACGCTGCAAAAACGCTGCTCAAAAACATGGCAAGCATGAAAAAAAAACCTCCAAAAACGCTCAAAAGCAACATGCATAGGTGTGAATGGAGCCTAAGGCTCCATTCACACTAGCGCGTTTTTTGATGCATTTTGCATTTTGCAGAAATGCACGGGAATTTTTTAACATGGGTTCCTATGGAACATGTTCACATCAATGCTTTTTTGTATCTCTGCGTTTTTGGAAAGGGTCGGGGACTTTTTTTCATGCAAAAAGCAGCGTTTTGCATGTAATGGATTTCAATGGACAAGCATCAAAAACGCAAGTGCACCGTTTTTGCAGCGTTTTTGCAGCGTTTTTGGTGCGTTTTGGTGCGTTTTTGCCGTTTTTTTTTTTTTTTTTTTTGTAATTTTTTTGTAAGACTGTAAAAAAAAAATGAAAAAAAAAAAAAAAAAAAAAACGCAAAACGCAAATCGCGGCAAAAACGCGGCAAAAACGCCGCAAAAACGCGGCAAAAACGCGGCTCAAAAACGTGGCAAGCATGAAAAAAAAACCTCCAAAAACGCTCAAAAGCAACATGCATAGGTGTGAATCCAGCCTTAGGCCTGGTTCACTCCTATACATTTTTTAGTGCGTTTTCAGTTTTGCATAAACACACTACAGTCCATTTAACATGGTTTCCTATGGGTCACGTTCACATCTATGCATTTTATGGAAAGGGCGGGGGACTTTTTTTTCTGGTTTTTGGTTCTATAGACTTTAATGGATCAAAAATGTGTATTGAAAAACGCAAAATTCACCTGGAATATGCAAACTGCGACCTGCATAGGTGTGAACCAGGCCTTAGTGGACAAATGTTTTCCTTTAGGCCTGATTCACACTTGTGTAAAAAAAAAACCCTGGCCCTTTCCATAAAATGCACAGATGTGAACTACATCTATAGGAAACCATGTTAAATGGATTGTAGTGTGTTTCTGCAAAACTTAATACGCACTAAACAGTGCATAGGTGTGAACCAGGCCTAAAGCTGAACTAAACCTCCCTATTCTTTACTGCCAGGGACGCTGCCATCTTGGCCCCTATTTGATCTGCATTTGCTATGTTGCTGGCAATGTGATCAGCTATGATACCAGCTATTTCATGGCTTCACAGTTTGGCTGAGGGCTTAACCACTTGCCGACCATATAACCTACATATACAGTGGCAAAGTGGCACTGCTGTGCAGGGTCATTTACCTAGTACATGATCCAGCACTTCCGGGTAGGGGGTGATTATACACAGCAAGAGCTGACCAATGGGTACCATGGGCTCAATGTCCGATCCTTTGGTACTGAGAGAGAACGGTGGTCCACCTGTGCAAACAAGGCAGATCGCCGTTCTGTCAGTAGGTAAGGCATGGATCCTGTGTTTTGGCAAAGCAAGGACACAAATCAATGTCTTCCCCTAGTAAAAGCACCTCCCACAGTAAACAAAATCACCAGCTAGGCACACGCTCAACAATTTGATTGCCCCTGATAATAACCCCTTCCCAGTGAGTGTCATTAGAATGGTGACAGTGCATATTTTTTAGCACCGATCACTGTATTCATTGTGACTGTGTCACTGGTCCCCAAAAAGTGTTGTAAGTCTCAGTTAGTGTCCGACTATCTGCTGCAACATTGCAGTCCCACTATAAGTCACCGATCGCCACCATTGCAAGTAAAAAAAAAAATCCCATAGTTTGTAGATGCTATAACTTTTACGCAAACCAGTCAATATACTCTTATTGGAATTTTTTTTAACCTAAAATATGTAGCGGAATACACATTGGCCTAAACTGATGAAAAATTTTGATTTTTTACATTTATTTATTGGATGTGTTTTATAGCAGAAAGTAAAAAATATTGTTTTTTATTATTCAAAATTGTCTCTCTTTTTTGTTTATAGTGCAAAAAATAAAAAACGCACAGGTGATCAAATACAACCAAAAGAAAGTTCTATTTGTGAAAAAAAGGAGATACATTTTGGGTACAGCGTCACATGCTCATGCAATTGTCAGCTAAAGTAACCCAGTACTGTACCGCAAACAATGGCCTTGTCATGAAGAGGGTAAATCTTCCAGAGGGCGAATGGTAAAATAAGCAGAATAGTGGCTTTAACCAGTTGCCGACCGCCGCACGACGATGTACGTCGGCAGAGCGGCACGGGCAGGCAAAAGGACTTACAGGTACGTCCTTGCCTGCCCGCGGGTGGGGGGTCCGATCGGACCCCCCCGGTGCCAGCAGCGGTCGGATTCAGGTCAGGGTCGATCAAAGGTGAGGGGGAGGCCACTCATTCGTGGCTCCTGGCCAATGACGGGCTTCCTCGGCTTCTGTGAATGTAAACAGAAGCGGAGGAAGTGATGTCACTCTCCTCGAGCCGGTCATTTCGTTCCGGCGCCGAGGAGAGAAGACATCCAAGTAAGTTTGCACCAACACTACACTAACAGTAGAACACGCAGGCACACTTGTCACCCCCCTGTCACCCCCCAGTCACCCCCTGATCACCCCCCTGTACCCCCTGTCACACTGACACCAATAGCAGTTTTTTTTTTTCTGATTATTGCATTGGTGTCAGTTTGTGACAGTTATAAGTGTTAGGGCAGTTAGGTTAGCCCCCTTTAGGTCTGGGGTACCCCCCTTTAGGTCTAGGGTAACCCCTAACCCCCCCTAACAAAGTTTTAACCCCGTGATCACCCCCCGTCGCCAGTGTCACTAAGCGATCATTTTTCTGATCGCTGTATTAGTGACACAGGTGACGCTAGTTAGGGAGGTAAGTATATAGGTTCGCTGTCAGTGTTTTATAGTGACAGGGACCCCCATATACTACCTACTAAAGGTTTTAACCCCTTGATTGCCCCTTATTAACCCTTTCACCAGTGATCACCATATAATTGTTACGGGTGACGCTGGTTAGTTGTTTTGTTTATTATAGTTTATTATAGTTTTAGGGCACCCGCCGTTTATTACCTTATAAAGGTTTAACCCCCTAATTGCCCTGCGGTGATATAAGTTAAGTTTTTAGGGTCAGATAAGGTCTGCGTCGCCCCAGGCAGCGTCAGGTTAGCGCCAGTACCGCTAACACCCACGCACTCAACATACACCTCCCTTAGTGCTATAGTATCTGAACGGATCGATATCTGATCCGATCAAATCTATACTCCCCAGCAGTTTAGGGTCCCCCCAAAAAACGCAGTGTTAGCGGGATCAGCCCAGATACCTGCTAGCACCTGCGTTTTGCCCCTCGGCCCAGCCCAGCCCACCCAAGTGCAGTATCGATCGATAACTGAAAACAAAACACTAAGCACACATAACTGCAGCGTTTGCAGAGTCAGGCCTGATCCCTGCGATCGCTAACAGTTTTTTGGTAGCGCTTTGAATCAGTCGCTGACAGTCAGGAGCTTTTTTGCCTGTGAGTCTCACTAGTGTACCCCTAAATTTAGAGCCCAAAATGGCAAATCGAAGGTACACTAGTGAAGAGGCCTACACGTTTCTGAGCATGACAGATAGTGAAGAAGAAGTCACTCATCTGTCAAGTTCAGGCTCAGAATACGATCCTGTAGAGGACAGCGGCTCCATGACAGATAGCTCTGAAGACGGAGTTGTGGTCCCTGCTAGGGTCAGGCGTACCAGACTCCGAACTTCTTCTGTCCTTGAAGTGCAAGAACCGCAGGTCCCTCGTATGGAGCAGAGCAGTACTAGCGCCGCTATTCCTTCTGGTGAACTGGCAAGCACCAGAGGCCTAGTACACCCTGGTCGTACATCCAGCACTGCAGTATCACGTGGTGACGTGGCGAGTCCCATAAGTGCAGTTCAAGCTGGTGAGGTGGCAAGCACTAGTAGGGTTCCACTGCCACCAAGAAGATGAACACAGGCCCGTCGTGCCCATAGTGCCCTTCCTGCTGCATTCACCAATCCGAATTGGGTACCCACCACTTCTGCAGCACCCGTATTGCCCCCATTCACTGGCCAACCCAGAATTCAGGTGGAAACAGTTGATTTTACGCCACTGGATTTTTATTCACTGTTTTTCACCGAATATCTCTATAGATCTATTGTGGACCAAAGCAATTTATACGCTGGTCAACACATCGCCACTATTCCCCAGTCCTCCCTTGCCAGAGATTGGAGACCAATTACGGTCTCCGAATTTAAGATCTTTCTGGGCCTTTCCCTCAACATGGGCATAACCAAAAAGAGTGAGTTGCGGTCATATTGGTCCACTGACCCAATTCACCATATGCCCGTGTTCTCTGCTTCAATGGGCAGGGCACGATACGAGCAGATTTTGCGGTTCATGCACTTCAACGACAATGAACTCTGTTGTCCTCGTGGAGACCCTGAATACGATCGGCTCTACAAAATTCGGCCCCTCGTAAACTACTTCAACCAGCGTTTTGCAGACTTGTTTACTCCCCATCAAGTTGTCTGCGTTGATGAGTCCCTGATTAAATTTTCTTGCCGCTTCTCATTCAAACAGTATCTTCCCAGCAAGCGTGCCAGATACGGGGTCAAGAGGTATAAGCTCTGTGACAGGGCCACAGGCTATACATATAGTTTTATGGTTTACGAGGGAAAAGATAGTCACGTAGAGCCGACAAACTGCCCTGACTACATAGGAAGCGCTGGCAAGATAGTGTGGGACTTGGTGTCACCCTTATTCGGAAAGGGGTACCACTTGTAGGTGGACAATTATTATACGAGCGTGCCACATTTTAGTCACCTTTTTGATCATCAAATTGGAGCATGTGGCACCGTGCGACCTAATCGCCGGGGCTTTCCTCAGCGGCTTGTAGATTCCCATCTTAGGCTGGGGAAGAGAGCCTGCTTGAAGTATAATAACTTGCTCGCTATGAAGTGGAGGGATAAGAAGAATGTATTCGTTCTCACCTCCCTTCATGCAGACACGACGACCCAAATTACTACGGCGACTGGTGTTGTGGAGAAACCCCTCTCTGTCCACGAATATAACCTTAATATGGGAGGGGTGGACCTCAACGACCAGTTGTTGGTGCCGTACCTAATTGCCTGTAAGGCCAGACGCTGGTACAAAAAAGTTTCTGTATACTTATTTCAATTGGCTTTGCTGAACGCTCATGTGCTATACAGAGCTTCAGGACGGACTGGATCCTTCCTTAAATTCCAGGAAGAGATCGTCAGAGCCCTTCTGTTTCCAGACAGTGCTCCACCTCACCTACCACAACCAAATGCAGTAGGCCGGCTGCATGAGAGGCATTTTCCTTATGTCCTCCAGAGTACCCCTACCCAACGAGCCCCTTAAAGGAAATGTCGTGTCTGCAGAAAGCGCGGATTTAGGCGTGACACCCGGTATTATTGTCCCTCCTGTCCTGAAAATCCTGGTCTTTGCATTGGTGGATGTTTTGAACGCTACCATACACTAGTTGAGTTTTAGCGTAGGGTACAGCACTGCAGACTAGGACACACTTTCACAGGGTCTCCCAAGATGCCATAGCATTTTGAGAGACCCAAACCTGGAACCGTTACAGTTTTAAAAGTTACAGTTATAAAAAAATATGTAAAAAGAAAAAAAAAAAAGTAAAAAAAAAAAAAAAATACACAAAAAAATATAAAATAAAAAAACCAAAAATAGTTGTCGTTTTATTGTTCTCTTTCTCTCTATTTTCTCTCTATTGTTCTGCTCTTTTTTACTGTATTCTATTCTGCAATGTTTTATTGTTATGTTTTATCATGTTTGCTTTTCAGGTATCTAATTTTTTTATAGTTTACTGTGTTTTAACCATTTTTTTGTTTTCAGGTACGCCATTCAGCTGCAGCGCGGATTTATTTATCTTGACAGCAACAGCGTTTGCTCCCACGATACATAAAGCCGTGACTCCAGCGCTGTCGGAGGTGATTTCACCACCACAGTTACATACTTCAGCATATATGCCGAAGCGTGGGGGCAGCAGTGGGTGGAGGAGCAATTTGCTCCTGCCTTTTGCCGGAGGATGCCCCCATGCTTCGGCATATATAAACGGTGCATGTATGCCCATCATTAGAAGTGGGTGGATGAAGGGAGTTATTCTAATGGTGGGCATACCCACCGATCAATATCTTTTTTTCGTTCAGCCCACAGGCTGCATGAAAAAAAAGTTTACAATATATGCCCAACAAGTACCAGCAACATACTGGTATGTTGCTGGACTTTGAGTGGTTATACCAGAATGATGCCTGCAGGTTTAGGTATCATCTTGGTATCATTCTTTTCAGCCAGCGGTCGGCTTTCATGTAAAAGCAATCCTAGTGGCTAATTAGTCTCTAGACTGCTTTTACAAGCAGTGGGAGGGAATGACCCCCCCCACCGTCTTCCATGTTTTTCTCTGGCTCTCCTGTCCCAACAGGGAACCTGAGAATGCAGCCGGTGATTCAGCCAGCTGACCATAGAGCTGATCAGAGACCAGAATGGCTCCAAACATCTCTATGGCCTAAGAAACTGGAAGCTACGAGCATTTCATGACTTAGATTTCGCCGGATGTAAACAGCACCATTGGGAAATTGGGAAAGCATTTTATCACACCGATCTTGGTGTGGTCAGATGCTTTGAGGGCAGAGGAGAGATCTAGGGTCTAATAGACCCCAGTATATTCAAAAAAGAGTACCTGTCACTACCTATTGCTATCATAGGGGATATTTACATTCCCTGAGATAACAATAAAAATGATTAAAAAAAAATAAAAATGAAAGGAACAGTTTAAAAATAAGATAAAAAACAAAAAAATAATAAAAAAAAAAAAAAAAAAAAGAAAAAAAGCACCCCTGACCCCCCTGCTCTCGCACAAAGGCGAACGCAAGCGTCAGTCTGGCGTCAAATGTAAACAGCAATTGCACCATGCATGTGAGGTATCACCGCGAAGGTCAGATCCAGGGCAGTAATTTTAGCAGTAGACCTCCTCTGTAAATCTAAAGTGGTAATCTGTAAAGGCTTTTAAAGGCTTTTAAAAATGTATTTAGTTTGTTGCCACTGCACGTTTGTGCGCAATTTTAAAGCATGTCATGTTTGGTATCCATGTACTCGGCCTAAGATCATCTTTTTTATTTCATCAAACATTTGGTCAATATAGTGTGTTTTAGTGCATTAAAATTTTAAAAAGTGTATTTTTTCCCCAAAAAATGCGTTTGAAAAATCGCTGCGCAAATACGGTGTGAAAAAAAAAATTAAACACCCACCATTTTAATCTGTAGGGCATTTGCTCTAAAAAAATATATAATGTTTGGGGGTTCAAAGTAATTTTCTTGCAAAAAAAAATATTTTTTTCATGTAAACAAAAAGTGTCAGAAAGGGCTTTGTCTTCAAGTGGTTAGAAGAGTGGGTGATGTGTGACATAAGCTTCTAAATGTTGTGCATAAAATGCCAGGACAGTTCAAAACCCCCCCAAATGACCCCATTTTGGAAAGTAGACACCCCAAGCTATTTGCTGAGAGGCATGACGAGTCCATGGAATATTTTATATTGTGACACAAGTTGCGGGAAAAAGACAATTTTTTTTTGCACAAAGTTGTCACTAAATGATATATTGCTCAAACATGCCATGGGAATATGTGAAATGACACCCCAAAATACATTCTGTTGCTTCTCCTGAGTACGGGGATACCACATGTGTGAGACTTTTTGGGAGCCTAGCCGCGTATGGGACCCCGAAAACCAAGCACCGCCTTCAGGCTTTCTAAGGGCGTAAATTTTTGATTTCACTCTTCACTGCCTATCACAGTTTCGGAGGCCATGGAATGCCCAGATGGCACAAACCCCCCCCCCAAATGACCATTTTGGAAAATAGACACCCAAAGCTATTTGCTAAGAGGTATAGTGAGTATTTTGCAGACCTCACTTTTTGTCACAAACTTTTGAAAATTGAAAAAAGAAAAAAAAAAAAGTTTTTCTTGTCTTTCTTCATTTTCAAAAACAAATGAGAGCTGCAAAATACTCACCATGTCTCTCAGCAAATAGCTTGGGGTGTCTACTTTCCAAAATGGGGTCATTTTGGGGGGTTTTGTGCCATCTTGGCATTTTATGGCCTTCGAAACTGTGATGGGTAGTAAAATCAAAAATTTACGCCCTTAGAAATCCTGAAGGCGGTGATTGGATTTCGGGGCCCCGTATGAAGCTAGGCTCCCAAAAAGTGCCACTCATGTGGTATCCCCGTACTCAGGAGAAGCAGCAGAATGTATTTTGGGGTGTAATTCCACATATGCCCATGGCATGTTTGAGCAATATATCATTTAGCGACAACTTTGTGCAAAAAAAAAAAAAAAATTGTCACTTTCTCGCAACTTGTGTCAAAATATAAAATATTCCATGGACTCAACATGCCTCTCAGCAAATAGCTTGGGGTGCCTACTTTCCAAAATGGGGTCATTTGGGGGTGTTTTGTGCCATCTTGGCATTTTATGGCCTTCAAAACTGTGATAGGTAGTGAGGAGTGAAATCAAAAATTTATGCCCTTAGAAATCCTGAAGGCGGTGCTTGGTTTTCGGGGCCCGTACGCGGCTAGGCTCCCAAAAAGTCCCACACATGTGGTATCCCCGTACTCAGGAGAAGCAGCAGAATGTATTTTGGGGTGTAATTCCACATATGTCCATGGCATGTTTGAGCAATATATCATTTAGTGACAACTTTGTGGAAAAAAAAAAAAAAATTGTCACTTTCCCGCAACTTGTGTCAAAATATAAAATATTCCATGGACTCAACATACCTCTCAGCAAATAGCTTGGGGTGTCTACTTTCCAAAATGGGGTCATATGGGGGGGGTTTTGTGCCATCTTGGCATTTTATGGCCTTCAAAACTGTGATAGGTAGTGAGGAGTGAAATCAAAAATTTATGCCCTTAGAAGTCCTGAAGGCGGTGCTTGGTTTTCGGGGCCCCGTACGCGGCTAGGCCCCCAAAAAGTCCCACACATGTGGTATCCCCATACTCAGGAGAAGCAGCTAAATGTATTTTGGGGTGCAATTCCACATATGCCCATGGCCTGTGTGAGCAATATATCATTTAGTGACAACTTTTTGTAAATTTTTTTTTTTGTCATTATTCAATCACTTGGGACAAAAAAATAAATATTCAATGGGCTCAACATGCCTCTCAGCAATTTCCTTGGGGTGTCTACTTTCCAAAATGGGGTAATTTGGGGGGGTTTTGTACTGCCCTGCCATTTTAGCACCTCAAGAAATGACATAGGCAGTCATAAACTAAAAGCTGTGTAAATTCCAGAAAATGTACCCTAGTTTGTAGACGCTATAACTTTTGCGCAAACCAATAAATATACGCTTATTGACATTTTTTTTACCAAAGACATGTGGCCGAATACATTTTGGCCTAAATGTATGACTAAAATTGAGTTTATTGGATTTTTTTTATAACAAAAAGTAGAAAATATCATTTTTTTTCAAAATTTTCGGTCTTTTTGCCTTATATAGCGCAAAAAATAAAAACGGCAGAGGTGATCAAATACCATCAAAAGAAAGCTCTATTTGGAAGGGGGTAAATCCTTCCGGGGCTGAAGTGGTTAAAAGCCATAATTCAAGGCATGCCTTAAATTTAACTATTTTGAGAAACACTTAAAATGTTTGCTACCCCAGCATTTCATATTCCTGATATGTGCCTGCTGTACAATATACTTGTATGAGAAAGTATCCTGTTCTCTTTGTATTGCTTCCTTTCTGTGAAATCCCTAGTGTTCCTGCTAGCCCCCTGGCTTTCCTATTACAAACTGACCACACTAAGCAAAAGAACACAGCACGGTCAGTTCTGCCAGTTCTGCCCCTGCACAGCCATTCACTGGAAAGTTCAGTGTGCTGTTGCTTCTCCTCCCCCAGCTCATATGTAGCTGAGAACAAAGGAAAAAGAGGGAATGTGATCACTTATGAAAAAATGTAATAAAAAGGTATTCGTATTGTTTTTTTTTCATATCTATACACAAATGTTTTGCCTTTCTTTTCAATTTTAGACTGAATGAGTTGTTTTACAAGGTGATCTTTTACAATCACTTTAAATCAGTGGGTTTAGTTCAACTTGGTTCTAGTGGTTCTAAAGCCTAAATGTTTTTTAAATTTAAATGGTTGTAAAGACACAAGGTTGTTTACCTTCATGCATTCTATGCATTCTATGCATGAAGGTAAAAAATCTTCTGTGTGCAGCAGCCCCCCCCCCCCCCATGCTTACCTGAGCCCCCTCGATCCAGCGATGTCCACAAGAGCCTTGCCTCTCCAGGGACTTGCACTTGCCAGTGAGCCAATCAGGAGACGGAGGCGGTGGGGCTGGGCCTTGGCTCTGTGTGTGAATGGACAAACATGGGGGCACATCGGCAGGAGGGAGGAGCCAGGAGCACTGGGGTGGGACCTGAGAAGAAGAGGATCCAGGCTGCTCTGTGCAAAACCATGGCACAGAGCAGGTAAGTATAATATGTTTGTTATTTGAAAAAAAAAGGCTTGCATTAAGGTAACAAAATGTTTAGGCATCAGCTTCCTCCCTCACCCCCCCTCCTTTTTAACTACCTGAGCCCTCATTCGATCTAGTGCTGTGCATGTCTGCAGCTCTTCTCTCCCCCCACTTCCAGGTCTTGCTGGCATTGTTGGGGCCCTGGAAGCCATTGACTCCCAGAGCTGTCAATCAAAGATAGTGACAAGGGAGACACGTCCCGATGTCTGTGTCAGTGGTTGTAGTGGCTTCCCATGGGGGCACTGGACAGAGAGGAGGGGCCAGGAGCACCAGCAGGGGACCTGGAAAGAAGAAGTTTGTAGCCGCTCTGTGCAATTCAATTGTACAGAGCAGGTAAGTATAGACATGTTTGTTATTTTTTTTTATTTTTTACAATCTCTTTAAGGCTGTTAACTTTTGTAGCAAAGGTTAAACAAATTCTATAGTGACTTACTACTCTCTACTGCTTATGGGAGTATGATATTAACCAGGAAAAAAAGTAGACCATTTATCTTCAACACAGTAAGTACATCCAATTTTCTACAAAGGCAAGAAAACGGAAAATTGTTTCATACTTACCGTAATTTTCCTTTCCTGGTGCCTATCCATAGCAGCATACCTGTGATAAGCTCCGCCCCAGAGTCCTCCCCTCAGGATAGTTAATACATTATAAAAGTGACAATCATACCCCCAATAGCATTCTCCTATTATATTGAATACCAAGGGAGGGCATGTATGCTGCCATGGATAGGCACAAGGAAAGGAAAATTACGGTAAGTATGAAACAATTTTCCGTTTTCTTGGTGCCTCCATGGCAGCATACCTGTGATACAATAAATAGCTACCAACAGGGTGGTTAATGCTCATAAAGAAAATTTTATTGAGGTACTGCGAGAGCTGACTCAATTGCCCTTCTCCCAAACTCCACTGAAGTGAGTGCTCCTGGATCAATTCTGTAATGCCGCATGAACGTGTTTGGGGATGCCCATGTGGCCACCTTACAAATGGTTTCCAGAGAGACATTAGCCCTTGCCGCCCATGATGAAGAGACTGCTCTTGTTGAGTGAGCTTTTACCGCCGGAGGATCCATCCCTCTAGCCCTATACACTTTTTGGATCAGCTTGTAAATCCAGTAAGCGATAGTTCTCGATGTGGCTTCTTTCCCTCTATTTCTGCCCCAAAGAAGTATGAATAGCCTGTTTGAAGCTCTAAAGGGACTTGTGGCTTGCAGGTAGCATCTTAACACCTTGGAAATATCCAATTCTTGCAGCGAACCCGAAAGTGGATCTGTAAAGGTCGGCAGTGCCCAGACTTCTGAGAGAGTGGCCCGACAAGAGACTTTTGGGACAAATCCCCGAACTGTCCGTAGTTCCACCCTATCCGCAAAGAAGGCAATGTGCTCCTCTTCTGCCCCTAAAGCTTGTAATTCCGAGGCTCTTTTACCTGACGTCACTGCAATTAGAAAGACTGTTTTGAGCGTCAGGTTCCATAAGGACGCGGATTCTATTGGCACGAAAGGCTGAGCCGTCAGACAGTCAAGTACAAAGGGCAGATCCCAAGCAGGAAAGGAACTTTTTTTTTTTTTTTTTTTCCATAAAAGATTTTTATTTAGGCAATTGTACATACAGCTTTTACAATCTGTGTTACATATGTATAAAGTACAAGAGAAGAGGCTTCCATGTTTCACACAAGTAAATAAAACAAGCACAATTTTACATCTTAAGTCATGGAAAATCGAATACTTTGTTTTTAAATTTTTGTCCCTTAGAGAATCTTGCATTTATATTCGGTATAGTTGGATTTTGAGATAGAGATGCTCCTTTAGATATCATTTAGAGCATTTGACTTAGTTTAGCTTTGCTCAAGATAGCGTGTCTCTAAGGGTTTATTTTGTATCGAATGGTTAATTATGGTGTTTGTATGATTTTCCCTTTTAGTCATCTTATGACATTTTGATCAAAGAAAACTTCCCGTTTGTGGTGTTTAAAGAGGGGGTTTAAATGTTAAGAAACGGGATAATATGATTAAGTGTACTATTAGAAAAGGGGATAGTGGGGTAGGTGGGGAGGAAGGGGGGGGGGGGTGAGGGCTGCTCTTCTATTAAATGCTTTATCTTCCCTCCTGCACAATGATAGGAGGGAGTACTGTGGGATCCAGTAATCGGGGGGGATCTGAGTTATTGCCCTTTATGTTGGGAATAAAGATTTATAATAATCCTTCGTTTTGAAGTGGTTCCAGCAGGCCCAAGTGGTTGTGAATTTTTGTATACGCTCTTGAGCTATAGAAATCAGTTCTTCCATTTCTGCTATCTTGGATATTTTCTGTAACCATTCCCTGATTGTGGGTATGTCTGTTGTTCTCCAGTGGGTTGGAATGCAAAGTCTTGCAGCATTGACCATATGCATGGCCAGGGATTTAAAGTACTCGTGTTTGGGAAGTGTAGTATGATGCAATAGATATTGGGCAGGGGTGTAGTTTAAGGTGTATGTAGAGACTTGTTCTATGATGGAGTGGACCTCCCTCCAGAAAATTTGGATGGAGTCGCACTCCCACCAAATGTGTAACATGGAACCTACTGCTTTTTTACATCTCCAACACACATCAGGTATAGATGGAGAGAATTTGTGCAATCGCGATGGGGTCCTATACCACTTAGTTATGATTTTGTAGCCATTTTCTTGTATCGCTACATTCATTGATCCTTTGTGTGCGTAAGAGTATATGGTTTCCCAGTCATCTTCTGTCAGTGTGAGTTGTAGGTTTGTGTCCCATGAGTATCGTGGGATTTCAGAAAGTTTTGTTGTGTCGTTGTCATGGAGCATTGAGTAGATTTGAGAGATGATATGTCTCTGAGGGGAGTCGCTTGAGCAGAGGTGTTCAAATGTTGTTAATTTTCTAGTCCATTTTGCGGTTGCGCTTTTAGATGTTAAATAATGTCTTATTTGTCTGTAGGACCAGAAAGGGAACGTATTTGGATGAAATTCTGATTTCAGGTCTTGATATGAACGTATAGTGCCTTTGTCAAAAAATCCGTGGGCCCTTATCTCTTTATGTGGCCATTCAGTTTGTAGGAATTTCAGGGTTTCCCCAGGTGGAAATTCTGGGTTTCCTCGTAGTGAAGTAAGAGGACCTATATGTGTGGATAATTTATGCACTGTTATGGCCTTATTAAAGGCCACTAGAGTGGGATATATAAGGGGGTGTGTCTTAAGGGACTGAGGCCATAGTCTTGGGTGAAGCCAGGGGAGAATATGAGTGGAGGTGTGGGTATAAAGGTGTTCTATTGTCACCCATGCTTTTTCTATATTATGTATCTTCCAGTCCACAATCCTGACCAGATGGCATGCCATGTGGTATTTGTATAAGTCAGGAAGGCCAATTCCCCCTCTAAGTTTTGGGAGGGTTAATCGTGTATATTTTATGCGTGGAGATTTTTTGTTCCAAAGAAAGTCTGTGCACATACTTTTGTATTTGGCAAAAAAGGAGGGGGGTAAGTGTATAGGGATTGCTTGCATGAGGTATAAGAGGCGGGGAAGAGCAATCATTTTTATTAAGGCTGCGCGGCCGAACCAGGAAATGTTTAAGTTGGTCCATTCTTTAAAGTTTGTTTGAAGTTTAGTTAGTGCTTTTGCGTGATTGTGATTATACAGGTCTGATGTTCGTTCAGTAATCCGTATTCCTAGATATGTAATGGCTTCTTTTTCCCAATGAAATGGGAAGTGTAGTTGGGCATGGGATACTTCTTGCGGGGTAAGAGATACGTTCAAGGCATTGGATTTGGTATAGTTAATTTTTAGGTTAGATAATTCTCCGAAATGTTTTAAATCTCTCAGTAAGTTGGGTAGGGAGATTCGAGGTTCTTGGAGGGTAAGTAGAATGTCATCCACGAAAGCGGCTACTTTAAACTCTTTATGTGCGATGGGTATTCCTTTAATATCTGAGTTGTTGCGTAATTTATTCAGTAGGGGTTCTAATGTCAAGACATAGATCAGTGGGGAGAGTGGGCATCCCTGGCGGGTACCGTTGCTTATCGAGAAGGCGTTTGACAGGAGGCCATTGACTCTTACCCTGGCTGAGGGGTTAGTATATAATGCGTTGATATGTGTGAACATGCGGGGCTTGAGTCCTATGCCCTTGAGGACCTCCTGCATGTAGTCCCAGGCCACCCTGTCAAACGCCTTCTCAGCATCCAGGGATAGGAGAAAGCCCTTGGTTCCAGAAGTGGCTAGCCAATGTTGTATATTTAAGGTACGGATAGTGTTATCCCTGGCCTCTCTTCCCGGGATAAACCCAACTTGATCAAGGGATATGAGACCAGGGATAAATGGTAGTAGCCTGTTTGCTAGCATTTTGGCGTATAGTTTGATATCTACATTCAGTAGAGAAATCGGTCTATAGTTCGGGGCTTGTGTGTGGTCCTTACCTTCCTTTGGTATGAGGGTTATGTGTGCTTCTAATAGTCTGCTCGTTGATGTGTGTGAGTCTGCGAGGGAGTTAAAGGATTTAAGCATTTCTGGAATCAAAATATCTTGGAAGCTTTTGTAATATATTAATGGAAAACCATCTGTGCCTGGGCTCTTGCCTACGCTCATCTGTTTGATTGCTAGTAGGAGTTCCTCTGAGGACAGGGGCCTTTCCATGGATTCTGCTTGTTGAGGGGTGATAGGTTTGGGGCAGAACTGTGTTAAAAATTCTTTTAGTTGGGACTTTCGGTCGTCCTGTTTTGGTTTAGGGTCGATATGTTGGTTTATGTTATACAGTTTAGAGTAATATTCTTCGAAGTGTTTGGCTATATCTGCATTTTTGGAGAGTAGAGTGTTATGTTTATCTCGAATCATGTGGATTCTAGAGGGTGCTTTGGTTGCTTGGACTGCCCGAGTGAGCAGTCTCCCGCTCTTGTTGCTGTGTTCATAGAACACTTTCTGTTGTAGGATATATCTCCTCCTGGTACGTTTTCCTAATATGTCTAGTAATGCAGAGCGAGTTTGTAGTAGTTCCTGTAAAGTGTTTAGTGATGTTGTTTGTTTGTGTGTAGCCTCTAATCGGTTTATGGTCTGGATTAGAGATCTAATTTGTTCCTGACGTCTCCTTTTGATAGTGGAAGTGAGTGTAATGATTTCCCCCCTTAGTACACACTTATGTGCTTCCCATATGGTGATTGGTGCGATGTCTGGGGTGTTGTTTTCTCTGAAATAGTTTTTTATGCGGGAGTGTAGCTGGGTCAAATTGTCAGGGTCCTGAAGTAGTGCGGGGTTCAGTCGCCATGTTTTGGTAATTTCTCTTTTTTCGGGGAAGGTGAGTGTTACTGAGATAGGGTGGTGGTCTGATAGAAACATTGGTTCAATAGTCGCCTGTGTGAGTAAGGGTAAATCATTTTGCGATAGGAATAGATAGTCTATCCTAGAATATTTTTGGTGTGGGGCTGAATAGAATGTATAGTCCTTATCAGATGGGTACATAGTGCGCCATGTATCATGAAGGGTAAGGTTTTGTAATTGAAGTTTCATTTGGCGTAGGGCCCGGTATGTAAGTGTGGATGTACCTGTGGACGTGTCGAGGCTGGGATTTAATGGTACATTAAAGTCGCCTCCTAATAGCAATAAACCTGTTTGGAAATTTTGTAGAAGGTCACATATTTTCTTGACAAAGGACACCTGGTGTTCGTTTGGGCAGTAAATGTTAGCTATGGTGATGGGTTTGGCTGCGAATGTTCCTTTTATGAATATAAATCTGCCCTCCGGGTCAGCTAATGTGTCTGTCACTTGGAAGTCGGCTTGTTTAGAGATGAGAATTGAGACTCCTTTTGTTTTGGATTCCTGGTTGGTGGAGTGAAAGACTTGTTTATAGATGTGATTTTGCAATTTTGGTATGGCGTTAGTTCTGAAATGTGTCTCCTGCAGTAGGATAAAGTGTGCTTTGTGTTTTGTCAGAGCTGCCAGGACTTGTGACCTCTTTTCTGGTAGGTTTAGGCCTTTAACGTTAAGGGATAAGCATTTTAATGAGATTTGCATCTTACTGGTTCTCGGCTTTGAAAGCATTTTAAGAGTCTAGAGGGAGAGGGGAGGTGTATATGTGTGGTTTGGAAGAGCAGCCCTCACGAGGAACTAGGATAGTAAGGGTAATAGGTGGAGTTATCGAAGAGGTAGATGATCAGAGGGGTAAGGGGTAAAGGGGTTTCAGATCGTACGTTTATCCATTATTTCCCCACGGATTGTAGCCTGGGGTATGAGAAAGTATCAGCTTGCACAGTCGTGAATAATCCACGCTCTGTGTATGAATTTTTACCGGAGGTGGTTAACGGAAAACCTAACCACCTAGTTACAAGGGGTTCCGGAGTGTCAGTTAGGGTCCAATAGGACTACTGTGGTGGGACAATAAACCTGAAAGGTGATCAGAGGTGTCGGCACACTTAAGGACTAGTAAGGTATAATAATGTGTCTTCAAGTGTGTTGCAGTGGGGTAATACAGAGATGAGGTTGAGATAAAGTTCACTATGTGGTGAAAGCCGTGGTTGTTGTAAGGGGGATATTTGTAATTGGTAAGCCCATTGATTATGATTAAGATTAATCTATACAGATCACCTGTTACTTAGGTGAGTTTTAAGGATCTGGGTCTATGATCAAGACTTCTTTAAGTGTGTACATTTCTTCTCATTCAAATCTTACTAAAACAAATAAAACAAATATAACAAATAAACATAGCCAACAGTGTTAACTATAACCTTAGGGTATACCCCATGTTAGATGTGAGTTCCTCTTGTCTAATTACTTCCCGTCTCAGCTCTCGGGCCCCGCCCCCCACAGTAGGGGAGAAAGTCCCTCGAAGCCAAGAGGGGTTGTCCTTTCATAGTGTTGAGGGATCAGCCCCAATCAAGGGGTCGTCTCCTCCACCACTATTTTGCATCCTAGTATTGATCGTTTTCTGTTATATTGCATCGCGAGTTTTAAGTGAACAAAAGGGAAAAAAAAAAAAAAAAAGGGAAAAGAAACACATACTAGAAAAAAAAAAAAAAAAACCCATATCTATTCAAGGAACGGATTTAAATGTTTGCTATGAGTTTATCATATAACTATTTCCGCTTTAAGGAATAGGTTATTCGTTAAATTTTTCAAAAACTAAACCTTTTACCTATCCCCATTAATTTGTGGTGATAGTATTTGCTCAGGATATAGTCTCTTCATTACAATGAAGGTTCGGTCTGAGTAAGTTGCATAGGGGTGTCTGTGAGCAAGTTGTATTGGCTATTAGCATAATAAGACTCGCCATATCTATTAAAAATTCCCTGTGTCTGTTTACCCCTCGATACGGTTCCCGGGCTCCGCTCCCCCAAAGGTAGGGAGGCGGATCCCACGGATCCACGAGCGGTTAGCATAGCATAGTGGGGAAGGGTCAGTCTGCAACAAATGGACTGGTCCCCCCTCCTCTATTTTGCAGCCTAGGGCTGATTATTATCTGTTACAGCGAGAGAAATGGGAGAAAAAATTTGAAAAACATAAAAAGGGAAAATGCAAAAAGATAAAAACGGCAAAAACAAGAGGTTATATAGGACCACTTCCATCGAGGCAGTTAAAAAAAAAAAATCCTCTTCCTTGCTCCACTTGGGATATGTATTTCTTACCACTGTAGGGGGTCGGTTAACTGTTGAGTCAATCAAAAATTAAAACTTTTACCTTTCCCGTTAACTTGTGGCAAAAGAGTTTTGGGCAAGTTATGTGGTAATTAGCCTCTGTGTGTCTTTGGAGATTCAGTCCAGTGGAGTTGAAGAAATGTGTTTGTATTCGTTATGCAATTGGTACTTTTCTGGATAGAACACCGTATCTCAGTTGGTAGTTTGATTCTGAAGAAATTCCGTTATCTTACACATAGAAAGAGTCAGGCATACACAGTATATAACACTGGGGTCTGGTGAGCACTAGATTAGTCATCTCTGTAGTTCCTGCGTGGGGTGTCAGCGCGGTTCATGGCATGCGGTGGTACATCTCGACGTGAAAAGCGTTCTCCCGGGGATGTGGGGTCCAGTCTTCGGCGTCTGGATCTGTGACGCTGTGCTTTTGGTGAAGTATTGTAGGATACTGCCTTCCAAGGTTCCGATGGGAAGTAGAAGGAGTACCATTCCGGTAGATCGATCGCAGGGATGTCGAGCTGTTCACAGAACATGGGGAGGTCTTCTGGTGTTCTGAGGAGTGCGGTGCGATCTCTGGTGGTGGCTGCGAGGCAAAATGGGAACTTCCATCTGTATTGTATGTTACGTGCCCGTAGCGTTTCCAGCAGGGGGCGCAGTGTGCGTCTGTTTTGTAATGTTATCTGAGATAGGTCTTCAAACAAATTAATGTATGCGGCCTCTATCTCTCGCCTTTCTAAGAATCTCCTCTTTAAGCGGAAAGTTTACTAGACAGCACACTATGTCCCGTGGGGGTTCTGTGTCCCGGGGGGGTGGTCTTAGTGCACGATGGATTCTCTCCATATCAATGGGGGTATCAGAAGGCCGTTCAAGGAGTTCACTGAATATAGTACAAACTGTCTGCGTCAGTGCAGATGGATCTATGCCCTCAGGGACCCCCCTTACTCTGATATTATGTCTGCGTCCTCTGTTGTCGAGGTCTTCCACTTGTCTGTGGAGTTCAAAGATATGTGGGAGATGCAAATCATGTGCTTTTTGTACTTGCCTTATTGCAGCTGCCTGCATTTGAGATGATTCCTCCACTTCAGATAGGCGATTATGCATTGACTGGATGTCCGTTTTCAGATCTGATATGGCAGTTGTTAGGGTATGTTTTATGTCCAGAGCGACCCTCTGCAGGTCTCTTTGCAGATCCAGTAGGGATGGGATTGCTGATGTTGCGCCGTGCATGTCCGCCGACGAGATCACGGAGGAACTAAGCGAGGCCGGGGATGAGGCCTTGGATGTCTGTGAGGCCTGTGTCTCCTCGTGGAGGGTTGCGGCCTTTGTGCGAAAGATGTCCGGGATGTTGTTGCTTAGCTGTGTCCCGGATTGCTTCTCTGCCTTCTTGGTGGAGCGGGGTGCCGAGGTGCTTCTATTCGGCTTACCCATGGCTTAATCTGGCTGGTGGTGATGGTAGAAGAGGCTAAATTCGTCCTCAGTGTGCCGGAGCTCTCCTCTCAAGCGGCCATCTCCGATCCCGAACAAGCCACGCCCCCGGAAAGGAACGTTTTACTGGAGGACGAATTTTTTTGACTGCTTTGAAAAACTGAATGATGAGTGCATCTTCTGCCCATCTTTTCTGGGTAGCTGCCGAAATCACTGCCACCTGGACTTTAAGTGAACTGCAACTGAGCCCAAGGTCCAAGCCAGCTTGCAAAAATTCCAAAATTAGTGTGTTGGAAGGTACTGTAGGATCCGCACATTTGTCTGTTACAAACAACTTGAACTTTTCCCATATTTTCGAATACACATAATTTGTGGAGGGTTTTCTGGCTTTTAAAAGTGTCGAAATCACATTTGTGGAACACCCTAAAGAATAGAATTTCTCCCTTTCAACATCCAAACATGTAAGTTCAGCTTGTGAGGAGCTGGATGCACAAATCTCCCTTGGGAGAGAAGCTGAGGAAACACCAGAATCTTGATTGGGGGACCCATGCTGAGGCTCATTGCCCAGGGAAACCATGGCCTCCTCGGCCAGTAAGGAAGAATAGCCACCACTTTGACTGGTTCCCTCGTCAATCTGAGTAGGAACTTGGAAATCAAGGGTCTCGGAGGGAACGCATGCACCGTCTTGCAATGCCATGGGCTCGAGAGGGCATCTACTGCTTCTGATCGTGGATGAGGCCAGCAGGAGAGAAATCTTGGCAATTTGGCATTCGTTGGAGAGGCAAAAGGGTTGATTTCCGGAGGATTCTGGAGACTCCTAATCCAATTGAACACCGAAGGGTGAAGAGACAATTCGTTGCTGTCTTGAAAACAGTGAGACAGATGATCCCCTTCTTGATTCAGATGGCCTGGCAGGTAAACCGCTTTCAGATCTAGCAAATTTCTCTCCGCCCACAACATAATGGGTACCACTTCTCTCAGTAAAGTGATGCTGTGGGTTCCCCCCTGACGTTGTATATATGACACTGCCGCTCTGTTGTCCACACGTACTAGGACTTGCTTCTGGTGCAGATGTTCTCCCAGACTCACTACGGCTAGATAGACCGCCCGTAATTCCAAAACATTGGAGACTACCCCTTTCGTGGGAATGTCCAACCTCCCTTGAACCGCAAGGTGATCGCAGTGTGCTCCCCAACTCATCGAGCTTGCATCGGTGGTAAGAATGGTCCAGGAGGAAGAAGACGAGGATTTCAAATTACCTCCTCTTTCGACCACCAGAGGAGACTCCTCCTCGTGGAAGCCGAGATCGTAATGCGTTGATACAGTGATTTCCTCCTCCATTGCGTTAGGAAGCCCATTTGAAAAGTCCTCAAATGCTAATGAGCCCAGGGTAGCATCGGGATACAGGATGACATGGTCCCGATTAGACTTAAACACCCTGCGGCTGACAGGTGAGAGAGAGTTCTTACATGGCACATCTTCTGGACAATCGCTGTCACTTTCTGGTGGGGGAGGCACGCTGTTCCGGTTAAGGTATTGAAAAGAGCGCCAAGGTAAATCATTACCTGAGTTGGGGTCAGGAGACTCTTCTCTGTATTCACCAACCATCCAAATTCCCTCAGGGTCGACAGGAGAATTTTCCTGTGCTCCAACAGTTGGCGTGGATTGTGCGCTAGCAGTAGGATGTCGTCCAGAAAGTGAGAAACTCGCAGCCCTTTTTCCCTGAGAGGTGCCAGGACTGCAATTAACACCTTCGAGAATATCCTTGGGGATGTGCACAGCCCAAAAGGGAGGCACTGGAACTGGAGGTGTGTGGAACCCACTGCCACCCTTAAGAATTTCTGGAAGGCAGGGAGAATGGGGACATGGAAATAAGCGTCTTGTAAGTCTACCGAGATCATCCAGTCTCCCCGTTGGACCATTTGGATGATCGTGTGTAAGGATTCCATCTTGAAAGAGTCCAACTGAATAAAATTATTATTATTATTATTTATTATTATACAGGATTTATATAGCGCCGACAGTTTACGCAGCGCTTTACAACATTAGGGCAGACAGTAGAAAGTACAATACAATTCAATACAGGAGGAATCAGAGGGCCCTGCTCATTAGAGCTTACAATCTAGGAGGGAGGGTCAAGTGATACAAAAGGGTAATAGTTGTGGGGGATGAGCTAATGGAGAAAATAGTGCAGTTGTTAGATGGAGGCAGGATAGGCTTCTCTGAAGAGGAAAGTTTTCAGGGATCGCCTAAAAGTGGATAAAGTTGGAGACAGTCTGACAGATTGGGGTAGGGAATTCCAGAGGATGGGCGAGGCTCGGGAGAAGTCCTGGAGGCGGATATGGGAGGAGGTGATGAGGGAGCTAGAGAGCAGGAGGTCTTGGGAGGAACGGAGATGGCGATTAGGTTGGTATTTTGAGACTAGGTTAGTGATGTAGCTGGGGGCAGAGTTGTGGATGGCTTTGTAACTTATTGTTAGTATTTTGAATTTAATTCGTTGGGCGAGTGGTAGCCAATGGAGGGATTGGCAGAGAGGGGTAGCAGACACTGAGCGGTTTGTAAGGTGGATGAGTCTGGCAGCAGCATTCATGTGTGTCATCAGCATAGAAATGATATTGAAAGCCGTGAGAGGCTTTCAGCTGACCCAGGGAAGAGGTGTAGATTGAAAATAAAAGAGGTCCAAGAACAGAACCTTGGGGGACCCCGACAGAGAAGGGAAGAGGAGTGGAGGAAGTAGAATTGTAAGTGACACTGAAGGTGCGTTGGGATAGGTAGGATGAGAGCCACTGAAGAGCACAGTCACGGAGACCGAGGGAGTAAAGTTTTTTGAGGAGGAGGGGGTGGTCAACCGTGTCAAAGGCAGCTGAAAGATCCAGAAGTAGGAGTACAGAATAGTGTCCATTGGTTTTTGCAGTTAGTAGGTCATTTGTGAGTTTTAAAAGAGCAGTTTCTGTGGAGTGTTGAGGGCGAAATCCAGATTGAAGGGGATCAAGAAGGTTGTTTTTAATGAGGTGGTCACTCAGTTGGTTGTAAACCAGGAGTTCAAGGAGTTTAGAGGAAAAGGGGAGCAAGGAGATTGGGCGTAGGTTGTTAAGATTGGTAGGGTCCAAGGACGGCTTTTTGAGTATGGGGGTGACCAGTGCATGTTTTAGAGCATCGGGGAAGATGCCAGAGGTGAGGGAGAGATTGAAGATGTGGGTTAGAGAGGGTAGGATGGGGTCAGAGGGTGACCGTAGCATTTGAGAGGGAATAGGGTCCAGGGTACAGGTGGTTAGGTGGGCGATAGAAAGGAGTTTAGCAACTTCATCTGTAGTAGTAGATTTGAATAGGGGGAGTGTCAGTTGTATCTGTTGACATGGGGTCTTAGCTGGGGGAGATACCTGTAGAATAGAGATTTCATCACGGATTGTAACAATCTTGTTTTTGAAGTGATTAGCGATTTCCTGGGCAGTGAGTAAGTCAGTGGGTGGAGGCGGTGGAGGACAAAGTAGAGAGTTGAAGGTAGAGAAGAGTTTACGGGGATTGGATGAGAAAGTGTTAATAAGAGTTGTAAAATAGGTTTGCTTGGCAGTGTGGAGGAAAGAATAGTATATTTGGAGGGCAGATTTGTATTGGTTGAAGTCTTTGAGAGACTTAGTCTTGTGCCATAGACGCTCAAGAGCGCGACTACATTTTTTGAGAATTTTAGTGTCATCTGTTTGCCAGGGTTGTAGGGGTCGAGGCCTGATTCTGCGTGTAGTGAGGGGAGCGAGCTTATCCAGGGTGGAGGACAGAGATTTATTGTAGATGGACATGGCTTGGTTGGGGCAGGACAGGGGAGAGATTTTGTCATAGAGGTGGTCAGTAGCAGAATAGAGGAGACAGGAGTTGAAGTTGCGAAAGTTTCTACGGGTGATGGTTAGGCGATTGGAGGGAAAGGTGGTGGAAGACAGGGGGAGAGAGAAGGTGGTGGTCCGAGAGAGGAAAAGGATTGTTTGAGAAGTTGCATGGAGTGCATAGGTAGGAGAATACAAGGTCAAGGGTATTGCCATCAGAGTGAGTAGAAGCCTGTACCCATTGCTTCAGGTCAAATAAAGAGGTTAGACTAAGAAGTTTAGAAGTAGCAGGAGTGTTTGTAATAGCAGGGATGTTGAAATCACCGAGAAGGATTGTGGGAATATCCGAAGAGAGAAAGTAGGGTAGCCAGGCAGAAAACTCATCAAGGAAAGTCGATAATGGTCCAGGGGGCCGGTAGATCACAGCAATTCTTAGGGAAGTTGGAGAGAATAGACGTATACAGTGGGCTTCAAATGATGAGAGGGAAAAAGAGGGAGGAGGGTGAATAACCTGGAAGGTGCTCTGGGGGGATAGGAGGAATCCCACTCCACCTCCCTTGCGTCCATTAGGCCTAGGGGAGTGAGTCCAGTGAAGGCCACCCTGGGAGAGGGAAGCAGGAGAAGGGGTGTCATATTCGTGGAGCCAGGTTTCGGTGAGAGCAAGTAGATTAAAGGAATTAGTGACAAAGAGGTCATGAACAGCAGTGAGTTTGTTGCAGACAGAGCGGGCATTCCAGAGGGCACAGGAGAGAGGGAGGCTGGCGTTGGGAAGAAGAGGAATGGAGACTAAATTGTGTAGATTGCGACTACTGCCAGAGGGTGTAGGGTGATGGTGATGGGTGTGTTGGGCACAGTTAAATAAGGGAGGCCCAGGGTTTGGGGAAATATCTCCAGCGATTAGGAGAAGCAGAAGAGTGAGGGAGGTAATATGAGAATATGATTTGTATGAGGGGACATGCTTTAGTATCCTGGGGGGTATGTTAGCAAGTGGGCTTAGAGTTAGAAAGAGGTGATGAGTGCAGTAGTAGGGGGAGGGGAGAAGTGAGGGTGATATGTACAGATTGTGTGGTGGAGCAGAGGGATGTAGAGAAGAGAGCTTGAGGAGAGAGGCTGCAATTGTGAAGAGGAGGAGAGGTAAAGAGAGAATGTTTCAGAGAAGGTGAGATAATATGAAAATGAGATCACCTGCAATCTGCTATGGTTAGCTTTGTGCAAATCGCTGAAGTGCAAGAGCAGAAGTGTCACTTTTTTTCAGAACCCCACTTCTTTGGAAGAACCCCCTGTATGTGCAGCCCCCTGTATGTGCTCCCCCGTAAAGAAGGCCTTGTTATATACTGTGTTGGGTGTGGATGGAATCTGGCAATTAATCAATTAGGAGGGCATATTAGGAACACAGCAAGCAGGGCATAACTTTCACACCACAATCAAACTGCAAGGGGACTAAAAGGCCAAAATTGTAAAGATAAGGAAACCCATAATTTAGGTAAGACTTAATGGCTAAATAAACATTGAAATAATGTGAGCATGGCTACAGATGGAGTTGAGACAGCGGTGACAAACAGATTTACCAAAAATGTATATAAGCGGTCAGTCAATTTTCAGTTTGCAGGACATGGGAATATAAACGCAGATTACCAAAAATGTATATAAGCGGTCAGTCAATTTTCAGTTTGCAGGACATGGGAATATAAACGCAGATTACCAAAAATGTATATAAGCGGTCAGTCAATTTTCAGTTTGCAGGACATGGGAATATAAACGCAGATTACCAAAAATGTATATAAGTGGTCAGTCAATTTTCAGTTTGCAGGACATGGGAATATAAACGCAGATTACCAAAAATGTATATAAGCGGTCAGTCAATTTTCAGTTTGCAGGACATGGGAATATAAACGCAGATTACCAAAAATGTATATAAGCGGTCAGTCAATTTTCAGTTTGCAGGACATGGGAATATAAACGCAGATTACCTGTGAAGAGAGAAGAAAATGTTCAGATGAATGCTGCAAGAGCAGAAGTGTCACTTTTTTTCAGAACCCCACTTCTTTGGAAGAACCCCCTGTATGTGCAGCCCCCTGTATGGTTTAATCTTTTCAGATCCACTACTGGTCTCCACTCTCCACTCTTTTTGGGAATAAAAAAGAGAGGAGAATAGAATCCTGTGAATCTCTCGGATGGAGGGACAGGAATTACTGCTTGTTGAACTAGGAGCAGGTGAAGGTACTTCTGCAGAGCCTCCGCTTTTTGAGGAGAAGTTTGTTGTTTTGTTAGGATGAACGAGTCTTGTGGAGGATGATCTAGGAATGTCCAAAAATGACCAAAACGGACTGTAGATACCACCCAAGGATCTTTGCACCAGCTGGACCAGACTTCTGCAAGCCTCTTCAACCTGGCACCTACTGGAGGGGGTTGGAGTGGCCTCCTGTCAAAAAGATTTTGTCCCCTCCTGGGGATTGGCGAGACTCCTCTGTTTGTTTGATTTTAGAAAAGTGGCCTGAGTACTTCTCCAATTTTTTTTGTTATCTCTATTTTGCCGAAAGTGAGAGAAGTTCTTGTTCCTGGAGGATTGAAACTTAGAAGACACAACTCGAGAGCGTCTCACTCTTCTGTCTTGGGGGAGCAATCCGGATTTTCCCCCAGTCACTCTAGAGATTGCCTTTTCCAATTTATCCCCAAAGAGAGCCTTCCCGTCAAAGGGGATTTTTCACTAGTTTTGTTTCGATGCTGCGTCGGCTGCCCACGGCTTTAGCCACAGTGCTCTCTTGGCCATAATTGTGTGCAACATCGATCTGGCTGAGTACCTCACCGAATCAATGGCTGCTTCCCCTTAGAAGTCCGCCGATAATTTGAGTTCCTCCAACGCTTTAATTATGTCATCTTTTGGTACATCCTCACGAATGGCTGTCTCAATATTCTCAGTCCAGACCCTGATAGCATTAGAGACTGAAGCCAATGCTACCGCCGGTCTGCAGGCTCCTCCGGCCAACTGGTAGGCCTTTTTTAAGTCTATACGCCTATCCAAAGGGTCTTTAAAAGTGGTTGAGTCCTCCATAGGTAGGGTGATATTTTTTGCTAGGCGTACCACTGCAGCATCGACCACCGGAGGAGTGTCCAACAGGGCAGAATCAGACTCTGTCAAAGGGTATAACTTTTGAAGCCGGTTTAAGGAGAAGCGTTTGTCGGTCTTCTTCCATTCCCCCTCTATCAGATCCTTTAACTCCTCCATAAAGGGTAAAAAGGTAAGCTTCTTCTTTAAAAAAGGAAAAAATGACTTAACCTTTTTAGGTGGTTCCTCCACCTCTTCCCAGCCGATAGCCTGCTTAACTGCAGAGACAAACGGTTGCACTAAAGAGAAATTAATGCCTGAGGGTTCAGACTCATCCATAGAGTCCTCTGAATCACCTCTATCCCCTGTTGCCGGGAGAAGTGGCCCTGCGGTGATCCGTGGCCGATGTGCCAGGAGGAGTTGTTTCTGAAGGCTGGTCTTGGACACTAGGTGTGCCCTGTTGTGGGGAGACAAGTGTATTAAATCGGCTAAAGAGTCTTTAACCACTCTTTTTATCAAATCTGTCACTTGCTGAACCTCTGCTTTTTCTTGATCAACATAACCCCGCAAACAATCTTTGCAGATCAATTTATCTGCCAACGGGATTGTTCCACATGCCCGGCATTTTTTGGTAGTTTCCCACCTAGGTGGGCTGGATGACCGATGTCTTTTAGAGGCTGACCTTCCATCGGAATGGTGGTGGGAACTAGTTGATCGGCTGTGCCCAGAACCTGGGTGGGAGTGTCCACTGTGATGGCCAGAAGTCTGATTAGACATGCTTTGGCGTATAGGGCTAAAACGAGAGTAACAGCATAAAGGCACTCTTTTTTTCAAAAAATAAAAGTTTTTTTTTTTTTTTTATTAGGTACATGCCCTTACCTAGGTAAGCGAGGGTCTTGGTCTGACGGCGGCTGACTCATAACTGCAGGGGGCAGGCAAGGGCAGAAAACACAGCAGAATAGGATACTAGAATTAAAGAAAGCAACCAGATAAAATACTTAAAAGGGGGAATTAAAATCTTACCCCCACCCATCTGCCCACCTGCGGAATAATTTATACAAATTAAAGAAAGCAACCAGATAAAATACATAAAAGGGGGAATTGAAATCTTACCCCCACCCATCTGCCCACCTGCGGAACAATTTATACATATATTACTTTTATATATTTATTATATATATCTTTTATTGCCTGCTTTTTTTTTTTAATATATATATATATATATATATATATATATATATATATATATAAATATATACAAAAGGACCCCAGCAGGCAACCATAAAAATACTTTAAAACCAGCAAAAAGGTTTAATAATTAGCAATAGAAGGACTCTCCTTTTAAGCTGCACAAAAACACTACTTACAATTAAGATTATTCTGCTGCCCACAAGAGCACTCCAAAGGCAGGACCTGCTCCCTTCAGAGCCTGCTTCTAACTACACTCTGAATACCTAAATAAGGGAAGGGGGAGGCGAGTTTGCTTATTCCCCCTCCCTAATTCCGCCCCCTAGCAATAGAGAGGGAGCTAGGAGTTTTGCCCATAAACAAGATGGCGCCAATAGCTTCATCCATCAGCACCTGAGCCAAGCAGTCACGTGACCCGCTCAGCCAACCAGACGCCGACTGAGGTTAGAACACTGCCCCCCCTCGGCACTCGCCGCCTTAGGGGAAGCATGGACAGGGGAGACAACACGCTGGATAAAGAAAACAAACAGTAAACGAGATATATAAAGAAAAAAAGGCTCAGAAGAAGAGCCCCTACCTGCCACCTGCAGAAAACCAGCTAAGCCTACAAGCAGAACTGTTGCTCCTGGTTAGGAAGCTGCTGCTGCCCCAAAAGACCTTCAGAAGGGGCTCCCCGCTTATCTGAGCTGTTAGCAACCCAAGACAGGGGACTGCATCTGGGAGAGGCCTGAACCCAGACGGAAGCTGCACAAGGCAGAGGCAAGGCACGTACTGACAGTATCCATCAGGTATGAGGAAAAAAAGGAGAATGCTATTGGGGGGTATAATTGTCACTTTTATAATGTATTAATTAACCTGAGGGGAGGCCCCCGAGGCGGAGCTTATCACAGGTATGCTGCCATGGAGGCACCAGGAAATCACTTTATCACCTTTGTCAGTAACAATTAAACAAGGTATTTTAACAAATACTAATTTAGACTACACAATTGTTCCAGAATAGCACTGCAAAAAAGCTAGTTAAATCTCTGAGGCATAACCAGACTTAAAAGCACTTATAGGATAACATTTTGGTCTACAGTACTTAAAGCGAAACTTCAGTCATTTTTTTCAACTTTCCATCTATTAAATCTTCTGCCCTTGTTGTTTTAACTTTGGATAGTAAAACATTTTTTTCTTCCAGTAAATACAGTAAATACAGCCTGCTTCCCTTTTCTTGTCTGGTAAAAATCCTAGGCTTATGACATCATGCACAGCTCTCGCTCTCTCACTCTCGTGAGAGTTTGCCAGGAAGGGAGGGGGGGAGAGTCATAAGAGGGCCAATGTGACCTGGAGGTGTGCCTCTGTGTGTCTGTGTATATTCAGGAAGTGAACAGACAGCAGCTTCAACTGCCCACAGTTAGAATGGATGACTCAGTGGAGGGAGATTTCTGCAGCATATTTGGCAAGTACACAATCACAGTATATATAAAATAATATGTAAAGTGGTTGGAGGGAAGCTTCAGAATGGCAAAGATGTTTTTATTACAAATGATGTGAGCAGACTGCAGTTCCTCTTTACTGTAGTGGTACTTAAGAAATCATGTAAAAATTGGGGCTAATCCATAATCAAAAAGCAAACAATGTTACTGAGTTGAGTAGTCTGACAAGGCCACACAGTATCATTTACCACAAATGATCCATACCGCCTGTCTCTGACCCCCCCACCCTAAAGTTTGTAAATGTTAAAGATTGTTTTGTGTCCATTTGCTGATTGTTCCCTATTCTGTGAAGAAAAAGATATGGATGTAGTCTCTGTAAATATGTTTTATTGAGCATCTTTCTCTTTGGGGCATCACTTTTTGTTGTTCTCAACCATCCCTTCTCAAACCCTTCTCAATGATAACATCTGTGCCAATTACGTGCCACTTTGTGTTGGTCACCTAAAATCCCAATAAAATACATTTACGTTTTTGGTTGTAACATGACATAACGTGGAAAATTTCAAGGGGTATGAATACTTTTTCAACACTTTGTATGTGCAAGAAGAAGGACTTCTCATACTTCCAAGTTTCCTCAGCTCAGATATTGTTACTGCAGATGAAGTAGTTGCTATCAACACACCTCTAAAGCCATGTAAAGCATCACAGCCTAATAAATACTGTGTTATTTTACAAAAAAAGTCACTCCAACTGATTCTACACTTAATGCTTGTTCATACAATATCACACATGGAAATGTATGAATTTCTATGTAGCCATGCAGGGCAATGCACTGAATATTCAGCATGGAGGAAGTGTGTGAATGAGTCATTGGCTGCCTTGTTTTATATAAACCTCCAGAGTACAGCACAACAAGTAAATGCTAAAAATTTGATCCTACTGTGCCAAAATGCAAAAACACAGTCTGCAATCATTTATAAATGACGTGTTCTTATTGTGATTATTGTACAATCCAGCATCTCTTAATAGATCCTCTTACATCTACAGGTATGCTTGACCTCCACAAGAGTAAGGTCATTTCCCAGTGACCTGGGTCACAATCCTGCAGCAATCCTCAAATGCATCCAGAAATCTGCCTGCATAGCGCTCTGTCACTCTATCCGGGCTACAGCCAATTCACCAAAAAAAAGAAATATACCTCTTATGGTGTAGTATTAAAACAAACTTAACTTTATTAAAAAAGGAAAAAAAACTACTCACAAATAAAAAGCAATATCCAATCCAGTGCACAAGATAGGATGGCCTTTTTAAGGGTTCATGTACACTTTGCCGATTTACCATGGCCGTGGGAAAACGCAAAATGCTGAAAAATCACGCCACAATTTTACTGCAATTTTGCCCACAGTTTTGCTGTGTTTTGCGGTTTCCCATGGTCGACGGTTAAAATGTTCCTATCCTGAACGCGATTATTCCGTGTTCAGGAGAGGGTGGTTGAACCTCACTTAACCGCAGCAGCTCCTAAACTCTGATAAAAGCCTATGGGGTTGATTTACTAAAACTGGAGAGTGTAAAATCTGGTACAGCTGTACATGGTAGCCAATCAGCTTCTAACTTCAGCTTGTTCAATTAAGCTTTGACAATAAAACCTTGAAGCTGATTGGTTTCCATGCAGAGCTGTACCTATTTTTGCACTCTCCAGTTTTAGTAAATCAACCCCTATGTGTACATTTACACATAGGGGTTGATTTACTAAAGGCAAATAGGCTTTGCACTTTGCAAAGTGCAGTTGCACTCTGAGAGTGCAGCTGCTCCAGAGCTTAGTAAATGAGCAGAAGCTCTGCTGACTTCCATCATCCATGTCCAAGCAAAAATGCAGTTTTTTAAATTTTGCTTACACTTGATTGGGTACTCATTGCAAAGTGAAGCTTTACTTAATTTACTAAGCTCAGGAGCAACTGCACATGAAGAGTACAACTGCAAAGTGCAGTCTATTTGCCTTTACTAGATCAATCCCATAGGCTTTTATGGAGATGAGTTTAGGAGCTTTGGCAAAAAAGCACCAAAGGTGTATATGAAGCCTAAGATATAAAACACATCGCCCCCTTAGGAAAAACATTAGTATAAGCATTATTAAAGTGAGTGTATAGCTTTATTCAGCTTTGGATAGCCAAGAATCAGAATAGGAAGTAAGAAAAAATCTCTACAAAGTAAGCAAAAGTTCGGATGAATCCCTCCAAAACAGAAAAAATGTATTACTATACGTACATCTTAACCACTTCAGCCCCGGAAGGTTTTACCCCCTTCCTGACCAGAGCACTTTTTACAATTCGGCACTGCGTCGCTTTAACTGCTAATTGCGCGGTCATGCAATACTGTACCCAAACGAAATTTGGGTCCTTTTCTTCCCACAAATAGAGCTTTCTTTTGATGGTATTTGATCACCTCTGCCATTTTTATTTTTTGCGCTATAAACGGAAAAAGACCGAAAATTTTGAAAAAAAATGATATTTTCTACTTTTTGTTATAAAAAAAATCCAATAAGCTCAATTTTAGTCATACATTTAGGTCAAAATGTATTCGGCCACATGTCTTTGGTAAAAAAAATGTCAATAAGCGTATATTTATTGGTTTGCGCAAAAGTTATAGCGTCTACAAACTAGGGTATATTTTCTGGAATTTGCACAGCTTTTAGTTTATGACTGCCTATGTCATTTCTTGAGGTGCTAAAATGGCAGAGCAGTACAAAACCCCCCCAAATGACCCCATTTTGGAAAGTAGACACCCCAAGGAAATTGCTGAGAGGCATGTTGAGCCCATTGAATATTTATTTTTTTGTCCCAAGTGATTGAATAATGACAAAAAAAAAAAAAAATTTACAAAAAGTTGTCACTAAATGATATATTGCTCACACAAGCCATGGGCATATGTGGAATTGCACCCCAAAATACATTCAGCTGCTTCTCCTGAGTACGGGGATACCACATGTGTGGGACTTTTTGGGAGCCTAGCCGCAAACGGGGCCCCAAAAACCAAGCACCGCCTTCAGGATTTCTAAGGGCATAAATTTTTGATTTCACTCCTCGTTGCCTATCACAGTTTTGAAGGCCATAAAATGCCATGATGGCACAAACCCCCCCCAAATGACCCCATTTTGGAAAGTAGACACCCAAAGCTATTTGCTGAGAGGCATGGTGAGTATTTTGCAGCTCTCATTTGTTTTTGAAAATGAAGAAAGACTAGAAAAATTTTTTTTTTTCTTTTTTCAATTTTCAAAACTTTGTGACAAAAAGCGAGGTCTGCAAAATACTCACTATACCTCTCAGCAAATAGCTTGGGGTGTCTACTTTCCAAAATGGGGTCATTTGGGGGGGGTTTGTACCACCTGGGCATTCCATGGCCTCCGAAACTGTGATAGGCAGTGAAGAGTGAATTCAAAATATTACGCCCTTAGAAAGCCTGAAGGCGGTGCTTGGATTTCGGGGTCCCGTGCGCGGCTAGGCTCCCAAAAAGTCCCACACATGTGGTATCCCCATACTCAGGAGAAGCAACAGAATTTATTTTGGGGTGTAATTTCACATATCCCCATGGCATGTTTGAGCAATATCTCATTTAGTGACAACTTTGTGCAAAAAAAAAAAAAAAAAAATTTGTCTCTTTCCTGCAACTTGTGTCACAATATAAAATATTCCATGGACTCGACATGCCTCTCAGCAAATAGCTTGGGGTGTCTACTTTCCAAAATGGGGTCATTTGGGGGGGTTTTGAACTGTCTTGGCATTTTATGCACAACATTTAGAAGCTTATGTCACACATCACCCACTCTTCTAACCACTTGAATACAAAGCCCTTTCTGACACTTTTTGATTACATGAAAAAATTATTTTTTTTTGCAAGAAAATTACTTTGAACCCCCAAACATTATATATTTTTTTAAAGCAAATGCCCTACAGATTAAAATGGTGGGTGTTTCATTTTTTTTTTTTCACACAGTATTTGCGCAGCGATTTTTCAAACGCATTTTTTGTGGAAAAAACACACTTTTTTAAATTTTAATGCACTAAAACACACTATATTGCCCAAATGTTTGATGAAATAAAAAAGATGATCTTAGGCCGAGTACATGGATACCAAACATGCTTTAAAATTGCGCACAAACAAAATTAATACATTTTTAAAAGCCTTTAAAAGCCTTTACAGGTTACCACTTTAGATTTACAGAGGAGGTCTACTGCTAAAATTACTGCCCTCGATCTGACGTTCGCGGTGACACCTCACATGCATGGTGCAATTGCTGTTTACATTTGACGCCAGACCGACGCTTGCGTTCGCCTTAGCGCGAGAGCAGGGGGGACAGGGGTGCTTTTTTTTTTTTTTTCTTTATTTTTTTTTGCTTTTTTATCTTATTTTTAAACTGTTCCTTTCATTTTTTTTTTTTTTAATCATTTTTATTGTTATCTCAGGGAATGTAAATATCCCCTATGATAGCAATAGGTAGTGACAGGTACTCTTTTTTGAAAAAACTGGGGTCTATTAGACCCTAGATCTCTCCTCTGCCCTCAAAGCATCTGACCACACCAAGATCGGTGTGAAAAAATGCTTCCCCAATTTCCCAATGGTGCTGTTTACATCCGGCGAAATCTAAGTCATAAAATGCTCGTAGCTTCCGGTTTCTTAGGCCATAGAGATGTTTGGAGCCACTCTGGTCTCTGATCAGCTCTATGGTCAGCTGGCTGAATCACCGGCTGCATTCTCAGGTTCCCTGTTGAGACAGGAGAGCCAGGGAAAAACATGGAAGACGGTGGGGGGGGGGAATTCCCTCCCACTGCTTGTAAAAGCAGTCTAGAGGCTAATTAGCCGCTAGGATTGCTTTTACATGAAAGCCGACCGCTGGCTGAAAAGAATGATACCAAGATGATACCTAAACCTGCAGGCATCATTCTGGTATAACCACTCAAAGTCGTGAATGGCGTACCTGAAGACAAAAAAATGGTTAACAATAAAGCACAGTGAACAGTAAAGTATAAAAAATTGCATACCTGAAAAGCAAACATGATAAAACATAATAACAATAAAACATTGCAGAATAGAATACAGTAAAAAGGAGCAGAACCATAGAGAGAGAGAATAGAGAGAGAGAGAACAATAAAACGACAACTATTTATTTTTTTTTATTTTTGTTTGTGTTTTTTTTTTTTTTTTACACTTTTTTTTGTAACTGTAACTTTTATAACTGTAACCGGTTCCAGGTTCGGGTCTCTCAAAATGCGATGGCATCTTGGGAGACCCTGTGAAAGTGTGCCTAGTCTGTGCAATGCTGTACCCTATGCTAATACTCAACTAGTGAATGGTAGCGTTCAAAACATTCACCAATGCAAAGACCAGGATTGTCAGGACAGGAGGGACAATAATAGCGGGTGTCACGCCTATATCCGCGCTTGCTGCAGACACAACATCTTTTTTGGGGGGGGGTTCGTTGGGTAGGGGTACTCGGGAGGACATAAAGAAAATGCCTCTCATGCAGCCGACTGCATTTGGTTGGGGATGTGAATGGGGGAAGTACGGGTGCTGCAGAAGTGGTGGGTTCCCAATTCGGATTGGCGAATGCAGCAGGAAGGGCACTATGGGCACGACGGGCCTGTGTTCGTCTTCTTGGTGGCAGCGGGACACTACTTGTGCTTGCCACCTCACCAGCTTGAACTGCACTTATGGGACTCGCCAGGTCACCAAGTGTTACTGCAGTGCTGGTTTGACTACGACCGGGGTGTACTAGGCCGCTGGCGCTTGCCAGTTCACCAAAACACTACCAAAAAAACTGTTAGCGATCGCAGGGATCAGGCCTGACTCTGCGAACGCTGCAGTTATGCGTTTAGTGTTTTGTAAGTGACAGTGATCGATCGATACTACACTTGGGTGGGCTGGGCTGGGCCGGGCGGAGGGGCAAAACGCAGGTGCTAGCAGGTATCTGGGCTGATCCCGCTAACACTGCGTTTTTGGGAATCCTAAACTGCTGGGGACGCTAGTATAGATCTGATCGGATCAGATATTGATGCGTTCAGATACTATACCACTAAGGGAGGTGTACGGTGCGTGGGTGTTAGCGCTACTGGCACTAACCTGACGCTGCCTGGGGCTGGTGCTTGCCATTTCACCAAAAAGCTACCAAAAAAACTGTTAGCGATCGCAGGGATCAGGCCTGACTCTGCGAACGCTGCAGTTATGCGTTTAGTGTTTTGTAAGTGACAGTGATCGATCGATACTGCACTTGGGTGGGCTGGGCCGAGCCGGGCGGAGGGGCAAAATGCAGGTGCTAGCAGGTATCTGGGCTGATCCCGCTAACACTGCGTTTTTGGGAACCCTAAACTGCTGGGGACGCTAGTATAGATCTGATCGAATCAGATATTGACTAGTTTAGATACTATACCACTAAGGGAGGCGTATGCTGCGTGCGTGGGTGTTAGCGGTACTGGCGCTAATCTGACACTGCCTGGGGCGAAGGCATATCACCGCCGGGCGATCGGGGGGCTAAACCTTTATTCGGTAATAAACGGCGGGTGCCCTGACACTATAAAAAATAAACAAACTAACCAGCGTCACCCGTAACGGTTATACAGTGATCAGTGGTGAAAGGGTTAACTAGGGGGCAATCAAGGGGTTAAAACATTTATTAGGTAGTATATGGGGGTCCCTGTCGCTATAAAACGCTGACGGCGAACCTAAATATTTACCTCACTAACTAGCGTCACCAGCGACACTAATACAGCGATCAGAAAAATGATCGCTTAGCGACACTGGTGACGGGGGGTGATCAAGGGGTTAAAACTTTATTAGGGGGGGTTAGGGGGGTACCCTAGACCTACAGGGGGCTAATACTCACTGCCCTAACACTTCTAACTGTCACAAACTGACACCAATCAGTAATCAGGAAAAAAAAAAAAAACAGCTTGGTGTCAGTTTGTGACGGGGGGGGGGGGTGATTGGGGGGGGATCGGGGGGCGATCGGGGGGGATCGGGGGTGTTTAGTGTGCCTGGCATGTTCTACTGTGTTGTGTAGTGTTTTACACTTACTCGGATGTCTTCTCTCCTCGGCGTCGGAACGGAAACTGCCAAGCCGAGGAGAGATGACATCACATCCTCTGCCTGTGTGTACTATACACAGGCAGGGGATGTTTCTCATTGGCTGGGAGCGATCGCGAGGGGGGGCCACGATCGGATGGCCTCCCCCTCATCTCTGATCGCTCCTAGACAAATGCCGACCACCGCTGGCACCGGGGGGGGTCCAATCGGACCCCCCGCCCGCGGGAAGGCAATCACGTACCAGGTACGTGATTTTGCCTGCCCGTGCCGCTCTGTTGACGTATATAGACGTGAGGCGGTCGGCAAGTGGTTAAAGCACAAATCCTTTGCCAAACATCAATCACACAAAAAAAAAACTTTGGGCTCAGCTTATACTTTTGCTATTTTTTTTTTATAGTTAGCCTTGACCTTCCAAACGTTTGGAAAATAATCCCCAGCCTTCTTAGTACTTTTTAACTTAAAAATAGAACCCTTTGCTAAAGCAAACTGTAAAATCATGATGGGCTCTTTTACCGACAAGTAGGGATGAGCCGAAGACCCCCGGTTCGGTTTGCAGCAGAACATGCGAACAGATCAAAAATTTGTGCGAACAGGCGAACCCGTTAAAGTCTATGGGACTCTAACGTGAAAAATCAAAAGTGCTAATTTTAAAGGCTAATATGCAAGTTATTGTCAAGTTATTGTCATAAAAATAGTTTGGGGTCCTGCCCCAGGGGACATGTATCAATGTTTTAAAAACGTACTTTTTTTGGGAGCCGTGATTTTTATAATGCTTAATGTGAAACAATAAAAATGAAATATTCCTTTAAATATTGTGCCTGGGGGTGACTATATTATGCCTGTAAAGTGGCACAGTTTTCCCATGTTTAGAACAATACCACAGCAAAATTACATTTCTAAAGGAAAAAAGTAATTTAAAACTGCTTGCGGCTGTAATGTAATGTTGCCCCCCAGGCCCTTTGGGTCTGGTATGGATATTAAGAGGAATCCCGCACCCAAATAAAAAAAAACAGGTGTGGGGACCACAGTCCCTATATACTCTCAACAGCAGTATGCAGGCGGTCCCTGGGTTACAAACAAGATAGGGACTGTAGGTTTGTTATTGTGGTAAGCAAAATGGCAATGCTGATGGGTTGTCCCGGCAAACAGACATCACTTCGGCCTCCTAGTTCCGGACATCCCCAAGTTGACCCGAGAAGGATCAAGCCGGGTCTGCCGGAGTGTCCTACAAGGAGGGAGCCATGTGACGGGAGTCACTTTTGGGCACAGGGTGACTGAGAAAATATATCTTGGATTACTTAAAATGAGACAGTAATATTTATCCACAATATCTCCCAGGGTATATGTAAAGACTATTCTTGGTTTGTTTGATTCTGAACTCAACATGTTAGTTAAGAGAGCTGATCACATTGGCCTCTAGAACTGGGTAGGAGCCGGACAATCTACTCATACTATAATTTGTTGCCTACTAGGCTGAGGAGGGGGGGGATCACTGTTTGTATTGTTAATTGTAATTAGCTCGTGCCGTTGTGAGAAGGAGTCCTGTGTTTAAACTTATGATAATGTATAATCTACTGTGAGAAGCTCGTGACAACAAGTCTGACCTGTAGTGAAATCCGGATTTATCATAACAATGACCAGGCTGCTTAAAGGGATTAGTTAATGAGCTCATGTTAATTAGGTTTCTGGTCACAGGTGTATTTTCAGAGTAATATGAGCAGGAGTATACACCTCCTCCTTTTACTGTATATAAGACTTGTATTCCTTTCAATAAAATTAATTCCTGTTTGACCCTCAATACAGGGCCTCATCTTGTACTTTGGGGGAGAATTATTTATATGGGTTTCTTGTTTGGCTGATTGAAGTGTTTGGTAGCTGCCTTTGTGTACGGAAATGGAATGTCTTAAACAGATTTAACCCCTTTCATACTTGGTGTGTCGTTACAGTTGTGTAAGTTGAATCTGTTTGTAATTTGCAACAGGTCCATTATTTAAGTGTAGCTCCAGCCCAAAAATCTATTTTTAAGCTTTTTGGATAATATAGGGCAGGGTTATCACCCCTGTAACATTTGTTTATCTGTCTGTGCCCCTGTTCAGAAGATTTCACCTCCCTTTCTGTCCCAATGACAATTGGATGTTGAAAATTTTGAGTTATTAGGGAAACAAGGATTGGCGATAAAGCATCAGTGGAGACACCTTTTTTCCGTATTAACTCTTACAGGAGAGAATTTCCCTTCCAAGGGGTAGATTTCCTCTCACTTCCTGTTGTCTCCCTCCATTTGTAAGTAGGAGGGTGCCGCCTGTATATACTAGACGGCCTGCCCTATACACTCTGCGGAAAATTGGGCCTTAGGTGTTGGTGGTACCAGAACACTGTAAGCCCTCACAGTTACTCTTGGTGGGTGCAGGAACAGGCCCTGCTGTGAAATATTATGTCAAGAATTGTAATTATGCGCCCCTGTTAAACAGGGGCAGAAAAATTGGGCCTTAGATGGTGGTGGTGGCACAACACTGTAAAGCCTCACAAATACTTTTGTTGAGCACAGGAACAGGCCCTGCTGTGAAATATTAGATCAGGAGCAGAAAAATTGAGCCTTAGGCAGTGGTGGTGGTACCACAACACTGCAACCCCTCACAGATACTCTTGTTGAGCACAGGAATGAGCCCTGCTGTTAAATATTTGATCAAAAATTGTAATTATACGCCCCTGTTAAACAGGGGCAGAAAAATTGGGCCTTAGGCAATGGTGGTGGGGACACAACACTGCAACCCCTCACAGATGCTCTTGTTGAGCACGGGAACGAGCCCTGCTGTTAAATGTTTGATCAAAAATTGTAATCACTCGCCCGTTAAACAGGGGCAGAAAAATTGGGCCTTAGGTAGTGGTGTTGTTGCCCTGAACCGAAAATATTCTTAGAAGCTATCATCATGAAAATTGAGGAGGAATAGGATAGTCGCTCAGCATAATAGGATAGTCACACAACATATGCAGTCTTCAAGTGATCCCACATCCATAGAAAAATCAATAGGTTACATCAGCATCAGGTGCTTGGTAGCTGGTGATCCAAGATTGATTCATTTTTATGAATGTGAGCCGATCAACAGAGTCTGTGGACAGGCGCACTCTGTGATCAATTACAAAGCCTCCAGCAGCACTGAATGTGCATTCAGAAAGAATGCTGGATGCAGGATAGGCCAGTAGCTCAATTGCATATTGAGCAAGCTCTGGCCAGTGGTCCATCCTCAAGATCCAGTAACCCAGTTGATGTTCTGGTGGAAAGGACTCCAAGTCTGATCCTGCCCCTAGATATTCCTGCACCATGGAATTAAGATGCTGGCGATGGTTGCTGGAACCGATCAGACCTGGGTGCTGAGGACTGAAGAATAGCCTAAAGGCATTGGTCAGCTGGCCACCTTCTCCACCACTCCTTCTGTGACTGAACGAAGCCTCAGTCATACGTTGTCCAACACTAGGAAATTGTAACCTCCCAGGTTCTGGAAACGCATTGCACAAACCTTTCAGCAAGGCCTCCCGAAGATGTTTCATCCTCTGCTCCCTCTGCAAAGGCTGGATAAGTTCTGTTAACTTACCCTTGTATCGTGGATCAAGAAGGGTTGCCAGCCAGTCATGATTCCTCTCCCTAATACCACAAATCCTAGGGTCCTTTCGCAGGCTTTGCAGGATCAGGGAGGCCATGCAGCATAGGTTTGCAGAGGCATTCGATCCTGAGTCATCTGGGTCACTAAGGATCACATGATCCTCAACCACCTTCTCCCAGCCACGTACAACTCCAGGGGTTTCTGGGGACTGAAAACGATCCCTTGAAGACTGATGCTGAGTGTTATCCTCCACCTCCATGCTGACACAATCATCCTCCTCCTCCTCATCTTCTTCCTGTGTGATCGGTAGGCCTGCAGGAATAGTAGTATCTGGATAAAGGGGGCCTTGAGAGGTAAGGAAGTCCTCCTCTTCCTCCCGCTGTTCTGCCTCAAGTGCCCTGTCCATTATTCCATGAAGTGTGTGCTCCAACAGGAAGACAAGAGGGACAGTATCACTGATGCATGCACTGTCAATGCTCACCATCCTCGTGGCCTCCTCAAATGGTGACATGACAGTGCATGCATCCTTGATCAGTAGCCACTGGCGTGGCAAAAAAAAAACAATCTCCCCTGACCCTGTCCTGGTGCCATGCTCACACAGGTACTCATTGATGGCCCTCTGCTGCGTGTGCAGCTGCTGCAGCATTGCCAACGTTGAGTTCCACCTGGTGGGCATGTCATAAATGAGGCGGTTCTTGGGCAGGTTGCATTCTCTTTGAATGTAAGCCAGCCGAGCACTGGCATTATATGACCAGTGGAAATGACCACAGACTTTCCTGTCCTGCCTCAGGAGATCCTGTAAGCCCGGGTACCTGCTCAAGAACCGCTGCACCATCAAATTCAGGACATGAGCCAAACAGGGAACATGGGTCAACTGTCCCTGTCGGGGGGCGGAGAGGAGGTTGGTGCCATTGTCACATACAATCATTCCTGGCTGAAGCTGGTGTGACGTCAACCACCTCTGAGCCTGCCCCTGCAGAGCTGACAGAATCTCTGCCCCAGTGTGGCTCCTGTCCCCTAAGCAGACCAACTCAAGCACCGCATGACATCTTTTTGCCTGAGTGCTTGCGTATCCCCTCGAATGCCTATGGAGCACCGCTGGTTCAGAGGAGAAATCTGCAGAGGAAGAGTCCGTAAATGAAGAAGAAGGGGAGGGGGTGGAGAAGAGAGTTGTGGCAGAATCACCACTAGCATTTTGGAGGCATGGTGGTGGAACAAGCTCCAACAATACTGAACCCTGTCCTGCATCCTTCCCAGCTGCCAGCAGAGTTACCCAGTGCTCAGTGAAAGAAAGGTAACGTCCCTATCCATACATGCTGGACCATGAGTCAGCAGTAATATGCACCTTACTGCTGACCGCCCTGTCCAACGAGGCCAAGACGTTGCCTTCCACATTCTGGTAGAGAGCCGGAATGGCCTTCAGTGAAAAGAAATGGCGTTTGGGAACCTGCCGCTGAGGTACCGCACATTCCACAAATTCATGAAAGGGGGCAGAGTCTACCAGCTGAAAAGGCAGCAGTTGCAGAGTGCTAGCAATTTGGCCAAGTTAGCATTCAGATGCTCAGCATTTCTTTCAACTGTTTAGCAACTGGGGTAGGGAAATTTGCCTGCTAAAATCAGATGGAGGTGTACTGATAGCAGATTGGCTGCAAGTACTTGGGACACCTATTGCTGCTATACCTTAATTCCTCTCAGTGCAGGTTTCTGAGAGGACTGGAGGTATAGTGGGGTTGGAGAACCCAGCTGATGATGAGCAAGGAGAGGTCTGCCTTGTTCTTTGATGTGGGTCTTTTAAGTGCTGTTGCCAATGGACTGCATGGGAGGTCATCATATGTCTGGTCAAGCATGTGGTGCCCAAGCGGCTGCTGTTTTGGACACGCTTGATATGCTTCAGACATATGTTGCAAACAGCAATGGTGCGATCTGCTGCACACCTGTCAAAAGAGGCCCACACTTAAGAACTTTTCAAAATATGTGGGGAGTCAGCAGCGCCCTGCACCTGCTTAGCTCTGCGGTGTGATGCAATAGGGTGGCTGCCCTTAAGCTGCCCCTTGGAGGGCATCCTACCTCGTTGGAGATGTGCCTCCTCCTCCTCTCTTCTATAAGGCACCCAAGTTGAGTCAGTGACCTCATCATCCCCTCCCTCCTCGTCACTGGAGAAAACTTGGCAGTATGCTGCAGCTGGGGGAACATGACTGCCAGTTTCTTGACCTTCTTGGGCACCCCCTCTCTCTAGGCTGACATTACTCCCTGCCTCATGTTGTGGCTCAATAACAGGGCCAGCTGCAGGAAAAAAGGACTAGTGTGCCCCACGGCCATGTGCTAAGGATGCACCGTGTCCATAACCAGCACTGTCGACTGTGGACTAGAGATGAGCTGAACACCCCCCGGTTCAGTTCGCACCAGAACCTGCGAACGGACCGAAAGTTCACATGAACTTTAGAACGCCATTAAAGTCTACGGGACTCGAGCGTTCAAAATCAAAAGTGCTAATTTTAAAGGCTAATATGCAAGTTATTGTCCTAAAAAGGGTTTGGGGACCCGGGTCCTGCCCCAGGGGACATGTATCAATGCAAAAAAAAGTTTTAAAAAAGGCCGTTTTTTCGGGAGCAGTGATTTTAATGATGCTTAAAGTGAAAAAAAGTTAAATATTCCTTTAAATATCATACCTGGGGGGTGTCTATAGTATGGCTGTAAAGTGGCACGTGTTTCCCATGCTTAGAACAGTCCCTGCACAAAATGACATTTTTAAAGGAATAAAAGTCATTTAAAACTGCTTGCGGCTTTAATGTAATGTCAGGTCCCGGCAATATGGATGAAAATCAGTGAGACAAACGGCATGGGTACCCCCCACCCCCCAGTCCATTACCAGGCCCTTTGGGTCTTGTATGGATATTAAGGGTAACCCCGCACCCAAATTAAAAAAAGGAAAGGCGTTGGGCCCCCAGGCCCTATATACTCTGAACAACAGTATACAGGCAGTGCAAACAAGACAGGGACTGTAGGTTTGTTGTTAAGTAGAATCTGTTTGTAATTTTGAACTGGTACATTTTTAAAGTGTAGCTCCAGCCAAAAAATCTATTTTTAAGCTTTTTGGAAAACATAGGGAAGGGTTATCACCCCTGTGACATTTGTTTTGCTGTCTGTGCACCTCTTCAGAAGATTTCATCACACTTTCTGTCCCAAAAACAAATGTTTTTTGAAAATTTGGGGTTTTTAGTGAAATAAGGATTGGTGATAAAGCATCAGTTAAGAGGAGTAGGGATGAGCTTCGTGTTCGAGTCGAACCCATGTTCGACTCGAACATCGTCTGTTCGCCCGTTCGCCGAATTGCGAACGATTTGGGCCGTTCGCGCCAAATTCGTGTGGCGCGTCATAGCCCCATAATTCACTGCGGCATCACAGTGCATTGCTGGCTGATGATTGGCCAAGCATGCACTATGACCCGCATGCTTGGCCAATCACAGCGCCGTCTGAACAGAGAGCCAAGGAGGCTTTGGCCAATTATGGCTCAGGGGACTTAGTACACGCCCCACACTATATAAGGAAGCCTGCACGGCGGCCCTGTGTAGTGTGTGTTCCGGCTTTGAAAGAGATAGACAGAGAGACAGTGTCATTTGATTTGAGTTAGATAGATTAGGCAGAACAGTCAGTCAGTTAGCTGCACTTACAGTGTATTGTGTATATATATGCATCCCAGGTGTTGCATATATATATATATATATACACTGTATTCAGTTTAGCTAGATCCGTTCCTGTTATCTTCTTACTGACAGGCAGGCTTGTCTTGTTACAGTATATACAGCTACTTGAAGAAAATTGCTGGTGTTCTTTTGATCCTATTAGTACCACAGTCAGGCAGCTAGACTATTTACAGTTAGTGCAGTGCATCCTGCTCACAGTGTTCAGCTAGATCCGTTCCTGTTATATTCTTACTGACAGGCAGGCTTGTCTTGTTACATTATATACAGCTACCTGAAGAAAATTGCTGGTGTTCTTTTGATCCTATTAGTACCACAGTCAGGAAAAAGTGATTTTAGCCCGGATCAACCACCAGGTTATATCAATTAATTGAGTATGAACAGATGTTCATCCAAAAAATAATAATAATAATAATGATGGATGCAGTTTGGGTCGCCTTATAAAGCATACAAAAATAACAAGGAAAAAGAGATTCCCCAAAGGAAGGCAAAACCCAAACTCAATCTGTCAAAAAACAATATATTTAATAGGCTATAAACACCACACAAAGATACAAAAATTGGCAATTATGGGCAAATCAGGGAAGAAATCAAATGACTAAATAAAATTGATAACGTTATCATTAAAAACAACGGAGCCGCGGCCAAGCATACCCCATACACACACCAATCACAACAGCAGATTCTAACTAGATCGGCTAGTATTGGATAATGTAGGACCTCAGATAAGTCCAAGTACAGACGGTGTGGCGGTGTGGGGGTGGGGTGGATGAATGTAGATTAGATTTGGTAATGTTGCAGGGAGGTTCAGTGGTTTGAACACACTTGAAAATTTAGTACCAGTCCGGGAGCTGAACAATGATATATATAGGCTGACTGAAATGACCGGTAAAACCTATTAAGGCAGTGAAAACTCAGGACTTTCAAACAAAGCAGTTCATACGGACAGCAAGCAGTAGGGGGAGCATGTACGGCAAGGCTGCACTGATATCATAAATTGGAGTAATACATCTCTCACCAGGTAGATCAGCAGCTCACAGAATCGCACGCTCTACCACGAGTGGTCACTTGTAGACAAAGACTGTTGCGTTTGCTTGTGCCGTCAGGTGGAGAAAGTCCCGCTGTGTTAGTGCCTTCTATCAGATGGTATAAGTCGGTCGTCAGCTGTTGGTTCCCGGTAAAGCATTCAAACGCCCTGTGCTCGCGGCTCCGAGATGACGTGCTGACGTCACGTGCTGACGCGTTTCACCAGCCAATCACCGCTGGTTTCCTCAGAGCAAAGGAGGGGTCCGTGGGCGAGGGTTAAATAGACTAACCAATATAGGGTGTAATTACATCAAGTGTCCACCAGATGTCGCACACAGTCACCACTCATCACAGACATTTCAGCAAGAACAAAAAACTTGCAGATGGCTTCACAAACATGACTACAATCACTTAGTCAAAAAACATGCACATTAAACTATGATATATCGTGATACAAGAAAGCCTTTGATGGTGGTGGGTATGTACATTTACATGGAGACCAAGTGAAGCGAAAAACAAAAATAAAGACAAAAACACAGGTAAAGCATAACGAATTAAAGCACCAGTATAACGCTAGAAAATCGCTTAGAGACAAAAAACAGGAAAAAATATTAATATAGATGGTTGCTGCAGGGGAGGTCAATTAAATCATTTCTCCAAAAAGGACTGGAGGCTACATTCGGTATTTAACCCATTGGGGGCCATCGCCTCCAAATAATAGGTCCACATCTTTTCCTTCTGAAGGAGAATGGTGTCGAAATCGCCACGTCTTATAGGTAAATTCAACCTATATATGCCTTTTACTATTAGACCCTTGGGGTCCCGGTTATGGAATTTGGCAAAGTGTAGTGAAATGGGGCGTTCATCATTCAGTTTTTTAATACCAGCAATATGTTCCCGAATCCTAACCCTTAGGGCTCTTTTGGTTTTGCCCACATAGGTTTTATTACACGGACAGGTAAGTGTATAGACCACTCGAGTAGTGGAGCAGTTTATAAACTGTTTAATCCTATAGTCTACACCTCCGCGGGGATTCGGGAACATATTTGTCTGGTGGACATACTTGCAAATGTTGCAGTGTCCGCATCTATACATGCCTGGGGAGATTCTGGAGTCACTAAGCCAGTTCTTTTGAGTGGTACGGGTGTATTCAGAGTGGACAAGCAGGTCACCAAGGTTATTAGATCTTTTTGCTGTCAGGAGGGGTTTTGGGCTCACCAGTTCCGAAATTAGGGGGGCAGATGTTAAAATATGCCAATGTTTTTGTAGGACTCCTTGAACCATTTTCCATTGGGATCCATATTTAGTAATGATCCTTGGGAAATTCTTTTCAGCATTTCCTTTTGGTTCATTATCTTTATTTTTGGCATAAAAAGAATTAACAGGGGGTGTTAGGAGTTCATCACGATTTTTAAGGGTAGCTTTTTTCTTTGCCTTTTTGAGGGATCTATGTGAGTAACCCCTTTGTCTGAATCTGTGATACATCTCGTATGCCTCCTTATGGAATTCCTCCTCCACAGAACAATTCCGTCTGATCCTCAGGAATTGTCCTGTGGGTATCCCATGGATTAATGGTTTAGGGTGGTGACTCTGGGCAGACAACAGGGTGTTGGCTGCTGTTTCCTTCCTATAAGTGCTAGTAACAATTTCACTCCCAGATCTCCGTATAGATAAGTCCAGAAAGGGGAGTGTGTCAGGATGGTGTGAATAGGTCAGACGTATGTTATAGTTATTCCTATTAAGTTCGGACATAAAGTCCTCAAGTTGTTCGACTGAACCGGTCCACACCATCAAGACGTCATCAATGTACCTCAGCCACAGGAGGGAGTGGCTGAGGTACAATGGGGACTGATAGACCTTCGTTTCCTCCCAAAGTCCCAGGTGGAGGCATGCGTATGAGGGAGCCCATGGTGCCCCCATACTGGTGCCTCTAATCTGCTGGTAGTAATGACCGAGAAATTGGAAGAAATTGTTATTAAGCATGAATTCAAGAAGTTCCCCAATGAATTCATTTTGAGCACCCTGTTGAGGATGGTGAAAGTCCAAAAAATGCATTGTAGCCTCAATACCACAGTGGTGTTGGGAATGGAGGCGGGCCTTCTAACGAAAAGGGAATTCTCTTTCCTTAGGGTAGATGAAATCACAATCCCTACCTTTTATATAATACCCAAACTCCATAAATCCCTCACATGTCCCCCTGGCAGGCCAATCGTCTCAGCTATAAAGGGCCCCTTAGAAAAAACAGGCAAATACATAGATTCCATGATTAAACATATGGTTAATCTACTTCCTTCTTTTGTCCGTGACAGCAGAGACGTTCTGGTTAGATTACGACATTTTGTCATACCCCCAGAGGCCCTTTTAGTGGGTATCGACGTGGAGAGCTTGTATACGTCGATACCACACCACTGTGGTATTGAGGCTACAATGCATTTTTTGGACTTTCACCATCCTCAACAGGGTGCTCAAAATGAATTCATTGGGGAACTTCTTGAATTCATGCTTAATAACAATTTCTTCCAATTTCTCGGTCATTACTACCAGCAGATTAGAGGCACCAGTATGGGGGCACCATGGGCTCCCTCATACGCATGCCTCCACCTGGGACTTTGGGAGGAAACGAAGGTCTATCAGTCCCCATTGTACCTCAGCCACTCCCTCCTGTGGCTGAGGTACATTGATGACGTCTTGATGGTGTGGACCGGTTCAGTCGAACAACTTGAGGACTTTATGTCCGAACTTAATAGGAATAACTATAACATACGTCTGACCTATTCACACCATCCTGACACACTCCCCTTTCTGGACTTATCTATACGGAGATCTGGGAGTGAAATTGTTACTAGCACTTATAGGAAGGAAACAGCAGCCAACACCCTGTTGTCTGCCCAGAGTCACCACCCTAAACCATTAATCCATGGGATACCCACAGGACAATTCCTGAGGATCAGACGGAATTGTTCTGTGGAGGAGGAATTCCATAAGGAGGCATACGAGATGTATCACAGATTCAGACAAAGGGGTTACTCACATAGATCCCTCAAAAAGGCAAAGAAAAAAGCTACCCTTAAAAATCGTGATGAACTCCTAACACCCCCTGTTAATTCTTTTTATGCCAAAAATAAAGATAATGAACCAAAAGGAAATGCTGAAAAGAATTTCCCAAGGATCATTACTAAATATGGATCCCAATGGAAAATGGTTCAAGGAGTCCTACAAAAACATTGGCATATTTTAACATCTGCCCCCCTAATTTCGGAACTGGTGAGCCCAAAACCCCTCCTGACAGCAAAAAGATCTAATAACCTTGGTGACCTGCTTGTCCACTCTGAATACACCCGTACCACTCAAAAGAACTGGCTTAGTGACTCCAGAATCTCCCCAGGCATGTATAGATGCGGACACTGCAACATTTGCAAGTATGTCCACCAGACAAATATGTTCCCGAATCCCCGCGGAGGTGTAGACTATAGGATTAAACAGTTTATAAACTGCTCCACTACTCGAGTGGTCTATACACTTACCTGTCCGTGTAATAAAACCTATGTGGGCAAAACCAAAAGAGCCCTAAGGGTTAGGATTCGGGAACATATTGCTGGTATTAAAAAACTGAATGATGAACGCCCCATTTCACTACACTTTGCCAAATTCCATAACCGGGACCCCAAGGGTCTAATAGTAAAAGGCATATATAGGTTGAATTTACCTATAAGACGTGGCGATTTCGACACCATTCTCCTTCAGAAGGAAAAGATGTGGACCTATTATTTGGAGGCGATGGCCCCCAATGGGTTAAATACCGAATGTAGCCTCCAGTCCTTTTTGGAGAAATGATTTAATTGACCTCCCCTGCAGCAACCATCTATATTAATATTTTTTCCTGTTTTTTGTCTCTAAGCGATTTTCTAGCGTTATACTGGTGCTTTAATTCGTTATGCTTTACCTGTGTTTTTGTCTTTATTTTTGTTTTTCGCTTCACTTGGTCTCCATGTAAATGTACATACCCACCACCATCAAAGGCTTTCTTGTATCACGATATATCATAGTTTAATGTGCATGTTTTTTGACTAAGTGATTGTAGTCATGTTTGTGAAGCCATCTGCAAGTTTTTTGTTCTTGCTGAAATGTCTGTGATGAGTGGTGACTGTGTGCGACATCTGGTGGACACTTGATGTAATTACACCCTATATTGGTTAGTCTATTTAACCCTCGCCCACGGACCCCTCCTTTGCTCTGAGGAAACCAGCGGTGATTGGCTGGTGAAACGCGTCAGCACGTGACGTCAGCACGTCATCTCGGAGCCGCGAGCACAGGGCGTTTGAATGCTTTACCGGGAACCAACAGCTGACGACCGACTTATACCATCTGATAGAAGGCACTAACACAGCGGGACTTTCTCCACCTGACGGCACAAGCAAACGCAACAGTCTTTGTCTACAAGTGACCACTCGGGGTAGAGCGTGCGATTCTGTGAGCTGCTGATCTACCTGGTGAGAGATGTATTACTCCAATTTATGATATCAGTGCAGCCTTGCCGTACATGCTCCCCCTACTGCTTGCTGTCCGTATGAACTGCTTTGTTTGAAAGTCCTGAGTTTTCACTGCCTTAATAGGTTTTACCGGTCATTTCAGTCAGCCTATATATATCATTGTTCAGCTCCCGGACTGGTACTAAATTTTCAAGTGTGTTCAAACCACTGAACCTCCCTGCAACATTACCAAATCTAATCTACATTCATCCACCCCACCCCCACACCGCCACACCGTCTGTACTTGGACTTATCTGAGGTCCTACATTATCCAATACTAGCCGATCTAGTTAGAATCTGCTGTTGTGATTGGTGTGTGTATGGGGTATGCTTGGCCGCGGCTCCGTTGTTTTTAATGATAACGTTATCAATTTTATTTAGTCATTTGATTTCTTCCCTGATTTGCCCATAATTGCCAATTTTTGTATCTTTGTGTGGTGTTTATAGCCTATTAAATATATTGTTTTTTGACAGATTGAGTTTGGGTTTTGCCTTCCTTTGGGGAATCTCTTTTTCCTTGTTATTTTAGTACCACAGTCAGGCAGCTAGACTATTTACAGTTAGTGCAGTGCGTCCTGCTCACAGTGTTCAGCTAAAACTACAAGTTAGTGGGGTGCGTCCTGCTCACAGTGTTCAGCTAAACCTACAAGTTAGTGGGGTGCATCCTGCTCACAGTGTTCAGCTAAACCTACAAGTTAGTGCGGTGCGTCCTGCTCACAGTGTTCAGCTAGATCCGTTCCTGTTATCTTCTTACTGACAGGCAGGCTTGTCTTGTTACAGTATATACAGCTACCTGAAGAAAATTACTGGTGTTCTTTTGATCCTATTAGTACCACAGTCAGGCAGCTAGACTATTTACAGTTAGTGCAGTGCGTCCTGCTTACAGTGTTCAGCTAGATCCGTTCCTGTTATCTACTTACTGACAGGCAGGCTTGTCTTGTTACAGTATATACAGCTACCTGAAGAAAAGTGCTGGTGTTCTTTTGATCCTATTAGTACCACAGTCAGGCAGCTAGACTATTTACAGTTAGTGCAGTGCGTCCTGCTCACAGTGTTCAGCTAAAACTACAAGTTAGTGGGGTGCGTCCTGCTCACAGTGTTCAGCTAAACCTACAAGTTAGTGGGGTGCGTCCTGCTCACAGTGTTCAGCTAAACCTACAAGTTAGTGCGGTGCGTCCTGCTCACAGTGTTCAGCTAGATCCGTTCCTGTTATCTTCCTACTGACAGGCAGGCTTGTCTTGTTACAGTATATACAGCTATCTGAAGAAAATTACTGGTGTTCTTTTGATCCTATTAGTACCACAGTCAGGCAGCTAGACTATTTACAGTTAGTGCAGTGTGTCCTGCTCACAGTGTTCAGCTAGATCCGTTCCTGTTATCTTCTTACTGATAGGCAGGCTTGTCTTGTTACAGTATATACAGCTACCTGAAGAAAATTGCTGGTGTTCTTTTGATCCTATTAGTACCACAGTCAGGCAGCTAGACTATTTACAGTTAGTGCAGTGCGTCCTGCTCATAGTGTTCAGCTAAAACTACAAGTTAGTGGGGTGCGTCCTGCTCACAGTGTTCAGCTAAACCTACAAGTTAGTGGGGTGCGTCCTGCTCACAGTGTTCAGCTAAACCTACAAGTTAGTGGGGTGCGTCCTGCTCACAGTGTTCAGCTAAACCTACAAGTTAGTGTGATGCGTCCACCTCACAGTGTTCAGCTAAACCTACAATTTAGTGGGGTTCGTCCACCTCACAGTGTTCAGCTAAACCTACAAGTTAGTGGGGTGCGCCCTGCTCACAGTGTTCAGCTAAACCTACAAGTTAGTGTAGTGAGACCTCTGCACAGTGTTCATCTAAAGTTACAAGTTAGTGCAGTGCGTCCTGCTCACAGTGTTCAGCTGGATCCGTTCCTGTTATCTTCTTACTGACAGGCAGGCTTGTCTTGTTACAGTATTTACAGCTACCTGAAGAAAATTGCTGGTGTTCTTTTGATCCTATTAGTACCACAGTCAGGCAGCTAGACTATTTACAGTTAGTGCAATGCGTCCTACTCACAGTGTTCAGCTAAACCTACAAGTTAGTGGGGTGCGTCCTGCTCATAGTGTTCAGCTAAAACTACAAGTTAGTGTGGTGCGTCCACCTCACAGTGTTCAGCTAAACCTACACGTTAGTGCGGTGCGTCCTGCTCACAGTGTTCAGCTAAAACTACAAGTTAGTGCTGTGCGTCCTGCTCACAGTGTTCAGCTAAACCTGCAAGTTGGTGTAGTGAGACCTCTGCACAGTGTTCATCTAAAGCTACAAGTTAGTACAGTGCGTCCTGCTCACAGTGTTCAGCTAAAACTACAAGTTAGTGTGGTGCGTCGACCTCACAGTGTTCAGCTAAACCTACAAGTTATTTTTTTGCTAGCTCTGCACAGTGTTCACTTAAAGCTACCTGTAGAAGGTTGGTGGTGTTTTCCTGATCCTATCACTACCGCAGGCAGCTAAAAAAGCTACAAGTTAGTTTTTTGCGAGCTCTGCACAGTGTTCAGCTAAAGCTACCTGTAGAAGGTTGGTGGTGTTCTCATACTACAGGCAGGCAGTTGATTTTGCTAGCTGCAGTATCAGTACATATATATATCAACAGCAAGCATCTGTCATTATATTGCCACATATGGCTATACTGGCTGAACTTTCTTGCTAACAGTTCCTTTGTTAAATGCATTGACTTTCAGACCATCTACAATAACCGGTGTTACCAGAAAGACTCATTGTGGAGGTTCCAACGTTTAGCCAAGATACTGGCGGAACCTTATTCATAGGATGCATTTTTTCTAACTTAATGCGTTTTCGGTAAGCCCTACTCACTATATCCAACATATTTCACTATGTCCTTCAAATCTGAATTCACTGAGATATTTATGTGTATCAATATAATTTTTTCCATACCCCTTTTTTTCTCCTCTCTTGAATCTATTTTACAGTCCTCTTGATCGCATTCATGCGATTTTTTACATGAACTGACTGCGCTGTGAATCTCCCTTGTGCAACATTGAGTGCCTTGGTTTTGCATTTAATTAGGGTATGTAATTGAGGCTTAGGTCCCTTCTGTTAAATAAAATTAAAAGAATTTTCAATACTTATATGCTATACTTCTCTTTTTAGGCGCCCTTTAATTCCCCTGTAGCCAAATACTGGGCTGAGTGCAACTTCCATTCTCAGTGTCTTGGTGGTGTCCCCCTTGCGTTTTGGAGCCCGCATGGTATGTTTTGGGTGTGTGGGGGGTGGGAAGACCGTGGGATATGGGGGGGTGGCAATTTGACCGCTATGCGATGCGATTGGTTTGCCTCCAGCATTACAAGATTATGTTGATCCAATAATGCATTTTTTCTTTATTATAGTGGTTTTACTCTCTGCAGTACATCTCTACATTCCCCTAATGAAGCCAATGTTTTGGCGAAACTAGTTGGGAACATAAGACTATGATCACCCCTCAACATCTTTGGTGACGGTCATTTATTTGAACTGCATTTCTGTTTTTGTTTTTGCTTTGTATATTTTTTGTACTCTTTCATGTAAACATTTTAGATGTTTTTGATATCAATAAAATAAATGATTTTATATAAAATATCATTCTAGTAATTTTGAATTTTGGTGGCACCGTAATAATCCCATCATCCCCTTTTCCCCCATTTTTTGATATATATATCCCAGCTTAGTGCAGCTACAGGCCATTAGTATGTCTGGAAGGCCAAGAAGGAGAGGCAGACAGTCACAAGCCAATAAGAGAGGGCAAGCAGGCTCTGTGTCTAGTGCTGGTCGTGGAGACGGTGCATCCTCATGAGCACGTGGCCGTGGGACACACTTGGCCTTTTTTTAGGCAGCTGGCCGTGTTGAGCCGCAACATGCGGAAGACTTGGTCGAGTGGATGACCAAGCCGTCCTCATCCTCCTCATCCTCTCTCACCCATGCCCAGGGTACTTTGTCTGGCAAAGCAGCGGCCTCTTCCCTCGGCTCAATGTCATCAGTGACTCCTTCCCGGGACAAAAATGATGAAGTGGATAACAAATTTGTATAATGGCCCGACAGCAGTCGTAAAAGTAAACGGTAGACTCTCTCCAAAAATTAAGATGCAGAATGGAACACGGCAAGGCTGTCCACTGTCTCCACTATTATATGTATTGGCTTTAGAACCACTATTAGCAACACTCCGCAATAACAAAGAGGTAGAAGGAGCGAAACTAGGAGGAAAAGAGCATAAGATCGCTGCTTACGCGGACGACATCTTGATGTACGTATCCAACCCAAGAGTGTCACTCCCAAACATACTGAAAGAAATTAAAAAATACGGAGAACTGTCAAACTTCAAAATTAATCCAATAAAAACGGAAATATTAAACATAGGTCTAGAGAAAAAGGAAGTTCAGTTTTTACAAAAAGAATTCCCATTCACTTGGGTAAAAGAACTAAATTACCTTGGAATTAAAATAACTCCTAGAGTCGAAAAAATTTATCAGGCAAACTTTATTCCACTGATCAATGAGGTCAAAGAAGAAATGAAAAAGTTAAGAATACAGCCACTTTCATGGATTGGAAGAATAAATATGTTTAAGATGACGATATTACCTAAAATAAACTACAGGTTACAGATGTTACCAGTAAAAATCCCGCAGAGCTTTTTTAAAATAATTAAAACAATCCTGCTAAAATACATATGGCTTAATAAAAAACCAAGAATTAATTACACGCTGATCACAAGGAAAAAGGAGCATGGAGGTCTTGCCGCTCCAGATATAAGTAGGTACTATAAAGCCATAGTTTTAACACGAATGTTAGAGTGGACAAATGAGAAAAATGAAAAAAAATGGGTGGAAATGGAAAACACAATAAGTGGAGCCACACTACATAAGAATATTTGGATTCCACGGAAATATAGAATATTGGACACCGACACGCACGAAATAACAAAAAATGTATTTAAAATTTGGGACACCATCCACTTAAAGAATGAATGGAAATATAATTCACCACTATAAGCACTCACAGGATCGAATCTCTTCACCCCTGGGAGGGAAATATTTGAAATCCAAGGAATAGGTAACCCACAACTGAAAGATATCACTAGAAATGGTAAAATAAGAACACGAGTAGAAATAGAGGAAAGGAATGGATGGAAGATGAATGAATGGAAGTATGCTCAACTAAGGCACCTAGTAAGCACAATACCACACCCACTGAGAGATGAAACAAAATTAACTGCACTGGAAAAGCTATGTAGCAATGAAACACCATTAAAAAACGGAACATCAAAAATTTATAGTATACTGACAGATTTGGAAGCACAAGAAAGACCAGAATATATAAATCAATGGGAAAAAGAAATGAATTTAAAAATAGATAACCAAAAAGTGGAAAAAATGATAGAAATGGGATATAATAAAGCTTGGGACATGAAGACCATAGAAATGAATTATAAACTAGTATCAAGATGGTATATGACCCCAGTAAGAATACACAGATTCCATCAAGATAGAACCTCCTTGTGTTGGAGAAAATGTGGCCAAATAGCAACGATCACACACATATGGTGGGAATGCCCAATAATAATGGAGTACTGGAAGGAAGTGTTAAATAACATAAAAGAAATAACTGGAGAAGAAATAGAACAAAATATTTGGACTTGCCTCTTCCATATCTACAATAAACCTAAGAAACAATATAGAAAATCAATAATACCTAACCTCCTGAATGCGGCCAAGGCCTTAATTCCCAAGAATTGGCTAAAAAGTGGAAAACCAGACATAGAAACTGGCTAAAGGAAATAGATTATCGCTACAAAATGGAAGGAGGAGAGAAAGGGGATAATAGTAGATGGGAAAGTTGGAAAAACTACAAAGTCTCGGATATTTATTTAGATAGGATAAAAGAAAGAATAGGTGCAGAGCCAAGTGGATAAATAAACAACATAAAGGAACGGACCAGACACAGGGGAGGGGGAGGGGGGGGGGCGGGGGGAAATAAGAGGGACTGAGAGAGATTAAGATAATAATAGGGTTTATAATTATAGAAGGCGTTTTGTCGTCGGTTTTTAAAATTATTTAAGAATATCCTAGAAGGGAAAAATAATAAAGATGTGACGGAAACAATCCACAATGATGTGAAAAAGGAGAAGAGATAAAGTTTGACACATAAAGTTGAAATAATGTCTCTCGGAAAACTTTCGCTGAAGTGGATAGAAAAAAAGAAAAAAAAAAAAAAAAAAAACAGTGTTGGGTACATGCTCCAGGAGGATGACCAGCGTTTGGAAGGCTCTGATGATGATACTGAGTTCGATGAAGGCAGTAACATGAGCACGGACAGAGGGGGTGCCCAAGAAGGACAGCAATCTGGCAGTCATGCTCCCCCTGCTGCAGCATACTGCCAGGTTTGCTCCAGTGATGAGGAGGGAGGGGATGATGAGGTCACTTACTCAACGTGGGTGCCTGATAGGAGAGAGGAGGAGGAGGAGGAGGAGGAGGTGGCACATCACCAATGAGGCAGGATGCCCTCCAGGGGCCAGCCTAAGGGCAGCACATTGACTGCATCACACCCCAAAGCTCCAAATGTGCAGGGCGCTGCAGTCTCTGCACGTTATTCAAAAAGTTCTTTGGTGTGGGCCTTTTTTGAGACGAGTGCATCAGATCGCACCGCTGCTATTTGCAACATATGTCTCAAGCGTATCTCGCGTGGCCAAAACATCTCCCGCTTGGGTACCACGTGCTTGACCAGACTTATGTTGACCTGCCATGCAGTTCATTGGCAAGCGTATCTAAAAGACCCACACCAAAGAACAAAGAGGACCTCTCCTTGCTCCTCATCAGCTGAGATCTCCAACCCCACTATACCTTCAGTCCTCTCTGAGACCTGCACTGAGAGGAATGAAGGTGTAGAATTAGGTGTGTCACAGCCAAGTACTTGTGGGCAATCTGCTTTTGGTACACCAACGTCAGATTGTACCAGGCAAATTTCCCTGCCCCAGCTGCTGCACCGCCAAAAGAAGTTTGCTCCCAGCCATCCACATGCCCAGCGGTTGAATGCTAGCTTGGCAAAATTGCTAGCACTTCAACTGCTGCCTTTTCAGTTGGTAGACTCTGCCCCCTTCTGTGAGTTTGTGGAATGTGCGGTTCCTCAGTGGCAGGTACCCAAACGCCACTTTTTCTCACGGAAGGCGATTCCGGCTCTCTACCGGCATGTGGAAGGCAATGTCCATGCCTCGCTGGACAGGGCAGTCAGCGGTAAGGTGCATATTACCGCTGACTCATGGTCCAGCAGGCATGGACAGGGATGTTACCTAAGTTTCACGGCGCATTGGGTGAATCTGCTGGCAGCTGGGAAGGATGCAGGACAAGGTGCAGTAGTGTTGGAGGTTGTTCCGCCACCACGCCTCCAAAATGCTAATGATTGTGACACACCTCTCTCCTCCACCCCCTCCTCTTCTTCTTCCTCCATGGCCTCTTCCTGTGCTTTGTCCTCGGAACCAGCGGTGCTCCGTAGCCGTTCAAGGGGCTACGCAAGTATGCAGGCCAAAAGATGCCATGCGGTACTTGAGCTGTGTGCTTGGGGGACAGGAGCCACACTGGGGCAGAGGTTCTGTCAGCTCTGCAGGGGCAGGTTCAGAGGTGGTTGACGCCACGCCAACTTAAGGCAGGAATGGTGGTTTGCGACAATGGCACCAACCTCCTCTCTGCCCTCCGACAGGGACAAATGACCCATGTGCCCTGTTTGGCTCACGTTCTTAACTTGGTGGTGCAGCTGTTCTTGGGCAGGTAACCGGGCTTACAGGATGTCCTGAGGCAGGCCAAGAAAGTCTGTGTGCATTTCCGCCGGTCATATAATGCCAGTGCTCGGCTGACGGACCTCCAAAAGGAGTTTAACCTGCCCAAAAACCGCCTAATCTGTGACATGCCCACCAGGTGGAACTCAACGTTGGCCATGCTGCAGCGGCTGCACACGCAGCAGAGGGCCATCAATGAGTACCTGTGCGACTATGGCACCAGGACAGGGTCAGGGGAGCTTGTTTTTTTTCCCCACGCCAGTGGGTCATGATCAGGGATGCATGCACTGTCCTGCCACTGTTTGAGGAGGCCACGAGGATGGTGAGCAGTGACAGTGCATGCATCAGTGACACTGTCCCCCTTGTCCACCTGTTGGAGCACACGCTGCGTGGAATAATGGACAGGGCACTTGAGGCAGAACAGAGGCAGGAAGAGGAGGACTTCCTTAGCTCTCAAGGCCCCCTTTATCCAGACAGTGTTCCTGCGTGCCCGCCGATCACACAGGAAGAGGACGAGGAGGAGGAGGAGGAGGAGGAAGATTGTGTCAGTATGGAGGTGGAGCCTGGCACTCAGCATCAGCAGCAGTCTTTAAGGGATCAGTCCCAAGAAACACATGGACTTGTACGTGGCTGGGAGGAGGTGGCTGCGGACCATGTCGTCCTTAGTGACCCAGAGGACTCCAGACCGAATGCCTCAGCAAACCTATGCTGCATGGCCTCCCTGATCCTGCAAAGCCTGCGTAAGGATCCTCGTATTCGTGGTATCAAGGAGAAGGACCAATACTGGCTGGCAACCCTCCTTGATCCACGTTACAAGGGTAAGGTTGCGGACCTTATCTTGCCATCGCAGAGGGAGCAGAGGATGAAACATCTTCGGGAGGCCTTGCAGAAAGATCTGTGCAACGCGTTCCCAGAGACTGGGAGGTTACAAACTCCTTTTTCTGGACAACGTGTTGCTGAGGCTTCGGTCAGTCAAAGAAGGAGCGGTGGAGAAGGTGGCCGTCTGACCGATGCGTTCAGACAATTTTTTGGTCCGCAGCCCCAAGGTATGATCGGTTCCAGCAACCATCGCCAGCGTCTGTTTTACATGGTGCAGGAATACCTAGGGGCAAGATCAGACTTGGACACCTTTCCCACCGAAAATCCTCTGGGTTACTGGGTCTTGAGGATGGATCACTGGCCAGAGCTTGCACAGTATGCAATTGAGCTACTGGCCTGTCCTGCATCCAGTGTTCTTTCGGAACGCACATTCAGTGCTGCTGGAGGCATGGTAACTGATCACAGGGTGTGTCTGTCCACCGACTCGGTCGATCGACTGACCTTCATAAAAATGAATCAGTCTTGGATCACCACCAGCTACCAAGCACCTGATGCTGATGTAACCGAATAATTTTTTTGAAATCTCAGATCCCTTCAAAGACTGCCTATGCTGATGCTGAGTGACTATCCCTGAGTAATTATCCTCTTCCTCCTCAATGATCACGCTGATAGCTTGTAAGAACATTTTTGGTTCTGGGCGCCACCACCAGTGCCTAAGGCACAATTTTTCAGCCCCTGTTTAACAGGGGCGTGTAATTACAATTTTTGATGCAATACTTTGCAGCAGGGCTCATTTCAGCATTCCAACTAGAGTATCTGTGAGGGGCTGCAGTATTGTGGCACCAGCACTAGTGCCTAAGGCCCAATTTTTCTGCCCCTGTTTAACAGGGGCGTGTAATTACAATTTTTGATGCAATACTTTGCAGCAGGGCTCGTTCCTGCGTTCCAACTAGAGTGTCTGTGAGGGGTTGCAGTGTTGTGGCACCAGCACCAGTGCCTAAGGCCCAATTTTTCAGCCCTTGTTTAACAGGGGTGTGTAATTACAATTTTTGATGCAATACTTTGCAGCAGGGCTCGTTCCTGCGTTCCAACTAGAGTGTCTGTGAGGGGTTGCAGTGTTGTGGCACCAGCACCAGTGCCTAAGGCCTAATTTTTCAGCCCCTGTTCAACAGGGGCATGTAATTACAATTCTTGATCTAATATTTCACAGCAGGGCCCATTTCTGCACCCACCAAGAGCGAGTGAGGACTTACAGTGTTGTGGCACCAGCACCACCACCACCACCACCAAAGGCCCAATTTTTCTGCCTTTGTTCAACAGGGGCATGTAATTACAATTCTTGATCTAATATTTCACAGCAGGGCCCATTTCTGCACCCACCAAGAGCGAGTGAGGACTTACAGTGTTGTGCCACCAGCACCACCACCAAAGGCCCAGTTTTTCTGCCCCTGTTCAACAGGGGCATGTACTTACAATTCTTGATCTAATATTTCACAGCAGGGCCCTGTGAGGGCTTACAGTGTTGTGGCCACAACAACACCTAAGGCCCAAATTTCTGCTGAGTAGGGATGAGCCAAACACCCCCCCTGTTTGGTTCGCACCAGAACATGCGAACAGGAAAAAAGTTCGCTCGAACACGCGAACACCGTTAAAGTCTATGGGACACGAACATGAATAATCAAAAGTGCTAATTTTAAAGGCTTATATGCAAGTCATTGTCATAAAAAGTGTTTGGGGACCCGGGTCCTGCCCCAGGGGACATGGATAAATGCAAAAAAAGTTTTAAAAACGGCCGTTTTTTCAGGAGCAGTGATTTTAATAATGCTTAAAGTCAAACAATAAAAGTGTAATATCCCTTTAAATTTCGTACCTGGGGGGTGTCTATAGTATGCCTGTAAAGGGGCGCATGTTTCCCATGTTTAGAAAAGTCTGACAGCAAAATGACATTTCGAGGGAAAAATTCCATTTAAAACTACCCGCGGCTATTGCATTGCCGACAATACACATAGAAGTTCATTGATAAAAACGGCATGGGAATTCAACACAGGGAAACCCCGAACCAAAAAAAAAAAAAAATGACGTGGGAGTACCCCTAAATTCCATACCAGGCCCTTCAGGTCTGGTATGGATATTAAGGGGAACCCTGGCCAAAATTTAAAAAAAAAAATGACGTGGGGTTCCCCCTAAATTCCATACCAGACCCTTCAGGTCTGGTATGGATTTTAAGGGGAACCCCGCGCCAAAAAAAAAAACAAACGGCGTGGGGTCCCCCCAAAAATCCATACCAGACCCTTATCCGAGCATGCAACCTGGCAGGCCGCAGGAAAAGAGGGGGGGACGAGAGTGCGGCCCCCCCCTCCTGAACCATACCAGGCCACATGCCCTCAACATTGGGAGGGTGCTTTTGGGTAGCCCCCAAAACACCTTGTCCCCATGTTCATGAGGACAAGGGCCTAATCCCCACAACCCTGGCCGGTGGTTGTGGGGGTCTGCAGGCGGGGGGCTTATCGGAATCTGGAAGCCCCCTTTAACAAGGGGACCCCCAGATCCCGCCCCCCCCTGTGTGAAATGGTAAGGGGGTACTTACTCCTACCATTTCACTAAAAAACTGTCAAAAATGTTAAAAATGACAAGAGACATTTTTTGACAATTCCTTTATTTAAATGCTTCTTCTTTCTTCTATCTTCCTTCATCTTCTTCTTCTTCTGGTTCTTCTGGCTCTTCTGGTTCTTCCTCCGGCATTCTCGTCCAGCATCTCCTCCGCAGCGTCTTCTATCTTCTTCTCCTTGGGCCGCTCCGCACCCATGGCATGGGGGGGGAGGCTCCCGCTCTTCTCTTCATCTTCTTCTTCATCCTCTTCTCTTCTTCTCTTCTTCATTTTCTTCTCCGGGCCGCTCCGCATCCATGCTGGCATGGAGGGAGGCTCCCGCTGTGTGACGGAGTCTCCTCGTCTGACGGTTCTTAAATAACGGGGGTCGGGGCCACCCGGTGACCCCGCCCCCTCTGACGCACGGTGACTTGACGGGACTTCCCTGTGACGTCACGGGGAATGCCACAGGGAAGTCCCGTCATGTCCCGTGCGTCAGAGGGGGCGGGGTCACCGGGTGGCCCCGCCCCCCATTATTTAAGAACCGTCAGACGAGGAGACGCCGTCACACAGCGGGAAACTCCCTCCATGCCAGCATGGATGCGGAGCGGCCCGGAGAAGAAAATGAAGAAGAGAAGAAGGAAGAAGAGAAGAGGATGAAGAAGAAGATGAAGAGAAGAGCGGGAGCCTCCCCCCATGCCATGGGTGCAGAGCGGCCTGAGGAGAAGAAGATAGAAGACGCCGCGGAGGAGATGCTGGACGAGAACGCCGGAGGAAGAACCAGAAGAGCCAGAAGAACCAGAAGAAGATGAAGGAAGATAGAAGAAAGAAGAAGCATTTAAATAAAGGAATTGTCAAAAACTGTCTCTTGTCATTTTTAACATTTTTGACAGTTTTATAGTGAAATGGTAGGGGTAAGTACCCCCTTAACATTTCACACAGGGGGGGGCCAGGATCTGGGGGTTCCCTTGTTAAAGGGGGCTTCCAGATTCCGATAAGCCCCCCGCCCGCAGACCCCCACAACCACCAGCCAGGGTTGTGGGGATGAGGCCCTTGTCCTCATCAACATGGGAACAAGGTGTTTTGGGGAATTTAGGGGGAACCCCACGTCATTTTTTTTTTTTTTAATTTTGGTTCGGGGTTTCTCTGTGTTGAATTCCCATGCTGTTTTTATCAATGAACTTCTATGTGTATTGTCGGCAATGCAATAGCCGCGGGTAGTTTTAAATGTAATTTTTCCCTCGAAATGTAATTTTGCTGTCAGACTGTTCTAAACACGGGAAACATGCGTCCCTTTGCAGGCATACTATAGACACCCCCCATGTACGAAATTTAAAGGGATATTACACTTTTATTGTTTGACTTTAAGCATTATTAAAATCACTGCTCCTGAAAAAACGGACGTTTTTAAAACTTTTTTTTGCATTGATCCATGTCCCCTGGGGCAGGACCCGGGTCCCCAAACACTTTTTATGACAATAACTTGCATATAAGCCTTTAAAATTAGCACTTTTGATTTCTCCCATAGACTTTTAAAGGGTGTTCTGCGGCATTCGAATTTGCCGTGAACACCCCAAATTGTTCGCTGTTCGGCGAACTTGCGAACAGCCAATGTTTGAGTCGAACAAGAGTTCGACTCGAACTCGAAGCTCATCCCTACTGCTGAGTATATAGGGCAGGCCCCTACTTTCAAACATCTAACTTACAAACGACTCCTACTTGCAAACGGAAGGAGACAACAGGAAGTGAGATGAAATCTACCCCTAGGCAGGGAAATTCTCTCCTGTAAGAGTTAATATGGGAAAAACATTTCTCCTTTCCACTGATGCTTTCCAATCCTTGTTCCACAAAAAACCCCAAATTTTCAAAAAACATTTGTCATTGGGACAAAAAGTGAGGTGAAATCTTCTGAAGAGGAGGAAAGACAGCAAAACAAATGTTACAGGGGTGATAACCCTTCCCTATGTTTTCCAAAAAAGCTTAAAAAAGATTTTTTGGCTGGAGCTAAACACGTTAAAAATGTACCCGTTGAAAATTACAAACAGATTCTACTTAACAACAAACCTACAGTCCCTGTCTTGTTTGCACCGCCTGTATACTGCTGTTCAGAGTATATAGGGCCTGGTGGCCCCACACCTTTCCTTATTTTAATTTGGGTGCGGGGTTCCCCTTAATATCCATACAAGACCCAAAGGGCCTGGTAATGGACTGGGGGGTACCCATGCCGTTTGTCTCACTGATTTTCATCCATATTGCCAGGACCCGACATTACATTAAACCCGCAAGCAGTTTTAAATTAGATTTTTTCCTTTAAAAATTACATTTGTTGCAGGGACTGTTCTAAACACGGGAAACACGCGCCACTTTACAGGCATACTATAGACACCCCCCAGGTACGATATTTAAAGGAATAATTCACTTTTTTTTTTTTTACTTTAAGCATTATTAAAATCACTGCTCCAGAAAAAACGGCCGTTTTTAAAAGTTTTTTTTGCATTGATACATGTCCCCTGGGGTAGGACCCGGGTCCCCAAACCCTTTTTAGGACAATACCATGCAAATTAGCCTTTAAAATGAGCACTTTTGATTTTGAACGTTCGAGTCCCATAGACGTCAATGGGGTTCTAACGTTCGTGCAAATTTTCGGTCCGTTCGCAGGTTCTGGTGCGAACCGAACCGGGGGGGGGTGTTCGTCTCATCCCTAAAGAGGAGACATGTTTTTCCCATATTAACTCTTACAGGAGAAAATTTCCCTTCCTAGGGGTAGATTTCATCTCACTTCCTGTTGTCCCCTTCCGTTTGCAAGTAGGAGTCGTTTGTAAGTTGGATGTTTAAAAGTAGGGGCCTGCCCTATATACTCTGCAGAAATTGGGGCCTTAGGTGTTGGTGTTGCCACAACACTGTAAGCCCTCATAGTTACTCTTGGTGGGTGCAAAAATAGGCCCTGCTGTGAAATATTCGATCAAGGATTGTAATAACATGTCCCTGTTGAACAGGGGCAGAAAAATTGGGCCTTAGGCGTTCCACAGCACTGCAACCCCTCACAGATACTCTAGTTGGAGTGCAGGAATGGGCCCTGCTGCAAAGTATTGCATCAAAAATTGTAATTACACGCCCCTGTTAAACAGGGGCAGAAAAATTGCCACAACACTGCAACCCCTCACAGATGCTATAGTTGGTGCGCAGGAATGAGCCCTGCTGCAAAGTATTGCATCAAAAATTGTAATTATACGCCCCTGTTAAACAGGGGCTGAAAAATTGGGCCTTGGGCACTGGTGCTGGTGCCACAACACTGCAACCTCTCACAGATACTATAGTTGGAGCGCAGGAATGAGCCCTGCTGCAAAGTATTGCATCAAAAATTGTAATTACACGCCCCTGTTAAACAGAGGCAGAAAAATTGCCACAACACTGCAACCCCTCACAGATGCTATAGTTGGTGCGCAGGAATGAGCCCTGCTGCAAAGTATTGCATCAAAAATTGTAATTATACGCCCCTGTTAAACAGGGGCTGAAAAATTGGGCCTTGGGCACTGGTGCTGGTGCCACAACACTGCAACCTCTCACAGATACTATAGTTGGAGCGCAGGAATGAGCCCTGCTGCAAAGTATTGCATCAAAAATTGTAATTACACGCCCCTGTTAAACAGGGGCAGAAAAATTGGGCCTTGGCCACTGGTGGCGGTGCCCAGAACCAAAAATGTTCTTACAAGCTATCAGCATGAAAATTGAGGAGGAAGAGGATTGTGACTCAGCAACAAGATAGTCACTCAGCATCAGCATAGGCAGTCTTGAAGGGATCTCACATTAAAGAAAAATCAATCGGTTACATCAGCATCAGGTGCTTGGTAGCTGGTGGTGATCCAAGACTTATTCATTTTTATGAAGGTCAGTCGATCGACGGTGGACAGGCGCACCCTGTGATTGGTTACAAAAGCCTCCAGCAGCACTGAATGTGCGTTCTGAAATAACGCTGGATGCAGGACAGGCCAGTAGCTCAATTGCATACTGTGCAAGCTCTGACCAGTGATCCATTCTCAAGACCCAGTAACCCAGAGGATTTTAAGTGGGAAAGGTGTCCAAGTCAGATCTTCCCCCTAGGTAATCCTGCAACATGTGAATCAGAGGCTGGAGATGGTTGCTGGAACCGATCAGACCTTGGGGCTGCAGAATATAAAATTGTCTGAATGCATCGGTCAGACGGCTACCTTCTCCACCGCTCCTTCTGTGAATGAACAAAGCCTCAGCAACACGTTGTCCAGGAGGACCAGAAAGTTGTAACCTCCCAGGCTCTGGAAACGCATTGCACAAACCTTTATGCAAGGCCTCCTGAAGATGTTTCATCCTCTGCTCCCTCTGCGACGGCAAGATAAGGTCCACAACCTTACCCTTGTAACGTGGATCAATGAGGGTTGCCAGCCAATAATCATCCCTCCCCTTGATACCACAAATATGAGGATTCTTCTGCAAGCTTTGCAGGATCAGGGAGACCATGCAGCGTAGGTTTGCTGAGGCATTCGTTCCAGAGTCCTCTGGGTCACTAAGGACGACATGATCCGCAGCCACCTCCTCCCAGCCACATACGAGTCCAGGGGTTTCTTCGGACTGTAAATGATCCCTTGAAGACTGCTGTTGATGCTGAGTGCCAGGCTCCACCTCCATGCTGACACAATCCTCCTCCTCCTCTTCCTGTGTGATCGGCGGGCACGCAGGAACACTGTCTGGATAAAGGGGGCCTTGAGAGGTGAGGAAGTCCTCCTCTTCCTGCCTCTGTTCTGCCTCAAGTGCCCTGTCCATTATTCCACGCAGAGTTTGCTCCAACAGGTGGACAAGGGGGACAGTGTCACTGATGCATGCACTGTCACTGTTCACCATCCTCGTGGCCTCCTCAAATGGTGACAGGACAGTGCATGCATCCCTAATCATAGCCCACTGGCGTGGGGAAAAAAAAAACAAGGTCCCCTGACCCTGTCCTGGTGCCATAGTCACATAGGTACCCATTGATGGCCCTCTGCTGCGTATGCAGTAGGGATGAGCCGAACACCCCCGGTTTGGTTCGCACCAGAACCTGCGAACGGACCGAAAGTTCGCACGAACGTTAGAACCCCATTGATGTCTATGGGACTCGAACATTCAAAATCAAAAGTGCTCATTTTAAAGGCTAATTTGCATAGAAACGGCCGTTTTTTCGGGAGCAGTGATTTTAATGATGCTTAAAGTAAAAAAAAAAAAAAAGTGAAATATTCCTTTAAATATCGTACCTGGGGGGTGTCTATAGTATGCCTGTAAAGTGGCGCGTGTTTCCCGTGTTTAGAACAGTCCCTGCAACAAATGTCATTTTTAAAGGAAAAAATCTAATTTAAAACTGCTTGCGGGTTTAATGTAATGTCCGGTCCTGGCAATATGGATGAAAATCAGTGAGACAAACACCATGGGTTCCCCCCAGTCCATTACCAGGCCTTTTGGGTCTTGTATGGATATTAAGGGGAACCCCGCACCCAAATTAAAATAAGGAAAGGTGTGGGGCCACCAGGCCCTATATACTCTGAACAGCAGTATACAGGCGGTGCAAACAAGACAGGGACTGTAGGTTTGTTGTTAAGTAGAATCTGTTTGTCATTTTGAACGGGTACATTTTTAACGTGTTTAGCTCCAGCCAAAAAATCTTTTTTAAGCTTTTTGGAAAACATAGGGAAGGGTTATCACCCCTGTGACATTTGTTTTGCTGTCTTTCCTCCTCTTTAGAAGATTTCACCTCACTTTTTGTCCCAATGACAAATGCTTTTTGAGAATTTGGGGTTTTTTTGTGGAACAAAGATTGGAAAGCATCAGTGGAAAGGAGAAATGTTTTTCCTATATTAACTCTTACAGGAGAGAATTTCCCTTCCAAGGGTAGATTTCATCTCACTTCCTGTTGTCTCCTTCCGTTTGCAAGTAGGAGTCGTTTGTAAGTTAGATGTTTGTAATTGTAATTACATGCCCCTGGGGCAGAAAAATTGGGCCTTCCTGTGTGATCGGCGGGCATGCAGGAACACTGTCTGGATAAAGGGGGCCTTGAGAGCTTAGGAAGTCCTCCTCTTTTTGCCTCTGTTCTGCCTCAAGTGCCCTGTCCATTATTCCACGCAGCGTGTGCTCCAACAGGTGGACAAGGGGGACAGTGTCACTGATGCATGCACTGTCACTGCTCACCATCCTCGTGGCCTCCTCAAATGGTGACAGGACAGAGCATGCATCCCTGATCATGGCCCACTGGCGTGGGGAAAAAAAACCAAGCTCCCCTGACCCTGTCCTGGTGCCATAGTCACACAGGTACTCATTGATGGCCCTCTGCTGCGTGTGCAGCCGCTGCAGCATGGCCAACGTTGAGTTCCACCTGGTGGGCATGTCACAGATTAAGCGGTTCTTGGGCAGGTTAAACTCCTTTTGGAGGTCCGTCAGCCGAGCACTGGCATTATATGACCGGCGGAAATGCACACACTTTCCTGGCCTGCCTCAGGACATCCTGTAAGCCCGGGTACCTGTCCAAGAACCGCTGCACCACCAAGTTAAGAACGTGAGCCAAACAGGGCACATGGGTCATTTGTCGCTGTCGGAGGGCAGAGAGGAGGTTGGTGCCATTGTCGCAAACCACCATTCCTGCCTTAAGTTGGCGTGGCGTCAACCACCTCTGAACCTGCCCCTGCAGAGCTGACAGAACCTCTGCCCCAGTGTGGCTCCTGTCCCCCAAGCACACCAGCTCAAGCACCGCATGGCATCTTTTGGCCTGCGTACTTGCGTAGCCCCTTGAATGGCTACGGAGCACCGCTGGTTCCGAGGACAAAGCACAGGAAGAGGCCATGGAGGAAGAAGAAGAGGAGGGGGTGGAGGAGAGAGGTGTGTCACAATCATTAGCATTTTGGAGGCGTAGTGGCGGAACAACCTCCAACACTACTGCACCTTGTCCTGCATCCTTCCCAGCTGCCAGCAGAGTCACCCAATGCGCCGTGAAACTTAGGTAACGTCCCTGTCCATGCCTGCTGGACCATGAGTCAGCGGTAATATGCACCTTACCGCTGACCGCCCTGTCCAGCGAGGCATGGACATTGCCTTCCACATGCCGGTAGAGAGCCGGAATCGCCTTCCGTGAGAAAAAGTGGCGTTTGGGTACCTGCCACTGAGGAACCGCACATTCCACAAACTCACGGAAGGGGGCAGAGTCTACCAACTGAAAAGGCAGCAGTTGAAGTGCTAGCAATTTTGCCAAGCTAGCATTCAACCGCTGGGCATGTGGATGGCTAGGAGCAAACTTCTTTTGGCGGTGCAGCAGCTGGGGCAGGGAAATTTGCCTGGTACAATCTGACGTCGGGGTACCAAAAGCAGATTGCCCACAAGTACTTGGCTGTGACACACCTAATTCTACACCTTCATTCCTCTCAGTGCAGGTCTCAGAGAGGACTGAAGGTCTAGTGGGGTTGGAAATCTCAGCTGATGAGGAGCAAGGAGAGGTCCTCTTTGTTCTTTGGTGTGGGTCTTTTAGATACGCATGCCAACGAACTGCGTGGCAGGTCAACATATGTCTGGTCAAGCATGTGGTACCCAAGCGGGAGATGTTTTGGCCACGCGAGATACGCTTGAGACATATGTTGCAAATAGCAGCGGTGCGATCTGATGCACTCGTCTCAAAAAAGGCCCACACCAAAGAACTTTTTGAATAACGCGCAGAGACTGCAGTGCCCTGCACATGTGGAGCTTTGGGGTGTGATGCAGTCAATGTGCTGCCCTTAGGCTGGCCCCTGGAGGGCATCCTGCCTCGTTGGTGATGTGCCGCCTCCTCCTCCTCCTCCTCCTCCTCTCTCCTATCAGGCACCCACGTTGAGTCAGTGACCTCATCATCCCCTCCCTCCTCATCACTGGAGCAAACCTGGCAGTATGCTGCAGCAGGGGGAGCATGACTGCCAGATTGCTGTCCTTCTTGGGCACCCCCTCTGTCCGTGCTCATGTTACTGCCTTCATCAAGCTCAGTATCATCATCAGAGCCTTCCAAACGCTGGGCATCCTCCTGGAGCATGTACCCAACACTGTGGTCAAACAGTTCGAGGGACTCCTCAGGAGGACATGGTGGGGCTAGGGAAGGAATCACTGATGACATTGAGCCGAGGGAAGAGGCCGCTGCTTTGCCAGACAAAGTACCCTGGGCATGGGTGAGAGAGGATGAGGAGGATGAGGACGGCTTGGTCATCCACTCGACCAAGTCTTCCGCATGTTGCGGTTCAACGCGGCCAGCTGCCGAAAAAAAGGCCAAGCGTGTCCCACGGCCACGTGCTGATGAGGATGCACCGTCTCCACGACCAGCACTAGACACAGAGCCTGCTTGCCCTCTCTTATTGGCTTGTGACTGTCTGCCTCTCCTTCTTGGCCTTCCAGACATACTAATGGCCTGTAGCTGCACTAAGCTGAGATATATATATATATATATATATATGTATGTACTGATACTGCAGCTAGCAAAATCAACTGCCTGCCTGTAGTATGAGAACACCACCAACCTTCTACAGGTAGCTTTAGCTGAACACTGTGAGGTGGACGCACCCCACTAACTTGTAGGTTTAGCTGAACACTGTGAGCAGGATGCACTGCACTAACTGTAAATAGTCTAGCTGCCTGACTGTGGTACTAATAGGATCAAAAGAACACAAGCAATTTTCTTCAGGAAGCTGTATTTACTGTAACAAGACAAGCCTGCCTGTCAGTAAGAAGATAACAGGAACGGATCTAGCTGAACACTGTGAGCAGGAAGCACCCCACTAGCTTGTAGGTTTAGCTGAACACTGTGAGGTGGACGCACCCCACTAACTTGTAGGTTTAGCTGAACACTGTGAGCAGGTTGCACCCCACTAACTTGTAGTTTTAGCTGAACACTGTGAGCAGGATGCACTGCCCTAACTGTAAATAGTCTAGCTGCCTGACTGTGGTACTAATAGGATCAAAAGAACACCAGCAATTTTCTTCAGGTAGCTGTATTTACTGTAACAAGACAAGCCTGCCTGTCAGTAAGAAGATAACAGGAACGGATCTAGCTGAACACTGTGAGCAGGACGCACCCCACTAGCTTGTAGGTTTAGCTGAACACTGTGAGGTGGGCGCACCCCACTAACTTGTAGGTTTAGCTGAACACTGTGAGCAGGACGCACCCCACTAACTTGTAGTTTTAGATGAACACTGTGAGCAGGACGCACTGCCCTAACTGTAAATAGTCTAGCTGCCTGACTGTGGTACTAATAGGATCAAAAGAACACCAGCAATTTTCTTCAGGTAGCTGTATTTACTGTAACAAGACAAGCCTGCCTGTCAGTAAGAAGATAACAGGAACGGATCTAGCTGAACACTGTGAGCAGGACGCACCCCACTAACTTGTAGTTTTAGCTGAACACTGTGAGCAGGATGCACTGCACTAACTGTAAATAGTCTAGCTGCCTGACTGTGGTACTAATAGGATCAAAAGAACACAAGCAATTTTCTTCAGGAAGCTGTATTTACTGTAACAAGACAAGCCTGCCTGTCAGTAAGAAGATAACAGGAACGGATCTAGCTGAACACTGTGAGCAGGAAGCACCCCACTAGCTTGTAGGTTTAGCTGAACACTGTGAGGTGGACGCACCCCACTAACTTGTAGGTTTAGCTGAACACTGTGAGCAGGTTGCACCCCACTAACTTGTAGTTTTAGCTGAACACTGTGAGCAGGATGCACTGCCCTAACTGTAAATAGTCTAGCTGCCTGACTGTGGTACTAATAGGATCAAAAGAACACCTGCAATTTTCTTCAGGTAGCTGTATTTACTGTAACAAGACAAGCCTGCCTGTCAGTAAGAAGATAACAGGAACGGATCTAGCTGAACACTGTGAGCAGGACGCACCCCACTAGCTTGTAGGTTTAGCTGAACACTGTGAGGTGGACGCACCCCACTAACTTGTAGGTTTAGCTGAACACTATGAGCAGGACGAACCCCACTAACTTGTAGTTTTAGCTGAACACTGTAAGCAGGATGCACTGCCCTAACTGTAAATAGTCTAGCTGCCTGACTGTGGTACTAATAGGATCAAAAGAACACCAGCTATTTTCTTCAGATAGCTGTATTTACTGTAACAAGACAAGCCTGCCTGTCAGTAAGAAGATAACAGGAACGGATCTAGCTGAACACTGTGAGCAGGACGCACCCCACTAACTTGTAGTTTTAGCTGAACACTGTGAGCAAGACGCACTGCACTAACTGTAAATAGTCTAGCTGCCTGACTGTGGTACTAATAGGATCAAAAGAACACCAGCAATTTTCTTCAGGAAGCTTTATATACTGTAATAAGACAAGCCTGCCTGTCAGTAAGAAGATAACAGGAACGGATCTAGCTGAACACTGTGAGCAGGACGCACTGCACTAACTGTAAATAGTCTAGCTGCCTGACTGTGGTACTAATAGGATCAAAAGAACACCAGTAATTTTCTTCAGGTAGCTGTAAATACTGTAACAAGACAAGCCTGCCTGTCAGTAGGAAGATAACAGGAACGGATCTAGCTAAACTGAATACAGTGTATATATATATATATGCAACACCTGGGATGCATATATATACACAATACACTGTAAGTGCAGCTAACTGACTGACTATTCTGCCTAATCTAGCTAACTCAAATGAAATGACACTGTCTCTCTCTCTCTCTATCTCTCAGCACACCGGAACACACTGCACAGGGCCGCCGTGCAGGCGGCCTTATATAGTGTGGGGCGTGTACTAAATCCCCTGAGCCATAATTGGCCAAAGCCTCCTTGGCTTTGGCCAATTACGGCTCTCTGTTCAGGCGGCGCTGTGATTGGCAAAGCATGCGGGTCATAGTATATGCTTGGCCAATCATCAGCCAGCAATGCACTGCGATGCCGCAGTGAATTATGGGCCGTGACGCGCCACACGAATTTGGCGCGAACGGCCCATATCTTTCGCAATTCGGCGAACGACTGAACAGCCGATGTTCGAGTCGAACATGGGTTCGACTCGAACACGAAGCTCATCCCTAGTATGCAGCCGCTGCAGCATGGCCAACGTTGAGTTCCACCTGGTGGGCATGTCACAGATTAGGCGGTTCTTGAGCAGGTTAAATTCCTTTTGGAGGTCAGCCAGCCGAGCACTGGCATTATATGACCTGCGGAAATGCACACAGACTTTCCTGGCCTGCCTCAGGACATCCTGTAAGCCCAGGTACCTGTCCAAGAACTGCTGTACTACCAAGTTAAGGATGTGAGCCAAACAGGGCACATGGGTCATGTCCCTGTCGGAGGCCGGAGAGGAGGTTGGTGCCATTGTCGCAAACCACCTGCCTGCCTTAAGCTGCCGTGGCATCAACCACCTCTGAACCTGCCCCTGCAGAGCTGACAGAATCTCTGCCCCAGTGTGGCTCCTGTCCCACAAGCACACCAGCTCAAGCACCGCATGGCATCTTTTTGCTTGTGTGCTTGCGTAGCCCCTTGAACGCCTATGGAGCACTGCTGGTTCCAAGGACAAATCAGCACAGGAAGAGGCCATGGAAGAAGAAGAAGAGGAGGGGGTGGAGGAGAGAGGTGTGGCAGAATCACCACTAGTAGAATTTTGGAGGCATGGTGGCAGAACAACTTCCAACACTACTGCACCCTGTCCTGCATCCTTCCCAGCTGCCAGAAGAGTCACCCAGTGCGCCATGAAAGATAGGTAATGTCCCTGTCCATGCCTGCTGGACCATGAGTCAGCGGTATGCACCTTACCGCTGACTGCCCTGTCCAGCGAGGCCAAGACATTGCCTTCCACATGTCGGTAGAGAGCCGGAATTCTCTTCCGTGAGAAAAAGTGGTGTTTGTGAACCTGCCACTGAGGAACTGTACATTCCACAAACTAACGGAAGGGGGCAGAGTCTACCAACTGAAAAGGCAGCAGTTGAAGTGCTAGCAATTTAGCCAAGCTAGCATTCAACCACTGGGCATGTGGATAGCTGGGAGCGAAATTCTTTCGGCGGTGCAGCAGCTGGGGCAGGGAAATTTGCCTGGTACAATCTGACGTTGGTGTACTGATAGCAGATAGTACCCAAGTACTTGGTTGTGACACACCTAATTCTACACCTTCATTCCTCTCAGTGCAGGTTTCAGAGAGGACTGAAGGTATAGTGGGGTTGGAGATCCCAGCTGATGAGGAGCAAGGAGAGGTCCACTTTGTTCTTTGGTGTGGGTCTTTTAGGTACGCTTGCCAATGAACTGCATGGCAGGTCGACATATGTCTGGTCAAGCATGTGGTGCCCAAGCGGGTAATGTTTTGGCCACACGAGAGACGCTTGAGACATATGTTGCAAATAGCAGCGGTGGGATCTGATGCACTCATCTCAAAAAAGACCTGCACCTAAAAACGTTTGGAATAATGCGCAGAGACAGCAGCGCCCTGCACATGCGGAGCTCTGCGGTGTGATGCAGTCGGTGTGCTGCCCATAAGCTGGCTCCTGGAGAGCATACTGCCTCATTGGAGATGTGCCTCCTCCTCCTCCTCTCTCCTATCAGGCACCCACGTGGAGTTAGTGACCTCATCATCCCCTCCCTCCTCATCACTGGAGCAAAGCTGGCAGTATGCTGCAGCTGGGGGAACATGACTGCCAGATTGCTGTCCTTCTTGGGCACCCCCTCTCTCTGGGCTCACATTACTGCCTTCCTCTAGCTGGGTATCATCATCGGAGCCTTCAAAATGCTGGGCATCCTCCTGGAGCATGTACCCAACACTGTGGTCAAACAGTTCGGGGGACTCCTCAGGAGGACATGGTGGGGCTAGGGTAGGAGTGACTGATGCCATTGAGCCAAGGGAAGAGGTCACGTTGGCAGCTGCTTTGCCAGACAAAGTACACTGAACCTGGGTGAGAGAGGATGAGGAGGATGAGGATGGCTTGGTCATCCACTCTACTAAGTCTTCCGCATGTTGCGGCTCAACATGGCCAGCTGCCGAAAAAAAGGACAAGCATGTCCCACGGCCACGTGCTAATGAGAATGCACCATCTCCATGACCAGTACTGTTGCCTCCAGACACAGAGCCTTCTTGCCCTCTTTTATTGGCTTGTGACTGTTTGCCTCTCCTTGTTGGCCTGCCAGACATACTAATGGCCTGCCGTGAGATGTAGCTGCACAAAGCTGGGATGTATATATACTGATACTGCAGCTAGCAGAATCAACTGGCTGCCTGTAGTATTATTAGTATGAGAACACCAGCAATTGTCTTTAGGTAGCTTTAGGTGCACACTGTGCAGAGGACGCAGTATACTATCTGTAAATACTGTAACTACCTGCCTGTGGTATTAATATAGGATCAGAAGAACACCACCAATTTAATTCAGGTAGCTTTAGGTGCACACTGTGCAGAGGACACAGTACACTAACTGTAAATACTGTAGCTGCCTGCTTGTGGTATTAATAGGAGCAGTACAACAGCAATTTTCTTCAGGTAGCTTTAGGTGCACACTGTGCAGAGGATGCAGTATACTATCTGTAAATACTGTAGCTACCTGCCTGTGGTATTAATATAGGATCAGAAGAACACCACCAATTTTCTTCAGGTAGCTTTAGGTGCACACTGTGCAGAGGACATAGTACACTAACTGTAAATACTGTAGCTGCCTGCCTGTGGTATTAATAGGAGCAGAACAACAGCAATTGTCTTCAGGTAGCTTTAGGTGCACACTGTGCAGAGGACGCAGTACACTAATTGTAAATACTATAGCTGCCTGCCTGTGGTATTCATAGGATCAGAACAACAGCAATTGTCTTCAGGTAGCTTTAGGTACACACTGTGGAGAGGACGCAGTACACTAACTGTAAATACTGCAGCTGCCTGCCTGTGGTATTATTGGATCAGAAGAACACCACCAATTTTCTTCAGGTAGCTTTAGGCGCACACTGTGCAGAGGAAACAGTACACTAACTGTAAATACTGTAGCTGCCTGCCTGTGGTATTAATAGGAGCAGAACAACAGCAATTGTCTTCAGGTAGCTTTAGGTGCACACTGTGCAGAGGACGCAGTACATTAACTGTAAATACTGTAGCTGCCTGCCTGTGGTATTAATAGGATCAGAACAACAGCAATTGTCTTCAGGTAGCTTTAGGTGCACACTGTGGAGAGGGCGCAGTACACTAACTGTAAATACTGCAGCTGCCTGCCTGTGGTACTAATAGGATCAGAAGAACACCACCAATTTTCTTCAGGTAGCTTTAGGTGCACACTGTGCAGAGGACACAGTACACTAACTGTAAATACTGTAACTGCCTGCCTGTGGTATTAATAGGATCAGAACGCCACCAATTTTCTTCAGGTAGCTTTAGGTGCACACTGTGCAGAGGACACACTACACTAACTGTAAATACTGCAGCTGCCTGCTGTACTAATAGGATCAGAAGAACACCACCAATTTTCTTCAGGTAACTTTAGGTGCACACTGTGCAGAGGACGCACTACACTATTTTGTAAATACTGCAGCTGCCTGCAGTACTAATAGGATCAGAAGAACACCACCAATTTTGTTCAGGTAGCTTTAGGTGCACACTGTGCTGAGGAGGCACTACACTAACTGTAAATACTGTAGCTAATAGGACTAATAGGATCAGAAGAACACCAGCAATTTTCTTCAGGTAGCTGTAAATACTGTAAAAACACCTGCCTGCCTGTCAGTAGAAGGAGAATAAAAGGAACGGATCTAGCTAAACTGAATACAGTGTGTGCATATTTTATATGCACACACTGTATTCAGTTTAGCTAGATCTGTTATATATATATATATATATATATATATATATATATATATATATATATATATATATATATATATACAACAACTAGGATGCATATATATACACAATACACTGTAAGTGCAGCTAACTGACTCGCCTGCCTACTCTATCTAACTTAAATCAAATGACACTGTCTCTCTCTCTCTCTCTCTCTCTCTCTCTCTCTCTCTCTCTCAATGCCGGAACACACTACACAGGGCCGACGTGCAGGCGTCCTTATATAGTGGGGGGCGTGTACTAAACCCCCTGAGCTATAATTGGCCAAAGCCACCATGGCTTTGGCCAATTACGGCTCTCTGTACAGACGGCGCTGTGATTTGCCAAGCATGCGGGTCATAGTGCATGCTTGGCCAATCATCAGCCAGCAATGCACTGCGATGCCGCAGTGAATTATGGGCCATGATGCGTCACTCGAATTTGGCCCGAAGGGCCCATATCGTTCGCAATTCGATGAACGGTCGAACATGCGATGTTTGACTTGAGCTCAAAACTCATCCCTACTGTAGACACAGAGCCTGCTTGCCCTCTTTTAGTGGCCTGTGAGTGTCTGCCTCTCCTTGGTGGCCTTCCGGACATGCTGTAAATTTTGTTTAGGAAAAGGAAAGTAGTAGCATGTATTGGGGTGCACGGTACTGTGTACACCAAGAGAAGTATAACAACAACTATGGGTGCACTGTATGTATTGTGAACACCACCAGAAAAGTAGTAGCAACTGCACTAGGGGTGCACGGTACTGTGTACACCAACAGAAGTTTAATAACAACTATCAGTACACTGTATTTATTGTGTACACCACCAGGAAAGTAGTAGCAACTTCACTAGGGGTGCACGGTACCGTGCACACCAACAGAAGTATAATAACAACTATGGGTGCACTGTATGTATTGTGTACACTACCAGGAAAGTAGTAGCAACTGCACTAGGGGTGCACGGTATTGTGTACACCAATAGAAGTTTAATAACAACTATGGGTGCACTGTATGTATTGTGTACACCACCAGGAAAGTGGTGACATATGATGGCAAGACATTCGTCAATCCGGGTGGATGTCCTATGAGATCCTCCAAGAAAGTGCCTTGCACGTGCCCCATGGGCTGTGCTGCAGGGCGATCTGTCACCCGCTGTATCCCCCGGATACAGCAGGTGACTGATCAGTGTACTGGCCACTGCCATGTGATCATTGTGACCAATCACAGCACATCACATGACAATTGTTCACAATGAATGGCTTTGATTCATGCCATTCATTGTGTACAATAGTACAACAGATTAGAGGAGAAGGATCAAACAAGAACACCGCATCCCAAATATTAACAACAGAAAGGATAAGGGACTCGGGACTTTTTAGGTGTTCGATAAGAAATAATGTTTTTTGATGTTAATAAAAAAATATATATTTTATTTACAAATCATTAAAAAAGACATGAGACAATTTCATATTAACCACTTGCCGACCGCCTCACGATGATGTACGTCGGCAGAATGGCACGGGCAGGCAGAATCACGTACCTGTACATGATCTGCCTCCCGCGGGCCAGGGTCCGATCGCCCCCCCCCGGTGCCCAAGGCAGTTGGCTTCTGTCTGGCAGCGATCAGACGTGAGAGGGAGGCCATCCATTCGTGCCCCCCCCTCGCGATCGCTCCCACCCAATGAGAATCTTCCTCTGCCTCTGTAATGTAAACAGAGGCAGAGGAAGTGATGTCATCACTCCTCGAGCCGGTCTTTTTCGTTCCCGCGCCGAGGAGAGAAGACATCAAGTAAGTGCGCCAACACTACACTTACAGTAGAACACGCAGGCACACTTTTCACCCCCCCAGTCACCCCCCAATCACCCCCCTGTACCCCCTGTCACACTGACACCAATAGCAGTTTTTTTTTGCATTGGTGTCAGTTTGTGACAGTTATAAGTGTTAGGGCAGTTAGGGTTAGCCCCCTTTAGGTCTGGGGTACCCCCCTTTAGGTCCAGGGTACCCCCCTAACCCCACTTAATAAAGGTTAACCCCTTGATCACCCCCCGTCGCCAGTGTCACTAAGCGATCGTTTTTCTGATCGCTGTATTAGTGTCACTGGTGACGCTAGTTAGGGAGGCAAGTACATAGGTTCGCCGTCAGCGTTTTATAGCGACAGGGACCCTTATATACTGCCTACTAAAGGTTTTAACCCCCTGATTGCCCCCTAGTTAACCCTTTCACCAGCGATCATCGTATAAGTGTTACGGGTGACGCTGTTTAGTTTGTTTTTTATAGTTTATTATAGTTTTAGGGCACCCGCCGTTTATTACCTTATAAAGGTTTAACCCCCTAATTGCCCGGCGGTGATATAAGTTACGTTTTTAGGGTCAGATAAGGTCTGCGTCGCCCCAGGCTGCGTCAGTTTAGCGTCAGTACCGCTAACACCCACGCACACAGCATACACCTCCCTTAGTGCTATAGTATCTGAACAGATCAATATCTGATCCGATCAGATCTATACTAGCATCTCCAGCAGTTTAGGGTTCCCATAAATACAGTGTTAGCGGGATCAGCCCAGATACCTGCTAGCACCTGCGTTTTGCCCCTCGGCCCAGCCCTGCCCAGCCCACCCAAGTGCAGTATCGATCGATCACTGACACTTACAAAACACTAAGCACACATAACTGCAGTGTTCGCAGAGTCAGGCCTGATCCCTGCGATCGCTAACAGTTTTTTGGTAGCGTTTTGAATCAGTCGCTAACAGTCAGGAGCTTTTTTGCCTGTGAGTCTAACTAGTGTACCCCTAAATTTAGAGCCCAAAATGGCAAATCGAAGGTACACTAATGAAGAGGCCTACACATTTCTGAGCATGACAGATAGTGAAGAGGAAGTCACTCATCTGTCAGATTCAGGCTCAGAATACGAACCTGTAGAGGACAGCGGCTCCATGACAGATAGCTCTGAGTTGTGGTCCCTGCTAAGGTCAGGCGTACCAGATCCCAATCTTCTTCTTCTGTCCTTGAAGTGCAAGAGCCACAGGTCCCTCGTATGGAGCAGAGCAGTATTAGCATTTGCTATTCCTTCTGGTGAACTGGCAAGCGCCATCGGCCTAGTACACCCCGGTCGTAGTCAAACCAGCACTGCAGTAACACTTGGTGACCTGGCGAGTCCCATAAGTGCAGTTCAAGCTGGCGAGGTGGCAAGCACTAGTAGTGTCCCGCTGCCACCAAGAAGACGAACACAGGCCCGTCGTGCCCATAGTGCCCTTCCTGCTGCATTCGCCAATCCGAATTGGGAACCCACCACTTCTGCAGCACCCGTACTTTCCCCATTCACTGGCCAACCCGGAATTTCAATTGGAAATAGTTGATTTTACGCCACTGGATTTTTATTTGCTGTTTTTCACTGATGATCTCTATAGATCTATTGTGGACCAAAGCAATTTATACGCTGGTCAACACATCGCCGCTAATCCCCAGTCCTCCCTTGCCAGAGATTGGAGACCAATTACGGTCTCCGAATTTAACATCTTTCTGGGCCTTTCCCTCAACATGGGCATAAATAAAAAGAGTGAGTTGCGGTCATATTGGTCCACTGACCCAATTTACCATATGCCGTGTTCTCTGTTTCCGTGGCCAGGGCACGATACGAGCAGATTTTGCGGTTCATGCACTTCAATGACAATGAACTCTGTCGTCCTCGTGGAGACCCTGGATATGATCGGCTCTACAAAATTCGGCCCCTCGTAAACCACTTCAACCAGCGTTTTGAAGACTTGTTTACTCCCCATCAAGTTGTCTGCGTTGATGAGTCCCTGATTAAATTTTCTGGCCGCTTGTCATTCAAACAGTACCTTCCCAGCAAGCTTGCCAGATACGGGGTCAAGATGTATAAGCTCTGTGACAGGGCCACAGGCTATACATGTAGATTTATGGTTTACGAGGGCAAAGATAGTCACGTAGAGCCAACAAACTGCCCTGACTACATAGGAAGCGCTGGCAAGATAGTATGGGACTTGGTGTCACCCTTATTCGGAAAGGGGTACCATTTGTACGTGGACAATTATTACACGAGCGTGCCACTTTTTAGTCACCTTTTTGATCAACAGATTGGAGCATTTGGCACCATGCGACCTAATCGCCGGGGCTTTCCCCAGCAGCTTGTAGATTCCCATCTTAGGCCGGGGGAGAGAGCCTGCTTGCAGTGTAATAATTTGCTTGCTATAAAGTGGAGGGACAATAAGAATGTTTTCGTTCTTACCTCCCTTCATGCAGACACAACGGTCCAAATTACTACGGCGACTGGTGTTGTGGAGAAATCCCTCTGTGTCCACGAATATAACCAAAATATGGGAGGGGTGGACCTCAACGACCAGTTGTTGGCGCCGTACCTAGTTGCCCGTAAAAAAAAAAAAAAAGTGTCTGTTTATTTATTTCAATTGGCTTTGCTGAACGCTCATGTGCTATACAGAGCTTCAGGACAGACTGGATCCTTCCTTAAATTCCAGGAAGAGATCGTCAGAGCCCTTCTGTTTCCAGACGGTGCTCCACCTCACCTTCCCCAACCAAATGCAGTAAGCCGGCTGCATGAGAGGCATTTTCCTTATGTCCTCTCGTGTACCCCTACCCAACGAGCCCCCCAAAGAAGATGTCATGTCTGTAGCAAGCACGGATTTAGGCGTGACACCCGGTATTATTGTCCCTCCTGTCCTGACAATCCTGGTCTATGCATTGGTAAATGTTTTGAACGCTACCATACACTAGTTGAGTTTTAGCGTAGGGTACAGCATTGCACAGACTAGGACACACTTTCACAGGGTCTCCCAAGATGCCATCACATTTTGAGAGACCCAAACCTGGTACCAGTTACAAAAGTTAAAGTTACTAAAAAAAGTGTAAAAAAAATAAAAAATAAAAAATGAATAAAAACAAAAAAATATAAAATAAAAAAAACAAAAATAGTTGTTGTTTTATTGTTCTCTCTCTCTATTCTCTCTCTATTGTTCTGCTCTTTTTTACTGTATTCTATTCTGCAATGTTTTATTGTTATTATGTTTTACCATGTTTGCTTTTCAGATATGCATTTTTTTTATACTTTACTGTTTACTGTGTTTTGTTGGTAACCATCTTTTTGTTTTCAGGTACGCCATTCAGCTGCAGAGCGGATTTATTTATCTTGACAGCAACAGCGTTTGCTCCCACAATACATAAAGCTGTGACTCCAGCGCTGTCGGAGGTGATTTCACCACCACAGTTACATACTTCAGCATATATGCCGAAGCGTCGGGGCAGTAGTGGGTGGAAGAGCGATTTGCTCTTGCCTTTTGTGGGAGGATGCCCCCATGCTTCGGCATATATATATTTTAGGCACAGGTTGCGTTAAATGTTTTATTTTTTACAGTTTTTTTGTATTTGCTTTGCAGGTATGGTAAGTCTTATGCCCCGTACACACGGTCGGATTTTCCGATGGAAAATGTCCGATCGGAGCGTGATGATGGAAATTCCGACTGTGTGTGGGCTCCATCGGACATTTTCCATCGGATTTTCTGACACACAAAGTTTGAGAGCAGGAGATAAAATTTTCCGACAACAAAATCCGATCGCGTCAATTCCGAGCGTGTGTGGCCTGTTCCGACGCACAAAGTGCCACGCATGCTCAGAAGAAATTCTGACACGGAACAGCTCGTTCTGGTAAACTTAGCGTTCGCAATGGATACAGTACTTTCGTCACGCTGCAATGTCAAAAATGGTTTAATACAGCGCACTCTCTTCTTCTTTATTATTATTATTATTTGCTGCTCATATTCACACACACTTCTCCCAAACTTTTTTTTTGTTTTTTTATTGGGATTCCCTGAATATATTGTTATTTGTCACATCTGACATAATGTTTTTTTTTTTTATTTTTTTTGGGGGGGGATTTTAAGCCATTTTTGTTTTAGATTTTATGTTTGTATTTTTTCCAAGGCTGATCTTTGTTCAATGTTATTTTTATTTTTACTCCAGACTATTTTTGTGTGTGTTTTGTGTGTCAAGTTACCACAACACCATTGATATCTTTTATTATTTAATCTCAAGGAGATTGATTGTTGTTGGTGTCCCTTGTTCATTTCACATTGTATATTTGAAATGTACCTGAATCCTCACAAACAAACTGCCCTTTTTGAAGTAAAACACATATGAGAGTATAATTCAAACCAAAAATCCTTTATTAAGGGCTCAGAACCAAACAAAGAGGGAGGCAACACTGGATCAACAGGAGAAATTAGCGAAGCCTGGGACCCCCACGGCAGACATCAATTCTTGAACATCAAAATTGGTGGCCTGAGGAGTCCATATGTAAGGGAGGGCAGTCTGGTCCAGAATTCGCAGAGATCCGGAAAGCAGCAGATGACATCTGTGTCCCCAGGCTGTGGTACCACAAGAGGCTGCATCTTTTGGCCGACCAGACTGGATCCAGGGTCCTCACTTTCTGGTCTTCCTTCCACGCTTCCTTCCAAGCTGTGGCTCTGCTGTTGGAGATGTGGCAGGAGGAGGAGGACTGGGAGGAGGAGGAGGAGAAGAAGGAGAAGGAGGAGGACCTGCAGGAGGAGGAGGACTGGGAGGACCTGGAGGAGAAGGAGGAGGAGGACCTGCAGGAGGAGGAGGACCATCTGTGAGTTCGCAAAGGTGTGTCTGAGCTGTAATTTGGCCCCTCATACCTTTGTTAAGAGCCTCCAATATGAGCGACTCACACATGACTTGTTGTCCCTCCTCCATCCTCTGCATTTTATAGGCAATGGTGGCAGCAATGTCCTCATCCATGGTGTGTGGTGCTCCCAGGACCTCTGTAGCCCTCCAAAAGAGTCCTCTGCCAGCCTCCTCTAGGGCACTCCTCCTGCCACTTTCTCTTTCCAGGGGGAGTGGAGGGACCTGCAGATCAGCCAGCTGGCTCGGCCCGGCCACCTCCTGGCTGCGACTTCCCTGTGTATGAAAAAGGGACATGGTTTTATTTTTTGCTTCATCAATCACAATCCTAAATTAGTACTCCCAACTAACATCTAGTTAACATCATTGATTGTACAACCAGAAATAGTTAGAGGAATGCTATACCTGGCTCAATCTGGGCTCCTCCACATGTTGCCTGGAAGGCCCAGGTTGGGCGTCAGAAGCCTCAGCCGGGGGGGAGGGAAGCGTGGAAGGAAGACTAGAGAGGGATGGCCTGGGTTCAGTCTGGCCTGCCAGAAAATGCAGCCTGTCGTAGTACCACATCCTGGGGACATAGATGTCATCTGCTGCTCCGGATCTCTGTGAATTCAGGACTTTCTGGCGCTCCCTTACATATGTGCTCCTCAGGCCACCAATTAAGGTCTTCAAATAGGTGATGTCTGCCGTGAGGATCACCTGCTTCACAATTTCACACAATTGTTCCAGTGCTGCCTTCCTCTTTGCTTGGTTCTTGTAATGTGGGTAGTTAATCTCCCACAGACATGGCAGCTCCCTTAACATATCAATGAATAGTGACATGAAGTCATTATCTTTAACTAAGATATCCATGTTCACTGCAAGACACAACACAAGACAAAGCCTAATGTCAGACAAAACTCTCCTAATCTTGTTACAATATAGGCCTCAATGTAGAAGCAGTATAGGCACAACTTTGTCTCTTACCTTCGTTCTTATGATCGACGCGTCCAATGCTCCTTCCTCCGCTCACAGATCGTATGTAATACGCACGTGTGTTACGCTTTATATACACTGCGCATGCGTGTAACTCCACCCGCCCCTGACATTCTTTCTATTCCCCGCCCCTTTTCGTTCGGCGCAGTGGGGGAAGAGCACATGGCGGAGTCACAGCAGGTGCGTGCTAATTACAGGAACGAGGAGGAGGAGGAGGAAAGCCCGGAATCCGGACACGTCCCGATCCAGAAGAAGATTTAAGGCCACAAATATGTCCTTTGGGGAGATGTTGGAGATGGTGGACATCCTGAAGAGGGCCGACTATGACGGAAAGTATGGGCCTTACCCCAACCCAAATATCAGAAAGGCCAAGATCATGGTGAAAGTGGTCAAAAGTCTTCACAGGAATTTTGGGGTACGACGATTGAAAGATCAGCTCAGGAAGCGGTGGTCGGACCCGAAATTAAGAGAGCCCGAGCAGTACAGAAATATCCGGAGACTGCTGCAAAAAAGTAAGTAGTTGTGCTGTGTTCCTATTCTTTTTGTCTTTCTTACGTTCGTGCTGCTCCATATGCTTTTCTTAATTGTACAGTTTAAAATGTCAATTTTAATGTTCATGGGCCCATTATTCGTTCGTATCAAACATTTTTTTGGACCCCTCTAAAACACCATTGTTTAGGCCATATGCATTTTCCGACATTTTTTAGGGCCTACTTGGATGCAAAATATTTGTTGGTGTAGATGGGTTTGTTACTAGAATGAATTGCAAACTAGATTCTGTGTAAGGAGAGGACACTGAGCAGCTGTTTTCACATCTGGACACTGGAGCACTAGTGTGGGACACAAGAACACCATTTTTATTTGGGGGGCCACACAGGTGCTCCAGTGTATACTATAGGTTGGGTCTCCATCTGTGAAGCTTGTACTAAACAGGTAAAGTATTGCAGCTTGACAAAGGCCAATAAAAAAGCAACATCTTGGAACTCGGCTAAAATAGACAATTATACCTCACTTCCAAGCCATGTTTCCTATTTCTAGTTCTGCCATCAAATATCTGTGTGCTAATTATACCATTTTTGTTTTACATAGGGGAGAAAAGACTCAGAGGACACCCCTCATCCGAGGAGACCACAGACCCCCCACCTATGGAAGAAGGTGAAATACCCCCAACCCAAGAAGAGCAGGAGGAGGAAGAAGATGTGGTGGAAATTGCCACCACAACAGGTGAGTGTCTGCGACCACAGACTCAGGTAAGAGATGGATGGTGGCAGATTTTTGATACCTGTTTTTGTTTGGTTTCTCTCTTTTTAGGTGATCGTGATGTTAGGGATCGAGATCCTTTCACATCTGAAAGTGCCCAGATCCTGATCGGGGAGATCATGGGGTGTAATGTAGAATTGCAAAACATCCAGAAAAAAATAAATGATGTGATTCAAAAAAATAAAAACATCATTGATATTTTGGGGCGAATTTAAAACCCCACAAAATCACTTTTTTTAGTGTGGTGCAATGTTTTAAATCTTTTAGCAATGTTTCAAAAAGCCGAATTTGGAGCATGCACACAATGTGCTATCTGCCATCACGGGAGATCAATGGACGCATTTTGGGGGTGCAACCCCTTCCTCAATTATAAAGTAGCTGAGAGGAAGGGCTTGCTCCCCCTAAACACATCCCTTGATCCCCCGTGATGGCAGCTAGCACATGTTTACATTCGTAAATTGGTGTGCATCTTCCAAATTTGGCTTTTCCTGGGGTGATTTGACCCCATCTGAATGCAATATCAAACACAGTTCCTAAATACTCATGTCTGATATTGCCTTCAAGTTTTACCATATGTGAACTTTGTAAGTTCAAGTTTTTTGTTTTTCTTGTTGGTTTTACACAGGCCTGTTTTATCTTAAATGGACATTTATATTTTTGATAATGCCACCCCAAAAATTGTTAGACAACAAACATGTTGGTTTGTTTTAAAAACCTTTGGTAAATGCACATGTGATTGTGCAGGTATAAAAAAGTTTGTTAATCAAGAATGTGTGGATTATTGTCTCAACACTACAACACTTTTGGGGTGATATAATTGCTGTTTTCAGCGAAAATGGGGGTTATTTCCTAAGGGCAAATCCTCTTTGCACTACAAGAGCATTTTCATTGCAGTTTCAAGAGCACTTGTAGTATAAAAAGTGTATACGCCTTTAGTAAATAACAGCCAACAATGCTTTGTATAAGGTTACACAATCACGCCATTTTCAGGACTCCACACATTTCTGTCAGGGTCAGCTAAAACAAACACAAGCAGTAAATGTCCACAAAGATTTTCATTTGTTTGCTTTTTATTGGAAAAAGGCTTCACAAATTTGAAGGCATATTGATAGCCCCCCTACCCGCAAAGAACTCCAGGTATCGTAACTGGACATCACGGGCACTCAGGGAGGGCAAGCCAGGACGGCCGCTTTCAAGCACCGTCAGTGTTTCAGGTATCACTCCGGCCTCAGGCCCAACTGAGCCAGCATAGTTGGCCGAATGTTTCCTTAAAAAGTTATGGAGAATACAGCACGCCAGTATAATATGGTTCAGTTTATACTCCGCCATATGGATAGGTGTCAGAAATAGGCGGAACCGGCTGGCCAGGATTCCAAATGTGTTCTCCACCACTCTTCGGGCTCTGGCCAGCCGGTAATTAAAAACCCTCTGTTCCGGGGTGAGGGTCCTCATCGAGAATGGCCGCATCAGGTGGTCCCCCAGCGCAAACGCTTCATCAGCAACGAACACGAATGGGAGTCCTTCCACATTGTCCTCTGGAGCTGGCAAGTCCAAGCTGCCATTCTGGAGACGCCTGTAGAACTACGTCTGGGCGATGACTCCACCATCGGACATCCGGCCATTCTTCCCCACGTCCACATACAAGAAGTCGTAATTAGCCGACACCACCGCCAACATCACAATACTATTGAACCCCTTATAGTTGAAATAGTACGACCCCGAGTTGGGTGGTGGGATGATGTGGACGTGTTTCCCATCAATTGCCCCTCCGCAGTTAGGAAAGTCCCACCGCTAGGCAAAGTGGGAGGCCACAGTCTGCCATTCCTGTGGCGTGGAAGGAAACTGTTGAGGAAAAAAAAAAAATTACTATTTTTGCACAGAAACATGGCAAGCAGATTAGGCACAAACATTATGGGGCAACCTCCAGATAGCATTTATTAAGGGGAATTTAACAGCGCCAAAGTATAAGCTACACCTATCATATTCCCCCTCCCCCCCTCTCATGGACCATTTCTAACATTATGGGGTGTGTGGAAATCTTGGACAGGTAACCCTCTTCACTTCATTGAGAGATGAATGCCTAAATACAGGGTATTACTTGGAACAGCCCCTCCTTAGTTACACTATTGGCAGCCCACTGGACAGGTAAGAAGTGTCATAATACAAAGATATAAATACACATTGTACACATTTGAGGACATTTGGACATTCTGCTATTACCTGTCAAGATAATAATAGGATACAAAAACTTTAAACAGCACCATTAGAAAGTATACAGGCAGGCCCTTGCACTACATGCTTTGGGTAATTCATCCATACATCAGAGCACAAAACAGATGGGTATAGTGTGTATGGGTTTGGAAAAGTCAGCATATAGATGATTGAGGATAGATAGAGAATTGGTATCAGCTGACTTAGCAGTTAGGGGGAGGGAGGGTTACTAAAAATGATTTGGGGACACCACAAAAAAAAAGCCTCTGGCACTCTGCCTGAATTTAAACCTAAAATAACATTTCAAAAACATTTTAGGGGGTGTTTGGGGTAAAGCACTACTATGGAGCTGATAAAATACATTGTTAAGTGACTTTATGAGGTGAATATAGGGCCAGGCGAGAACATGCTGGGGAGGTTATTGAAGGCCAATCTGTATGAAGGACCTAAAAAAATAATTACATAAAAATCCTGCATGCATGAGAACAAAGGGGACATTCACAGCATATTGCAATCATGGTCATTAGGGAATGAGGAAAGAAATACAATATATTATCAAACATTCAATACAATAAAATGTGATTTTAAAAGAAAAAAATCTTACCTTCATATACTCCTTCTGCAGGACCTGTATGATGGCAGAACAGGTCTCTGGGATAATGATCCCCGGAGCCTGGGGGGAGATGCCTGTCGAGAACTTCAAGTCCTGCAGACTTCTCCCTGTTGCCAAATACCGCAGGGTAGCGACCAGCCTCTGCTCCGGAGTGATGGCTTGCCTCATGCAGGTATCCTGCCTGCTAATATAAGGGGTCAGCGAAGCCAACAGACGGTGAAACACGGGGTCCGTCATCCTGAGAAAGTTCCTGAAATCATCAGGATTATTCTCACGGATCTCACTGAGCAAAGGCATATGAGAGAACTGGTCACGCTGAAGCAACCAATTCTTGGTCCATGAACTCCTCCCCACCCTGTTCATGGACTGGACTTGTGTCAAGGTCAGGACCCCAACACCAAGCCCCCGCACAGCACGAACTCTACGAGGAGTACGCATATGCAACATGGCTAGAAAACTGTCGGCTGCTCAGAACGAAGTAACAGAACGCACTGAAGAACAGCAAGGCCTGCGAAGAGCGACCTGAAAAACAGTAATGAACGAACAAGAATACAATGACTAATTAAAGTCACGTGGAACTTGCTTGCACGCACTGAAGAGCAGATACAAACCCACAAGCACAAACTGAACGGCAGAAAACGATCTGAAAGCCACTAGTCTGAAAAAGCGCGAATCGTCTCTCACCAAACCTTTACTAACACGAGATTAGCAAAAGGAGCCCAAAGGGTGCCGCGCTTGGTTCTGAACTGGCCTTTTCTAGTCTCGTCGTACGTGCTTGACGTCACTGCGTTCTTGGCGATCGGAAATTCCGACAACTTTGTGCGACCGTGTGTACGCAAAACAAGTTTGAGCCAACATCCGTCTGAAAAAATCCTAGGATTTTGTTGTCGGAATGTCCGAACAAAGTCCGACCGTGTGTACGGGGCATAACTGTAATACTGTAATGTTACTTTGTTTTATTGTTAACCATCATTTGCTTAGCAGGTACGCCATTCAGTTGCAGCGCGGATTTATTTATCTTGACAGCAACAGCGTTTGCTCCCATGATATATAAAGCCGTGACTCCAGCGCTGTCGGAGGTGATTTCACCACCACAGTTACATACTTCAGCATATATGCCGAAGCGTGGGGACAGCAGTGGGTGGAGGAGCGATTTGCTCCTCCCTTTTGTGGGAGGATGCCCCCATGCTTCGGCATATATATATTTTAGGCACAGGTTGCGTTAAATGTTTTATTTTTTACTATGTTTTTTTTGTATTTGCTTTGCAGGTATGGTAAGTCTAATGCCCCGTACACATGGTCGGACTTTGTTCGGACATTCCGACAACAAAATCCTAGGATTTTTTCCGACGGATGTTGGCTCAAACTTGTCTTGCATACACACGGTCACACAAAGTTGTCGGAAAATCCGATCGTTCTAAACGCGGTGACGTAAAACACGTACGTCGGGACTATAAACGGGGCAGTGGCCAATAGCTTTCATCTCTTTATTTATTCTAGCATGCGTGGCACTTTGTCCGTCGGATTTGTGTACACACGATCGGAATTTCCGACAACGGATTTTGTTGTCGGAAAATTTTATCTCCTGCTCTCCAACTTTGTGTGTTGGAAAATCCGATGGAAAATGTCCGATGGAGCCCATACACGGTCGGAATTTCCGACAACACGCTCCGATCGGACATTTTCCATCGGAAAATCCGACCGTGTGTACGGGGCATTACTGTTATACTGTAATGTTACTTTGTTTTATTGTTAACCATCATTTGCTTAGCAGGTACGCCATTCAGTTGCAGCGCGGATTTATTTATCTTGACAGCAACAGCGTTTGCTCCCACGATATATAAAGCCGTGACTCCAGCACTGTCGGAGGTGATTTCACCACCACGGTTACATACTTCAGCATATATGCCGAAGCGTGGGGGCAGCAGTGGGTGGAGGAGCGATTTGCTCCTGCCTTTTGTGGGAGGATGCCCCCATGCTTCAGCATATATATATATTTTAGGCACAGGTTGCGTTAAATGTTTTATTTTTTACTATTTTTTTTTGTATTTGCTTTGCAGGTATGGTAAGTCTTACTGTTATACTGTAACGTTACTTTGTTTTATTGTTAACCATCATTTGCTTAGCAGGTACGCCATTCAGTTGCAGCGCTGATTTATTTATCTTGACAGCAACAGCGTTTGCTTCCACGATACATAAAGCCGTGACTCCAGCGCCATCGGAGGTGATTTCACCACCACAGTTACATACTTCAGCATATATGCTGACGCGTGGGGGCAGCAGAGGGCGGAGGAGCGATTTGCTCCTAACTTTTGCGGGAGGATGCCCCCATGCTTCGGCATATATATACGGTGCATGTATGCCCATCATTAGAAGTGGGTTGATGAAGGGAGGTATTCTAATGGTGGGCATACCCACCGATCAATCTCTTTTTTACGTTCAGCCCACAAGCTGCATGAAAAAAAAGATTACAATATATGCCCAACAAGGACCAGCAACGTACTGGTATGTTGCTGGACTTTGAGTGGTTATACCAGAATGATGTCTGCAGGTTTAGGTATCATCTTGGTATCATTCTTTTCAGCCAGCGGTCGGCTTTCATGTAAAAGCAATCCTAGCGGCTAATTAGCCTCTAGACTGCTTTTACAAGCAGTGGGAAGGAATGCCCCCCCACCTTCTTCCATGTTTTTCTCTGGCTCTCCTGTCCCAACAGGGAACCTGAGAATGCAGCCGGTGACTCAGCCAGCTGACCATAAAGGTGATCAGAGACCAGAGTGGCTCCCAACATCTCTATGGCCTAAGAAACCGGAAGCTACAAGCATTTCATGACTTAGATTTCGCCAGATGCAAACAGCGCCATTGGGAAATTGGGAAAGTATTTTATCACACCGATCTTGGTGTGGTCAGATGCTTTGAGGGCAGAGGAGAGATCTAGGGTCTAATAGACCCCAGTTTTTTCAAAAAAGAGTACCTGTCACTACCTATTGCTATTATAGGGGATATTTACATTCCCTGAGATAACAATAAAAATGATAAAAAAAAATAAAAATGAAAGGAACAGTTTAAAAATAAGATAAAAAAGCAAAAAAAAATAAAGGAAAAAAAAAAGGACCCCTGTCCCCCCCTGCTCTCACGCAAAGGCGAACGCAAGCGTCTGTCTGGCGTCAAATATAAACAGCAATTGCACCATGCATGTGAGGTATCACCGCGAAGGTCAGATCGAGGGCAGTAATTTTAGCTGTAGACCTCCTCTGTAAATCTAAAGTGGTAACCTGTAAAGACTTTTAAAGGCTTTTAAAAATGTATTTAGTTTGTCGCCACTGCACGTTTGTGTGCAATTTTAAAGCATGTCATGTTTGGCATGTCATGTACTCGGCCTAAGATCATCTTTTTTATTTCATCAAACATTTGGGCAATATAGTGTGTTTTAGTGCATTAACATTTTAAAAAGTGTGTTTTTTCCCAAAAAAATGCTTTTGAAAAATCGCTGCGCAAATACTGTGTGAAAAAAAAAATTAAACACCCAGCATTTTAATCTGTAGGGCATTTGCTTTAAAAATATATATAATGTTTGGGGGTTCCAAGTAATTTTCTTGCAAAATAAAATTATTTTTTCATGTAAACAAAAAGTGTCAGAAAGGGCTTTGTCTTCAAGTGGTTAGAAGAGTGGGTGATGTGTGACATAAGCTTCTAAATGTTGTGCATAAAATGCCAGGACAGTTCAAACCCCCCCAAATGACCCCATTTTGGAAAGTAGACACCCCAAGCTATTTGTTGAGAGGAATGTAGAGTCCATGGAATATTTTATATTGTGACACAAGTTGCGGGAAAAAGACCATTTTTTTTTTTTTTGCACAAAGTTGTCACTAAATTATATATTGCTCAAACATGCCATGGGAATATGTGAAATTACACCCCAAAATACATTCTGTTACTTCTCCTGAGTATGATGATACCACATGTGTGAGACTTTTTGGAAGCCTAGCCGCGTATGGGACCCCGAAAACCAACCTTCAAGCTTTCTAAGGGCGTAAATTTTTGATTTCACTCTTCACTGCCTATCACAGTTTCGGAGGCCATGGAATGCCCAGGTGGCACAAACCCCCTCAAATTACCCTATTTTGGAAAGTAGACACCCCAAGGTATTTGCTGAAAGGTATAATGAGCATTTTGCAGACCTCGCTTTTTGTCACAAAGTTTTGAAAGTTGAAGAAAGAAAAAAAAATTTTTTTTCTTGTCTTTCTTCATTTTCAAAAACAAATGAGAGCTGCAAAATACTCACCATGCCTCTCAGCAAATAGCTTGGGGTGTCTACTTTCATAAAAATGGGGTCATTTGGGGGGGTTTGTGCTATCTTGGCATTTTATGGCCTTCAAAACTGCGATAGGTAGAGAGGAGTGAATCAAAAATTTACGCCCTTAGAAATCCTGAAGGAGGTGATTGGTTTTCGGGGCCCCGTACACGGCTAGGCTCCCAAAAAGTCCCACACATGTGGTATCCCCGTACTCAGGAGAAGCAGCAGAATGTATTTTGGAGTGTAATTCCACATATGCCCACGGCATGTTTGAGCAATATATCATTTAGTGACAACTTTGTGCAAAAAAAAAAATTGTCACATTCCCGCACCTTGTGTCAAAATATAAAATATTCCATGGACTCAACATGCCTCTCAGCAAATAGCTTGGGATATCTACTTTCCAAAATGGAGTCATTTGGGGGGGGGGGGGTTGTGCCATCTGGGCATTTTATGGCCTTCAAAACTGTGATAGGTAGTGAGGAGTGAAATCAAAACTTTACGCCCTTAGAAATCCTGAAGGTGGTGCTTTGCTTTCGGGGCCCCGTGCACGGCTAGGCTCCCAAAAAGTCCCACAGATGTGGTCTCCCCGTACTCAGGAGAATCAGCAGAATGTATTTTGGGGTGCAATTCCACATATGCCCATGGCCTGTGTGAGCAATATATCATTTAGTGACAACTTTATGCAAAAAAAAAATTGGTCTCTTTCCCGTAACTTGTGTCAAAATATAAAATATTCCATGGACTCAACATGCCTCTCAGCAAATAGCTTGGGGTATCTACTTTCCAAAATGGGGTCATTTGGGGGGGTTTTGTGCCATCTTGGCATTTTATGGCCTTCAAAACTGTGATAGGTAGTGAGGAGTGAAATCAAAAATTTACGCCCTTACAAATTCTGAAGGCGGTGCTTGGTTTTCGGGGCCCCGTACGCGGCTAGGCTCCCAAAAAGTCCCACACATGTGGTATCCCCATACTCAGGAGAAGCAGCTAAATGTATTTTGGGGTGCAATTCCACATATGCCCATGGCCTGTGAGAGCAATATAATATTTAGTAACAACTTTTTGTAATTTTCTTTTTTTTTTGTCATTATTCAATCACTTGAGACAAAAAAAATTAATATTCAATGGGCTCAACATAACTCTCAGCAATTTCCTTGGGGTGTCTACTTTCCAAAATGGGGTCATTTGTGGGGGTTTTGTACAGCCCTGCCATTTTAGCACCTCAAGAAATGACATAGGCAGTCATAAATTAAAGGCTGTGTAAATTCCAGAAAATGTACCCTAGTTTGTAGGTGCTATAACTTTTGCGCAAACCAATAAATATACACTTATTGACATTTTTTTACCAAAGACATGTGGCCGAATACATTTTGGCCTAATTGTATGACTAAAATTGAGTTTATTGGATTTGTTTTATAACAAAAAGTAGAAAATATCATTTTTTTTCAAAATTTTCGGTCTTTTTCCGTTTATAGTGCAAAAAATAAAAGAGGTGATCAAATACCATCAAAAGAAAGGTCTATTTGTGGGAAGAAAAGGATGCAAATTTCGTTTGGGTACAGCATTGCATTACCGCACAATTAGCAGTTAAAGCGACACAGTGCCAAATTGTAAAAAGTGCTCTGGTCAGGAAGGGGGTAAATCCTTCCGGGGCTGAAGTGGTTAACAAATACAGTAGTTCCATTAGGGATGTGATACAAGGGTTAATACCACTTTCTTGACTAGGGATGAGCTGCGACATCGTGTTTTCGGTCGTTCGCCGTATTATGAACCATATGGGCCGTTCGCGCCAAATTCGAGTGGGGCGTCACGGCCCAAAATTCACTGCGGCATCGCAGTGCATTGCTGGCTGATGATTGGCCAAGCATGCACTATGACCCGCATGCATGGCCAAACACAGTGCCGTCTGTACACAGAGCCATAATTGGCCAAAGCCAGGGTGGCTTTGGCCAATTATGGCTCAGGGGGTTTAGTACACGCCCCACACTATATAAGGCCGCCTGCACGGCGTACCTGTGTAGTGTGTTCTGGCGTTGAGAGAGAGATAGATAGACAGAGAGACAGTGTCATATGATTTAAGTTAGATAGAGTAGAAAGAAAATTGCTGGTGTTCTTCTAATCCTATTAGTCCTATTAGCTACAGTATTTACAGTTAGTGTAGTACGTCCTCTGCACAGTGTGCACCTAAAGCAACCTGAAGAAAATTAGTGGTGTTCTTCTGATCCTATTAGTACAGTACCACAGGCAGCTGCAGTATTTACAAGTTAGTGTAGTGCGTCCTCTGCACAGTGTGCACCAAAAGCTACCTGAAGAAAATTAGTGGTGTTCTTCTGATCCTATTAATACCACAGGCAGGCAGCTAAAGTATTTACAGTTAGTGTAGTGCATTCTCTGCACAGTGTGCACCTAAAGCTACCTGGAGACAATTACTGTTGTTCTGCTCCTATTAATACCACAGGCAAGCAGCTACAGTATTTACAGTTAGTGTACTGTGCCCTCTGCAGAGTGTGCATCTAAAGCTACCTTAATTAAATTGATGGTGTTCTTCTGATCCTATTAATACCACAGGCAGGCAGCTACAGTATTTACAGTTAGTGTACTGCGTCCTCTGCACAGTGTGCACCTAAAGCTACCTGAATAAAATTGGTGGTGTTCTTCTGCTCCTATTAATACCACAGGCAGCCAGCTACAGTATTTACAGTTAGTGTACTGTGTCCTCTGCACAGTGTGCACCTAAAGCTACCCGAAGAAAATTGCTGTTGTTCTGCTCCTATTAATACCACTGACAGACAGCTACAGTATTTACAGTTAGTGTAGTGCGTCCTCTGCACAGTGTGCACCAAAAGCTACCTGAAGAAAATTAGTGGTGTTCTTCTGATCCTATTAGTACAGTACCACAGGCAGCTGCAGTATTTACAAATTAGTGTAGTGCGTCCTCTGCACAGTGTGCACCTAAAGCTACCTGAAGAAAATTAGTGGTGTTCTTCTGATCCTATTAGTACAGTACCTTAGGCAGCTGCAGTATTTACAAGTTAGTGTAGTGCGTCCTCTGCACAGTGTGCACCTAAAGCTACCTGAAGAAAATTAGTGGTGTTCTTCTGATCCTATTAGTACAATACCTCAGGCAGCTGCAGTATTTACAAGTTAGTGTAGTGCATCCTCTGCACAGTGTGCACCCAAAGCTACCTGAAGAAAATTAGTGGCGTTCTTCTGATCCTATTAGTACAGTACCACAGGCAGCTGCAGTATTTACAAGTTAGTGTAGTGTGTCCTCTGCTCAGTGAGCACCTAAAGCTACCTGAAGAAAATTAGTGGTGTTCTTCTGATCCTATTAATACCACAGGCAGGCAGCTACAGTATTTACAGTTAGTGTAGTGCGTTCTCTGCACTTAAAGCTACCTGGAGACAATTGCTGTTGTTCTGCTCCTATTAATACCACAGGCAAGCAGCTACAGTATTTACAGTTAGTGTACTGTGTCCTCTGCAGAGTGTGCATCTAAAGCTACCTGAATTAAATTAATGGTGTTCTTCTGATCCTATTAATACCACAGGCAGGCAGCTACAGTATTTACAGTTAGTGTACTGCGTCCTCTGCACAGTGTGCACCTAAAGCTACCTAAAGAAAATTGCTGTTGTTCTGCTCCTATTAATACCACAGGCAGGCAGCTACAGTATTTACAGTTAGTGTACTGTGTCCTCTGCACAGTGTGCACCTAAAGCTACCTGAAGAAAATTAGTGGTGTTCTTCTGATCCTATTAGTACAGTACCTCAGGCAGCTGCAGTATTTACAAGTTAGTGTAGTGCGTCCTCTGCACAGTGTGCAACTAAAGTTACCTGAAGAAAATTAGTGGCGTTCTTCTGATCCTATTAGTACAGTACCGCAGGCAGCTGCAGTATTTACAAGTTAGTGTAGTGCATCCTCTGCACAGTGTGCACCTAAAGCTACCTGAAGAAAATGAGTGGTGTTCTTCTGATCCTATTAGTACAGTACCACAGGCAGCTGCAGTATTTACAAACTAGTGTAGTGTGTCCTCTGCTCAGTGAGCACCTAAAGCTACCTGAAGAAAATTAGTGGTGTTCTTCTGATCCTATTAGTACAGTACCGCAGGCAGCTGCAGTATTTACAAGTTAGTGTAGTGCATCATCTGCACAGTGTGCACCTAAAGCTACCTGAAGAAAATTAGTGGTGTTCTTCTGATTCTATTAGTACAGTACCGCAGGCAGCTGCAGTATTTACAAGTTAGTGTAGTGCGTACTCTGCACAGTGTGCACCTAAAACTACCTGAAGAAAATTACTGGTGTTCTTCTGATCCTATTAGTATCACATTCAGCTGTAATATTTACAAGTTAGTGTAGTGCGTCCTCTGCACAGTGTGCACCTAAAGCAACCTGAAGAAAATTAGTGGTGTTATTCTGATCCTATTAGTACAGTACTGCAGGCTGCTGCAGTATTTACAAGTTCGTGTGCTATGTCCTCTGCACAGTGTGCACCTAAAGCTACCTGAAGAAAATGAATGGTGTTCTTCTGATCCTATTAATACCACAGGCAGGCAACTACAGTATTTACAGTTAGTGTACTGCGTCCTCTGCACAGTGTGCACCTAAAGCTACCTAAAGAAAATTGCTGTTGTTCTGCTCCTATTAATACCACAGGCAGGCAGCTACAGTATTTACAGTTAGTGTACTGTGTCCTCTGCACAGTGTGCACCTAAAGGTACCTGGAAAAAATCGGTGGTGTTCTTCTGAACCTATTAATACCACTGACAGACAGTTACAGTATTTACATTTAGTGTAGTGTGTCCTCTGCACGGTGTGCACCTAAAGCTACCTGAAGAAAATTAATGGTGTTCTTCTGATCCTATTAGTAGAGTACTGCAGGCAGCTGCAGTATTTACAAATTAGTGTAGTGCATCCTCTGCACAGTGTGCACCTAAAGCTACCTGAAGAAAATTAGTGGTGTTCTTCTGATCCTATTAGTACAGTATTGCAGGCAGCTGCAGTATTTACAAGTTAGTGTAATGCGTCCTCTGCACAGTGTGCACCTAAATCTACCTGATGAAAATTAGTGGTGTTCTTCTGATCCTATTAGTACAGTACCTCAGGCAGTTGCAGTATTTACAAGTTAGTGTAGTGCATCCTCTGTACAGTGTTCACCCAAAGCTACCTGAAGAAAATTAGTGCTGTTCTTCTGATCCTATTAGTACAGTACCACAGGCAGCTGCAGTATGTACAAGTTAGTGTAGTATGTCCTCTGCACAATGTGCACCTAAAGCTACCTGAAGAAAATGAATGGTATTCTTCTGATCCTATTAGCACAGTACCGCAGACAGCTGCAGTATTTACAAGTTAGTGTAGTGCGTCCTCTGCACAGTGTGCACCTAAAGATACCTGAAGAAAATTGGTGGTGTGCTTCTGATCCTATTAGTAGTACCGCAGGCAGCTGCAGTATTTACAAATTAGTGTAGTGCATCCTCTGCACAGTGTGCACCTAAAGCTACCTGAAGAAAATTGCTGTTGTTCTGCTCCTATTAATACCACAGGCAGGCAGCTATAATATTTACAGTTAGTGTACTGTGTCCTCTGCAGAGTGCATCTAAAGCTACCTTAATTAAATTGATGGTGTTCTTCTGATCCTATAAATACCACAGGCAGGCAGCTACAGTATTTACAGTTAGTGTACTGTGTCCTCTGCAGAGTGTGCATCTAAAGCTACCTGAATTAAATTAATGGTGTTCTTCTGATCCTATTAATACCACAGGCAGGCAGCTACAGTATTTACAGTTAGTGTACTGCGTCCTCTGCACAGTGTGCACCTAAAGCTACCTAAAGAAAATTGCTGTTGTTCTGCTCCTATTAATACCACAGGCAGGCAGCTACAGTATTTACAGTTATTGTACAGTGTCCTCTGCACAGTGTGCACCTAAAACTACCTGGAGAAAATTAATGGTGTTCTTCTGATCCTATATTAATACCACAGGCAGGCAGCTACAGTATTTACAGTTAGTGTACTGTGTCCTCTGCACAGTGTGCACCTAAAGCTACATGAAGAAAATTGCTGTTGTTCTGCTCCTATTAATACCACAGGCAGGCAGCTACAGTATTTACAGTTAGTGCACAGTGTCCTCTGCACAGTGAGCACCTAAAGGTACCTGAAGAAAATTAGTGGTGTTCTTCTGATCCAATTAGTACAGAACCACAGGCAGCTGCAGTATTTACAAGTTAGTGTAGTGTGTCCTCTGCACAGTGTGCACCTAAAGCTACCTGGAGACAATTGCTGTTGTTCTGCTCCTATTAATACCACAGGCAAGCAGCTACAGTATTTACAGTTAGTGTACTGTGTCCTCTGCAGAGTGTGCATCTAAAGCCACCTGAATTAAATTGATGGTGTTCTTCTGATCCTATTAATACCACAGGCAGCCAGCTACAGTATTTACAGTTAGTGTACTGCGTCCTCTGCACAGTGTGCACCTAAAGCTACCTAAAGAAAATTGCTGTTGTTCTGCTCCTATTAATACCACAGGCAGGCAGCTACAGTATTTACAGTTATTGTACAGTGTCCTCTGCACAGTGTGCACCTAAAACTACCTGGAGAAAATTAATGGTGTTCTTCTGATCCTATATTAATACCACAGGCAGGCAGCTACAGTATTTACAGTTAGTGTACTGTGTCCTCTGCACAGTGTGCACCTAAAGCTACATGAAGAAAATTGCTGTTGTTCTGCTCCTATTAATACCACAGGCAGGCAGCTACAGTATTTACAGTTAGTGCACAGTGTCCTCTGCACAGTGAGCACCTAAAGGTACCTGAAGAAAATTAGTGGTGTTCTTCTGATCCAATTAGTACAGAACCACAGGCAGCTGCAGTATTTACAAGTTAGTGTAGTGTGTCCTCTGCACAGTGTGCACCTAAAGCTACCTGGAGACAATTGCTGTTGTTCTGCTCCTATTAATACCACAGGCAAGCAGCTACAGTATTTACAGTTAGTGTACTGTGTCCTCTGCAGAGTGTGCATCTAAAGCCACCTGAATTAAATTGATGGTGTTCTTCTGATCCTATTAATACCACAGGCAGCCAGCTACAGTATTTACAGTTAGTGTACTGCGTCCTCTGCACAGTGTGCACCTAAAGCTACCTAAAGAAAATTGCTGTTGTCCTACTCCTATTAATACCACAGGCAGGCAGCTACAGTATTTACACTTAGTGTACAGTGTCCTCTGCACAGTGTGCACCTAAAGCTACCTGAAGAAAATTAATGGTGTTCTTCTGATTCTATTAATACCACAGGCAGCCAGCTACAGTATTTACAGTTAGTGTACTGTGTCCTCTGCACAGTGTGCACCCAAAGCTACCTGAAGAAAATTGCTGTTGTTCTGCTCCTATTAATACCACAGGCAGGCAGCTACAGTATTTACAGTTAGTGTACTGTGTCCTCTGCACAATGTGCAACTAAAGGTACCTGGTTAAAATCGGTGGTGTTCTTCTGATCCTATTAATACCACAGGCAGGCAGCTACAGTATTTACAGTTAGTGTACTGCGTCCTCTGCACAGTGTGCACCTAAAGCTACCTAAAGAAAATTGCTGTTGTTCTGCTCCTATTAATACCACAGGCAGGCAGCTACAGTATTTACAGTTAGTGTACAGTGTCCTCTGCACAGTGTGCACCTAAAGCTACCTGAAGAAAATTAATGGTGTTCTTCTGATTCTATTAATACCACAGGCAGCCAGCTACAGTATTTACAGTTAGTGTACTGTGTCCTCTGCACAGTGTGCACCTAAAGCTACCTGAAGAAAATTGCTGTTGTTCTGCTCCTATTAATACCACAGGCAGACAGCTACAGTATTTACAAATTAGTGTAGTGCATCCTCTGCACAGTGTGCACCTAAAGCTACCTGAAGAAAATTAGTGGTATTCTTCTGATCCTATTAGTACAGTACTGCAGGCAGCTGCAGAATTTACAAGTTAGTGTAGTGTGTCCTCTGCACAGTGTGCACCTAAAGCTACCTGAAGAAAATGAGTGGTGTTCTTCTGATCCTATTAATACAGTACCGCAAGCAGCTGCAGTATTTACAAGTTAGTGTAGTGCATCCTCTGCACAGTGTGCACCCAAAACTACCTGAAGAAAATTAGTGGTGTTCTTCTGATCCTATTAGTACAGTACCGCAGGCAGCTACAGTATTTACAAGTTAGTGTAGTGCGTCCTCTGCACAGTGTGCACCTAAAGCTACCTGAAGAAAATTAGTGGTGTTCTTCTGATCCTATTAGTACATTAACACAGGCAGCTGCAGTATTTACAAGTTAGTGTAGTGCATCCTCTGCACAGTGTGCGCCTAAAGCTACCTGAAGAAAATTAGTGGTGTTCTTCTGATTCTATTAGTACAGTACCGCAGGCAGCTGCAGTATTTACAAGTTAGTGTAGTGCATCCTCTGCACAGTGTGCACCTAAAGATACCTGAAGAAAATTGGTGGTGTTCTTCTGATCCTCTTAGTATCACAGTCAGCTGTAGTATTTACAAGTTAGTGTAGTGCGTCCTCTGCACAGTGTGCACCTAAAGCTACCTGAAGAAAATTATTGGTGTTTTTCTGATTCTATTAGTACAGTACCGCAGACAGCTGAAGTATTTACAAGTTAGTGTAGTGCATCCTCTGCACAGTGTGCACCCAAAGCTACCTGAAGAAAATTAGTGGTGTTCTTCTGATCCTATTAGTACAGTACCGCAGGCAGCTACAGTATTTACAAGTTAGTGTAGTGCGTCCTCTGCACAGTGTGCACCTAAAGCTACCTGAAGAAAATTAGTGGTGTTCTTCTGATCCTATTAGTACATTAACACAGGCAGCTGCAGTATTTACAAGTTAGTGTAGTGCATCCTCTGCACAGTGTGCGCCTAAAGCTACCTGAAGAAAATTAGTGGTGTTCTTCTGATTCTATTAGTACAGTACCGCAGGCAGCTGCAGTATTTACAAGTTAGTGTAGTGCATCCTCTGCACAGTGTGCACCTAAAGATACCTGAAGAAAATTGGTGGTGTTCTTCTGATCCTATTAGTATCACAGTCAGCTGTAGTATTTACAAGTTAGTGTAGTGCGTCCTCTGCACAGTGTGCACCTAAAGCTACCTGAAGAAAATTATTGATGTTCTTCTGATTCTATTAGTACAGTACCGCAGACAGCTGAAGTATTTACAAGTTAGTGTAGTGTGTCCTCTGCACAGTGTGCACCTAAAGCTACCTGAAGAAAATTAGTGGTGTTCTTCTGATCCTATTAGTACAGTACCGCAGGCAGCTGCAGTATTTACAAGTTAGTGTGGTATGTCCTCTGCACAGTGTGCACCTAAAGCTAACTGAAGAAATTTGTTGGTGTGCTTCTGATCCTATTAGTAGTACCGCAGGCAGCTGCAGTATTTTCAAATTAGTGTAGTGCATCCTCTGCACAGTGTGCACCTAAAGCTACCTGAAGAAAATTAGTGGTGTTCTTCTGATCTTATTAATACCACAGGCAGGCAGCTACAGTATTTACAGTTAGTGTAGTGTGTTCTCTGCACCTAAAGCTACCTGGAGACAATTGCTGTTGTTCTGCTCCTATTAATACCACAGGCAAGCAGCTACAGTATTTACAGTTAGTGTACTGTGTCCTCTGCAGAGTGTGCATCTAAAGCCACCTGAATTAAATTGATGGTGTTCTTCTGATCCTATTAATACCACAGGCAGGCAGCTACAGTATTTACAGTTAGTGTACTGCATCCTCTGCACAGTCTGCACCTAAAGCTACCTAAAGAAAATTGCTGTTGTTCTGCTCCTATTAATACCACAGGCAGGCAGCTACAGTATTTATAGTTAGTGTACAGTGTCCTCTGCACAGTGTGCACCTAAAGCTACCTGAAGAAAATTAATGCTGTTCTTCTGATCCTATTAATACCACGGGCAGCCAGCTACAGTATTTACAGTTAGTGTACTGTGTCCTCTGCACAGTGTGCACCTAAAGCTACCTGAAGAAAATTGCTGTTGTTCTGCTTCTATTAATACCACAGGCAGGCAGCTACAGTATTTACAGTTAGTGTACTGTGTCCTCTGCACAGTGTGCACCTAAAGGTACCTGGATAAAATCGGTGGTATTCTTCTGATCCTATTAATACCACTGACAGACAGCTACAGTATTTACAGTTAGTGTAGTGCGTCCTCTGCACAGTGTGCACCTAAAGCTATCTGAAGAAAATTAGTGGTGTTCTTCTGATCCTATTAGTACAGTACCGAAGGCAGCTGCAGTATTTACAAATTAGTGTAGTGCGTCCTCTGCACAGTGTGCACCTAAAGCTACCTGAAGAAAATTAGTGGTTTTCTTCTGATCCTATTAGTACAGTACTGCAGGCAGCTGCAGTATTTACAAGTTAGTGTAGTGCGTCCTCTGCACAGTGTGCACCTAAAGCTACCTGAAGAAAATTAGTGGTGTTCTTCTGATCCTATTAGTACAGTACCACAGGCAGCTGCAGTATTTACAAGTTAGTGTAGTGCATCCTCTGCACAGTGTGCACCTAAAGATACCTGAAGAAAATTGGTGGTGTTCTTCTGATCCTATTAGTATCACAGTCAGCTGTAGTATTTACAAGTTAGTGTAGTGCGTCCTTTGCACAGTGTGCACCTAAAGCTACCTGAAGAAAATTAATGGTGTTCTTCAGATTCTATTAGTACAGTACCGCAGGCAGCTGCAGTATTTACAAGTTAGTGTAGTGTGTCCGCTGCACAGTGTGCACCTAAAGCTACCTGAAGAAAATTAGTGGTGTTCTTCTGATCCTATTAGTACGGCACCGCAGGCAGCTGCAGTATTTACAAGTTAGTGTGGTATGTCCTCTGCACAGTGTGCACCTAAAGCTACCTGAAGAAAATTAATGGTGTTCTTCTGATCCTATTAGCACAGTACCGCAGGCAGCTGCAGTATTTACAAGTTAGTGTAGTGTATCCTCTGCACAGTGTGCACCTAAAGATACCTGAAGAAAATTGGTGGTGTGCTTCTGATCCTATTAGTAGTACCGCAGGCAGCTGCAGTATTTTCAAATTAGTGTAGGGCATCCTCTGCACAGTGTGCACCTAAAGCTACCTGAAGAAAATTAGTGGTGTTCTTCTGATCTTATTAATACCACAGGCAGGCAGCTACAGTATTTACAGTTAGTGTAGTGCGTTCTCTGCACCTAAAGCTACCTGGAGACAATTGCTGTTGTTCTGCTCCTATTAATACCACGGGCAAGCAGCTACAGTATTTACAGTTAGTGTACTGTGTCCTCTGCAGAGTGTGCATCTAAAGCTACCTGAATTAAATTGATGGTGTTCTTCTGATCCTATTAATACCACAGGCAGGCAGCTACAGTATTTACAGTTAGTATACTGCGTCCTCTGCACAGTGTGCACCTAAAGCTACCTAAAGAAAATTGCTCTTGTTCTGCTCCTATTAATACCACAGGCAGGCAGCTACAGTATTTACAGTTAGAGTACAGTGTCCTCTGCACAGTGTGCACCTAAAGCTACCTGAAAAAAATTAATGGTGTTCTTCTGATCCTATATTGATACCCCAGGCAGGCAGCTACAGTATTTACAGTTAGTGTACTGTGTCCTCTGCACAGTGTGCACCTAAAGCTGCCTGAAGAAAATTGCTTTTTTTCTGCTCCTATTAATACCACAGGCAGGAAGCTACAGTATTTACTGTTAGTGTACAGTGTCCTCTGCACAGTGTGCACCTAAAGGTACCTGAAGAAAATTAGTGGTGTTTTCTGATCCTATTAGTACAGTACCACAGGCAGCTGCAGTATTTACAAGTTAGTGTAGTGTGTCCTCTGCACAGTGTGCACCTGAAGCTACCTGAAGAAAATTGCTGTTGTTCTGCTCCTATTAATACCACAGGCAGGCAGCTACAGTATTTACAGTTAGTGCACAGTGTCCTCTGCACAGTGTACACCTAAAGGTACCTGAATAAAATTGGTGGTGTTCTTCTGATCCTATTAATAGCACTGGCAGGCAGCTACAGTATTTACAGTTAGTGTACTGCGTCCTCTGCAGAGTGTGCACCTAAAGCTACCTGAAGAAAATTGTTGTTGTTCTGCTCCTATTAATATCATAGGAAGCTACAGTATTTACAGTTAGTGTACTGTGTCCTCTGCACAGTGTGCACCTAAAGCTACCTGAATAAAAATAGTGGTGTTCTTCTGATCCTATTAATACCACAGGCAGCTACAGCATTTACAGTTAGTGTAGTGCCTTCTCTGCACCTAAAGCTACCTGGAGACAATTGCTGTTGTTCTGCTCCTATTAATACCACAGGCAAGCAGCTACAGTATTTACAGTTAGTGTACTGTGTCCTCTGCAGAGTGTGCATCTAAAGCTACCTGAATTAAATTGATGGTGTTCTTCTGATCCTATTAATACCACAGGCAGGCAGCTACAGTATTTACAGTTAGTGTACTGCGTCCTCTGCACAGTCTGCACCTAAAGCTACCTAAAGAAAATTGCTGTTGTTCTGCTCCTATTAATACCACAGGCAGGCAGCTACAGTATTTACAGTTAGTGTACAGTGTCCTCTGCACAGTGTGCACCTAAAGCTACCTGAAGAAAATTAATGGTGTTCTTCTGATCCTATTAATACCACGGCAGCCAGCTACAGTATTTACAGTTAGTGTACTGTGTCCTCTGCACAGTGTGCACCTAAAGCTACCTGAAGAAAATTGCTGTTGTTCTGCTCCTATTAATACCACAGGCAGGCAGCTACAGTATTTACAGTTAGTGTACTGTGTCCTCTGCACAGTGTGCACCTAAAGGTACCTGGATAAAATCGGTGGTGTTCTTCTGATCCTATTAATACCACTGACAGACAGCTACAGTATTTACATTTAGTATAGTGCGTCCTCTGCACAGTGTGCACCTAAAGCTACCTGAAGAAAATTAGTGGTGTTCTTCTGATCCTATTAGTACAGTACCGAAGGCAGCTGCAGTATTTACAAATTAATGTAGTGCATCCTCTGCACAGTGTGCACCTAAAGCTACCTGAAGAAAATTAGTGGTGTTCTTCTGATCCTATTAGTACAGTACTGCAGGCAGCTGCAGTATTTACAAGTTAGTGTAGTGCGTCCTCTGAACAGTGCGCACCTAAAGCTACCTGAAGAAAATTAGTGGTGTTCTTCTGATCCTATTAGTACAGTACCTCAGGCAGCTGCAGTATTTACAAGTTAGTGTAGTGCATCCTCTGCACAGTGTGCACCCAAAGCTACCTGAAGAAAATTAGTGGTGTTCTTCTGATCCTATTAGTACAGTACCGCAGGCAGCTGCAGTATTTACAAGTTAGTGTAGTGCATCCTCTGCACAGTGTGCACCTAAAGCTGCCTGAAGAAAATTAGTGGTGTTCTTCTGATTCTATTAGTACAGTACCGCAGGCAGCTGCAGTATTTACAAGTTAGTGTAGTGCATCCTCTGCACAGTGGGCACCTAAAGCTACCTGAAGAAAATGAGTGGTGTTCTTCTGATCCTATTAGTACAGTACCGCAGGCAGCTGCAGTATTTACAAGTTAGTGTAGTATGTCCTCTGCACAATGTGCACCAAAAGCTACCTGAAGAAAATTAATGGTGTTCTTCTGATCCTATTAGTACAGTACAGCAGGCAGCTGCAGTATTTACAAGTTAGTGTGGTATGTCCTCTGCACAGTGTGCACCTAAAGCTACCTGAAGAAAATGAATGGTGTTCTTCTGATCCTATTAGCACAGTACCGCGGGCAGCTGCAGTATTTACAAGTTAGTGTAGTGCATCCTCTGCACAGTGTGCACCTAAAGATACCTGAAGAAAATTGGTGGTGTTCTTCTGATCCTATAAGTATCACAGGCAGCTGTAGTATTTACAAGTTAGTGTAGTGCGTCCTCTGCACAGTGTGCACCTAAAGCTAACTGAAGAAAATTGGTGGTGTGCTTCTGATCCTATTAGTAGTACCGCAGGCAGCTGCAGCATTTACAAATTAGTGTAGTGCATCCTCTGCACAGTGTGCACCTAAAGCTACCTGAAGAAAATTAGTGGTGTTCTTCTGATCCTATTAATACCACAGGCAGGCAGCTACAGTATTTACAGTTAGTGTAGTGCGTTCTCTGCACCTAAAGCTACCTGGAGACAATTGCTGTTGTTCTGCTCCTATTAATACCACAGGCAAGCAGCTACAGTATTTACAGTTAGTGTACTGTGTCCTCTGCAGAGTGTGCATCTAAAGCTACCTGATTAAATTGATGGTGTTCTTCTGATCCTATTAATACCACAGGCAGGCAGCTACAGTATTTACAGTTAGTATACTGCGTCCTCTGCACAGTGTGCACCTAAAGCTACCTAAAGAAAATTGCTGTTGTTCTGCTCCTAATAATACCACAGGCAGGCAGCTACAGTATTTACAGTTAGTGCACAGTGTCCTCTGCACAGTGTGCACCTAAAGCTACCTGAAGAAAATTAATGGTGTTCTTCTGATCCTATATTGATACCACAGGCAGGCAGCTACAGTATTTACAGTTAGTGTAATGTGTCCTCTGCACAGTGTGCACCTAAAACGACCTGAAGAAAATTGCTGTTGTTCTGCTCCTATTAATACCACAGGCAGGCAGCTACAGTATTTACAATTAGTGTACTGTGTCCTCTGCACAGTGTGCACCTAAAGCTACCTGAAGAAAAATTAGTGGTGTTCTTCTGATCCTATTAATACCACAGGCAGGCAGCTACAGAATTTACAGTTAGTGTAGTGCGTCCTCTGCACAGTGTGCACCTAAAGCTACCTGAAGAAAATTGGAGGTGTTCTTCTGATCCTATTAATACCACAGGCAGGCAGCTACAGTATTTACAGTTAGTGTACTGCGTCCTCTGCACAGTGTGCACCTAAAGCTACCTGAAGAAAATTGCTGTTGTTCTGCTCCTTTTAATACCACAGGCAGGCAGCTTCAGTATTTACAGTTAGTATACTGCGTCCTCTGCACAGTGTGCACCTAAAGCTACCTGAAGACAATTGCTGATGTTCTCATACTAATAATACTACAGGCAGACAGTTGATTCTGCTAGCTGCAGTATCAGTATATATATACATCTCAGCTTTGTGCAGCTACATATCACTGCAGGCTAGGGATGAGCTTCGAGTTCGAGTCGAACTCATGTTCGACTCGAACATTGGCTGTTCGCAAGTTCGCCGAACAGCGAACAATTTGGGGTGTTCGCGGCAAATTCGAATGCCGCGGAACACCCTTTAAAAGTCTATGGGAGAAATCAAAAGTGCTAATTTTAAAGGCTAATATGCAAGTTATTGTCATAAAAAGTGTTTGGGGACCTGGGTCCTGCCCCAGGGGACATGGATCAATGCAAAAAAAAGTTTTAAAAACGGACGTTTTTTCAGGAGCAGTGATTTTAATAATGCTTAAAGTCAATCAATAAAAGTGTAATATCCCTTTAAATTTCGTACCTGGGGGGTGTCTATAGTGTGCCTGTAAAGGGGCGCATGTTTCCTGTGTTTAGAACAGTCTGACAGCAAAATGACATTTTGAAGGAAAAAACTCATTTAAAACTACCCGCGGCTATTGCATTGCCGACAATACACTTAGAAGTTCATTGATAAAAACGGCATGGGAATTCCCCAAAGGGGAACCCCGAACCAAAATTAAAAAAAAAAAATGACGTGGGAGTCCCCCTAAATTCTATACCAGGCCCTTCAGGTCTGATATGGATATTAAGGGGAACCCCGGCCAAAATTTAAAAAAAAATGACGTGGGGTTCCCCCTAAATTCCATACCAGACCCTTCAGCTCTGGTATGGATTTTAAGGGGAACCCCGCGCCAAAAAAAAAAAAAAAACGGCGTGGGGTCCCCCCAAAAATCCATTCCAGACCCTTATCCGAGCACGCAACCTGGCAGGCCGCAGGAAAAGAGGGGGGGACGAGAGTGTGGCCCCCCCTCCCTCCTGAACCGTACCAGGCCACATGCCCTCAACATTGGGAGGGTGCTTTGGGGTAACCCCCAAAACACCTTGTCCCCATGTTGATGAGGACAAGGGCCTCATCCCCACAACCCTGGCCGGTGGTTGTGGGGGTCTGCGGGCGGGGGGCTTATCGGAATCTGAAAGCCCCCTTTAACAAGGTGACCCCCAGATCCCGGCCCCCCCCCTGTGTGAAATGGTAAGGGGGTACATAAGTACCCCTACCATTTCACGAAAAAAGTGTCAAAAATGTTAAAAATGACAAGAGACAGTTTTTGACAATTCCTTTATTTAAATGCTTCTTCTTTCTTCTATCTTCCTTCATCTTCTGGTTCTTCTGGTTCTTCTGGCTCTTCTGGTTCTTCCTCCGGCGTTCTCGTCCAGCATCTCCTCCGCGGCGTCTTCTATCTTCTTCTCCTCGGGCCGCTCCGCACCCATGGCATGGGGGGGAGGCTCCCGCTCTTCTCTTCATCTTCTTCATCTTCTTCTCTTCTTCTTTTCTTCTCTTCTTCTCTTCTTCATTTTCTTCTCCGGGCCGCTCCGCAATCCATGCTGGCATGGAGGGAGGCTCCCGCTGTGTGACAGCGCTCCTCGTCTGACAGTTCTTAAATAACGGGGGGCGGGGCCACTCGGTGACCCCTCCCCCTCTGACGCACGGGACATGACGGGACTTCCCTGTGGCATTCCCCGTGACGTCACAGGGAAGTCCCGTCAAGTCACCGTGCGTCAGAGTGGGGCGGGGTCACTGGGTGGCCCCGCCCCCCCTGGGGCGGGGTCACTGGGTGGCCCCGCCCCCCCCCCCGTTATTTAAGAACTGTCAGACGAGGAGCGCCGTCACACAGCGGGAGCCTCCCTCCATGCCAGCATGGATTGCGGAGCGGCCCGGAGAAGAAAATGAAGAAGAGAAGAAAAGAAGAAGAGAAGAGCGGGAGCCTCCCCCCCATGCCATGGGTGCGGAGCGGCCCGAGGAGAAGAAGATAGAAGACGCCGCGGAGGAGATGCTGGACGAGAACGCCGGAGGAAGAACCAGAAGAGCCAGAAGAACCAGAAGAACCAGAAGATGAAGGAAGATAGAAGAAAGAAGAAGCATTTAAATAAAGGAATTGTCAAAAACTGTCTCTTGTCATTTTTAACATTTTTGACACTTTTTTCGTGAAATGGTAGGGGTACCCCCTTACCATTTCACACAGGGGGGGGGGCGGGATCTGGGGGTCACCTTGTTAAAGGGGGCTTCCAGATTCCGATAAGCCCCCCGCCCGCAGACCCCCACAACCACTGGCCAGGGTTGTGGGGATGAGGCCCTTGTCCTCATCAACATGGGGACAAGGTGTTTTGGGGGGCTACCCCAAAGCACCCTCCCAATGTTGAGGGCATGTGGCCTGGTACGGTTCAGGAGGGAGGGGGGGCCACACTCTCGTCCCCCCCTCTTTTCCTGCGGCCTGCCAGGTTGCGTGCTCGGATAAGGGTCTGGTATGGATTTTTGGGGGGACCCCACGCCGTTTTTTTTTTTTTTTTGGCGCGGGGTTCCCCTTAAAATCCATACCAGACCTGAAGGGTCTGGTATGGAATTTAGGGGGAACCCCACGTCATTTTTTTTTTTTAATTTTGGCCGGGGTTCCCCTTAATATCCATACCAGACCTGAAGGGCCTGGTATGGAATTTAGGAGGACTCCCACGTCATTTTTTTTTTTTAATTTTGGTTCGGGGTTCCCCTTTGGGGAATTCCCATGCCGTTTTTATCAATGAACTTCTATGTGTATTGTCGGCAATGCAATAGCCGCGGGTAGTTTTAAATGAGTTTTTTCCTTCAAAATGTCATTTTGCTGTCAGACTGTTCTAAACACAGGAAACATGCGCCCCTTTACAGGCATACTATAGACACCCCCCAGGTACGAAATTTAAAGGGATATTACACTTTTATTGTTTGACTTTAAGCATTATTAAAATCACTGCTCCTGAAAAAACGTCCGTTTTTAAAACTTTTTTTTGCATTGATCCATGTCCCCTGGGGCAGGACCCAGGTCCCCAAACACTTTTTATGACAATAACTTGCATATAAGCCTTTAAAATTAGCACTTTTGTTTATTCATGTTCGTGTCCCATAGACTTTAGTGGTGTTCGCGTGTTCGAACGAACTTTTTTCCTGTTCGCATGTTCTGGTGCGAACCGAACAGGGGGGTGTTCGGCTCATCCCTACTGCAGGCCATTAGTATGTCTGGAAGGCCAACAAGGAGAGGCAGACAGTCACAATCCAATAAAAGAGGGCAAGCAGGCTCTGTGTCTAGAGGCAACAGTGCTGGTCGTGGAGACGGTGCATACTCATCAGTACGTGGCCGTCGGACATGCTTGTCCTTTTTTCTGGCAGCTGGCCGTGTTGAGCCGCAACATGCGGAAGACTTGGTAGAGTGGATGACCAAGCCGTCCTCCTCCTCCTCATCCTCTCTCACCCAGGCTCAGGGTATTTGTCTGGCAAAGCAGCTGCCAATGCGGCCTCTTCCCTCGGCTCAATGGCATCAGCCACTCCTTCCCTAGCCCCACAATTTCCTCCTGAGGAGTCCCCCGAACTGTTTGACCACAGTAATGGGTACATGCTCCAGGAGGATGCCCAGCATTTTGAAGGCTCCAATGATGGTACCCAGCTAGAGGAAGGCAGTAACGTGAGCCCAGAGAGAGGGGGTGCCCAAGAAGGACAGCAATCTGGCAGTTACGTTCCCCCAGCTGCAGCATACTGCCAGCTTTGCTCCAGTGATGAGGAGGGAGGGGATGATGAGGTCACTGACTCCACGTGGGTGCCTGATAGGAGAGAGGAGGAGGAGGCACATCACCAATGAGGCAGGATGCCCTCCAGGGGACAGCTTAAACGCAGCACACCGACTGCATCACACCGCAGAGCTCCGCATGTGCAGGGCGCTGCTGTCTCTGCGCGTTATTGCAAAAGTTCTTTGGTGTGGGCCTTTTTTGAGACGAGTGCATCAGATCCCACCGGTGCTATTTGCAACATATGTCTCAAGCGTATCTCGCGTGGCCAAAACATCTTCCGCTTGGGCACCAAATGCTTGACCAGATATATGTTGACCTGCCATGCAGTTCGTTGGCAAGCGTACCTAAAAGACCCACACCAAAGAACAAAGAGGACCTCTCCTTGCTCCTCATCAGCTGAGATCTCCAACCCCACTATACCTTCAGTCCTCTCTGAGACCTGCACTGAGAGGAATGAAGGTGTAGAATTAGGTGTGTCACAGCCAAGTACTTGGGGGCAATCTGCTATCGGTACACCAACATCAGATTGTACCAGGCAAATTTCCCTGCCCCAGCTGCTGCACCGCCAAAAGAAGCTTGCTCCCAGCCATCCACATGCCCAGCGGTTTAATGCTAGCTTGGCTAAATTGCTAGCACTTCAACTGCTGCCTTTTCAGTAGGTAGACTCTGCCCCCTTCTGTGAGTTTGTGGAATGTGCGGTTCCTTAGTAGCAGGTTCCCAAATGCCACTTTTTCTCACGAAAAGCAATTCTGGCTTTCTACTGGCATGTGGAAGGCAATGTCTTGGCCTCGCTGGACAGGGCAGTCAGCGGTAAGGTGCATATTACTGCTGACTCATGGTCCAGCAGGCATGGACAGAGACGTTACCTATCTTTCACCGCGCACTGGGGGACTCTTCTGGCAGCTGGGAAGGATGCAGGACAGGGTGCAGTAGTGTTGGAGGTTGTTCCACCACCACGCCTCCAAAATACTACTAGTGGTGATTCTGCCACACCACTCTCCTCCACTCCCTCCTCTTCTTCTTCCTCCATGGCCTCTTCCTGTGCTGATTTGTCTTCGGAACCAGCGGTGCTCCTTAGGCATTTAAGGGGCTACGCAAGCATGCAGGCCAAAAGATGCCATGCGGTGTTTGAGCTGGTGTGCTTGGGGGACAGGAGCCACACTGGGGCAGAGATTCTGTCAGCTCTGCAGGGGAAGGTTCAGAGGTGGTTGACGCTATGCCACGTCAGCTTAAGGCAGGTATGGTGGTTTGCGACAATGGCACCAACCTCCTCTCCGCCCTCCGACAGGGACAACTGACTCATGTGCCCTGTTTGGCTCACGTCCTTAACTTGGTGGTGCAGAGGTTCTTGGGCAGGTACCCAGGCTTACAGGATGTCCTGAGGCAGGCCAGGAAAGTCTGTGTGCATTTCTACAGGTCATATAATGCCAGTGCTCAGCTGGCTGACCTTCAAAAGGAATTTATCCTGCCCAAGAACCGCCTAATCTGTGACATGCCCACCAGGTGGAACTCAACGTTTGCTATGCTGCAGCGGCTGCACACGCAGCAGAGTGCCATCGTGAGTACTTGTGCGACTATGGCACCAGGACAGGGTCAGGGGAGCTTGTTTTTTTTCCCCACGCCAGTGGGCCATGATCAGGGATGCATGCACTGTCATGTCACCATTTGAGGAAGCCACGAGGATGGTGAGCAGTGACAGTGCATGCATCAGTGACACTGTCCCCCTTGTCCACCTGTTGGAGCACACGCTGCATGGAATAATGGACAGGGCACTTGAGGCAGAACAGATGCAAGAAGAGGAGGACTTCCTTAGATCACACAGGAGGTGGATGAGGAGGAAGAGGAGGAGGAGGAAGAGGAGGAGGAGAAAGAGGAGGATTGTGTCAGCATGGAGGTGGAGCCTTGCACTCAGCATCAGCAGCAGTCTTTAAGGGATCATTTACAGTCCCAAGAAACCCATGGACTTGTACGTGGCTGGGAGGAGGTGGCTGGGCATCATGTCCTCCTTAGTGACCCAGAGGACTCTGGACCAAATGCCTCAGAAAACCTACCCTGCATGGCCTCTCTGATTCTGCAAAGCCTGTGGAAGGATCCTCATATTTGTGGTATCAAGGAGAGGGAATAAACACTGTCTGGCAACCCTCCTTGATCCACGTTACAAGGGTAAGGTTGCGGACCTTATCTTGCCATCGCAGAGGGAGCAGAGGATGAAACATCTTCGGGAGGCCTTGCTGAAAGGTCTGTGCAACGCGTTCCCAGAGACTGGGAGGTTACAAACTCCTGTTCCTGGACAACGTGTTGCTGAGGCTTCGGTCAGTCAACGAAGGAGCGGTGTTGAAGGTGGCCGTCTGACCAATGCGTTCAGACAATTTTTTAGTCCGCAGCCCCAAGGTATGATCGGTTCCAGCAACCATTGCCAGCGTCTGTTTTACATGGTGCAGGAATACCTAGGGGCAAGATCTGACTTGGACACCTTTCCCATCGAAAATCCTCTGGGTTACTGGGTCTTGAGGATGGATCACTGGCCAGAGCTTGCACAGTATGCAATTGAGCTACTGGCCTACCCTGCATCCAGTGTTCTTTCGGAATGCACATTCAGTGCTGCTAGAGGCTTTGTAACCGATCACAGGGTGAGCAATCGACTGACCTTCATAAAAATGAGTCAGTCTTGGAGCACCACTAGCTACCAAGCACCTGATGCTGATGTAACCGAAAATTTTTTTTTTAAATGTCAGATCCCTTCAAGACTGCCTATGCTGATGCTGACTGACTATCCTGTTATGCTGAGTGACTATCTTCTTCCTCCTCAATGATCATGCTGATAGCTTGTAAGAATATTTTTGGTTCTGGACGCCGCCACCAGTGGCTGAGGCCCAATTTTTCAGCCCCTGTTTAACAGGGACGTGTAATTACAATTTTTGATGCAATACTTTGCAGAAGGGTTCATTCCTGCGCTCCAACTAGAGTATCTGTGAGGGATTGCAGTGTTGTGGCACCAGTGCCTAAGGCCCAATTTTTCAGCCCCTGTTTAACAGGGGCATGTAATTACAATTCTTGATCTAATATTTCACAGCAGGGCCCGTTCCAGCTCCCACCAAGAGTAACTGTGAGGACTTACAGTGTTGTGGCAACACCACCACCACCAAAGGCCCAATTTTTCTGCCCCTGTTCAACAGGTGCATGTAATTACAATTCTAGATCTAATATTTCACAGCAGGGCCCGTTTCTGCACCCACCAAGAGTAACTGTGACGACTTACAGTGTTGTGGCACCAGCACCACCACCACCAAAGGCCCAATTTTTCTGACCCTGTTCAACAGGGCATTTAATTACAATTCTTGATCTAATATTTCACAGCAGAGCCCATTCCTGCACCCATCAAGAGTAACTGTGAGGGCTTACAGTGTTGTGGCAACACCAATACCTAAGGCCGCAATTTTTGCAGAGGATATAGGGAAGTCCTCTACTTTCAAACATCCAACTTACAAACGACTCCTACTTGCAAATGGAAGGAGACAACAGGAAGTGACATGAAATCTACCCCTAGGAAGGGAAAAACGTGTCTCCTCTCCACTGATGCTTTATCACCAATCCTTGTTTCACTAAAAACCCCAAATTGCCAAACAACATTTGTCATTGGGACAGAAAGTGAGGTGAAATCTTCTGAAGAGGTGCACAGACAGCAAAACAAATGTCACAGGGGTGATAACCCTTCCCTATGTTTTCCAAAAAGCTTAAAAATAGATTTTTTGGCTGGAGCTACACTTTAAAAATGTACCAGTTCAAAATTACAAACAGATTCTACTTAACAACAAACCTACAGTCCCTGTCTTGTTTGCACCGCCTGTATACTGCTGTTCAGAATATATAGGGCCTGGGGGCCCCACGCCTTTCCTTTTTTTTAATTTGGGTGCGGGGTTCCCCTTAATATCCATACAAGACCCAAAGGGCCTGGTAATGGACTGGGGGGGTACCCATGCCGTTAGTCTCACTGATTTTCATCCATATTGCCTGGGCCCCACATTACATTAAAGCCGCAAACAGTTTAAAATGACTTTTATTCCTTTAAAAATGTCATTTTGTGCAGGGACTGTTCTAAGCATGGGAAACATGCACCACTTTACAGGCATACTATAGACACCCCCCAGGTACGATATTTAAAGGAATATTTAACTTTTTTTTTTTCACTTTAAGGATCATTAAAATCACTGCTCCCGAAAAAACGTCCGTTTTTAAACCTTTTTTTTGCATTGATACATGTCCCCTGGGGCAGGACCCGGGTCCCCAAACCCTTTTTAGGACAATACCATGCAAATTAGCCTTTAAATGTAGCACTTTTGATTTTGAACGTTCGAGTCCCATAGTCTTCAATGGGGTTCTAAAGTTCGTGCAAATTTTCGGTCCGTTCGCAGGTTCTGGTGCAAACCGAACCGGGGGGTGTTGGGCTCATCCCTATTCTCGACATGTTACGCTCGCTGGAGATAAAATGAGGCTCAGGAGATAAAATGCGGCATCTTATCAGCTACAAAAGCTAAAAAAATCTCAATAAGTACTCATGTTTAAGATATATAATGCATCTATACCATATCGTTTGGCATACAAGATTTTAATTATGCAAATAACATCATAGAGTATTTAAAATAATACAAATTAAGGACATAGGTGTAGAACACGTATATTCAAGATAAGTATAGCAAAAACATCAGAGAAATCAGCATAGAAAAATTACAAACAAAAAACGAAAAAAGAAAAGTAAAAAATCAATCAAAGAACCTTATCCGCGCTGCGGATGATAGTTCTATGGTTATAGTTTAGAGCCTCTATTTTTTCAAATACAGAGTGCCTCTTCGCCTTGAATCCACAACAGGGTATGCAGAGAGGGATAAAAATGTGTGGAGCTTTTCTAAACAGAAAAAACAACACAGATATAATAGATAGGACAATAGATCAAAACTAGGAAATTGATTGCAATGAACACTATGATTTGTAATGATGGAAAGGGCAATGAAAAATTACCTAAGTAAATCCGTGTGGTTGAATCAATAATGTCCTTACATCACATCTGAAGGATGGTTAAAAGCAGTTCACCTAGTTCAAGAGGGTTGCAAAGAAGGGGAGAAAAGCACAGCCCAGCGTGTTGTTACAGGGACCCCAAGCGTCAAAAGCAGGGGTCAGATAGGAGGACAAAACGCCATACTCCCCAAATATAGGAACCTAGGAATTGATAAATAAACAACAATAAGGAAAGTGAAAACGCACAGGGTTGGGAGAAATGTCCAGTCCAAAAAGACTGATATTGTTGATGTGATCAGTGCTAATGTCTGCAAAGCATGCTTACCAATGGCAAATAACAGATAAAGGATAGGAGGGTAGTCCAGACGGACTGCAGCATTCCCACCTCTCCCTCGAGTTAGCTGACAGAATGTGATGGGGAAATCCCTGTTTTGTTTTCCTCTCCAATGTGGCGGCGTCTGACATCGTCGCCACGTCGCGGACATACATAGGTGGGCCATTATGCATGCTCCAAGGCTGAATATGGCGGCGCCGTAAATGACGCAATCACGTACATTGGACGGCGGCCATTTTGGAATTTCCTATGCCCATAGTAGATGGAAAAGGCAGGATAAAGACCACAAAGAGATCAGATGGGTATAAAAAACCACCTCGATCTCAAAGGGAAATAAGGGACTGACAACTAAAGAGCCAAATAGCAGGGGAATCCAAAAAGGGCACAAATAAATCAGAATATTAATTAAAGACCAAAGAATAGGTGCCTGTGCATCTCAGACTAAAGGTGGGACAAAGCAGAAGAGGCAACAAAAGTCAAATGCAAAATAGGCAAATAGACTGGTGATATATTCAACTAGATAAACAACTATATAATCAAGGGTCAATATCAAACTGGACAGCAGCCAGGCAGCGCGGAAAACAGGTTCAGGGATTCAAATAAACACATTGAGATCATAAATGGTAATTAGAAACAAAAAAAATTTAAATATTAAGGATTAAAGAAAAGGCTTAAAACTTAAAACGTCATTCAACCCAGTATATTGAAGGGCACATAAGTCAGAGATCCATCTGGTTTCACGTTGCAATAGAATCCTGCCATAGTCACCACCTCTATTATTTGGGGGAACATATTCAAGAGCATAATAATGCATTTTGGTGTCATCGAATTGATGGCATAGGCCCACATGGCGACTGATGGGCGTCTCCATCTTTATTTTAAGCACCAGGGAGACGTGATCCCTAATGCAGTGGAAAAAGGGGCGTTTGGTTTTCCCCACATAGAAGGCACTGCACTCACAAATTATAAGGTAGACCACACCAATGGATTGGCAGGGGGCTAAAAATTAGGGGGAATAAAATCGTCCATTGGGAAGGACAATATTACATGATGCATAAATATATTTACAAAACCCACATTTGTGGCAAGGTTTGGTTCCTATGACACTCGCAATAGTGGTGGAAGAGGGAGCATAGTGACTGTGGACGATGTGGTCCCTAATGGATCGTGATTGTCTGTAAGTTATCTCTGGGTGATCTTTCAAATGTTTAGAAACATTCGAATCTCCCAACAGCAGGTACCAGTGCTTCTGTAGTAGATCGTACACCTGCTGGTGTTGTCCGGAGAACCCGGTGATTATTCTTAACCCAGGGTCAGACTTAGGAGTGGTTTGACCGTGAATTAAGTTTGATCGATCCTGTTTCTTGGCCCTAGCATAGGCTTTCTTGAGGCATTTGTTGCTATAGCCTCGTGATCTGAGACGATCTTGTAGAGCTTTAGCCTCAAGCTCAAATTGGACATTTTCGCTGCAGTTTCTCCTGAGTCTTAGATATTGCCCATAAGGCACATTGGTTATCATAGGGACAGGATGAGAGCTGTTGGAATGCAGGAGAGAATTTCCTGCTGAGGGTTTGCGGAATAGAGTAGTACCGACCGTCCTATCAGGGTTCATGAAAATCTGGATATCCAGGGATGTCAGAGTGTACTGACTGACTTCTATGGTGAAAGTGAGATTATAAGAGTTGTATCTGAGGCCTTCAAAAAAACTAAAAAGATCCCTCTTATTGACAGTCCATATAAAAAATATCATCGATGTATCGCCTCCAGATTGGTATCTGTTCAAAGAAGGTCTGCATGTCTTCCCTAAAGAACAGGTCGCGCTTCCATCCCCCCAGATACAGGTTCGCGCAAGAGGGGGCACAGTTGGTCCCCATGGCGACCCCCTGTATCTGGAGGTACTGGGAGCATCCAAATAGAAAAATGTTATTCATTCAAATTAATTTAAAGAGATCCAAAATGAACCTATTGTAGGCGGGAGATGTATCATTATTCTGAGAGATAAAGCCCTCCACAACCCGACCCCCACTTCGTGGGGAATGGAGTTGTAGAGGACTTCCACATCAAGAGCCACCAGCCACGCTCCCTCGGGATGATTATGATAATAATAAAGGTGTCATCTTTTTTTGGTCGTGCACCGACTGTGTGAAAATCGGAGCTGGACAAAAATCTGACTGAGTGATAATATCGTTTACATTACTTAGCTGTGACAGTAGTGGTATGGCACTCCCATGTATGTCCGTGACGTGGCGACTACGTCAGAAGCCGCCACGTCAGAGAGGAAAACAAAACGGGGATTTCCCAGTCACATTCTGTCAGCTAACTCGAGGGAGAGGTGGGAATGCTGCAGTCCATCTGGACTACCCTCCTATCCTTTACCTGTCATTTGCCATTGGTAAGCATGCTTTGCAGACATTAGCACTGATCACATCAACAATATCAGTAATTTTGGACTGGACATTTCTCCCAACCCTGTACATTTTCTACTATCCTTATGGTTGTTTATTTATCAATTCCTAGGTACCTATATTTGGGGAGTACAGCGTTTTGTAATTTTTCTATGCTGATTTCTCTGATGTTTTTGCTATACTTATCTTGAATAAATAAATCCTATGTTGCATCAGAGAGGGGCAGGGTCACCCGTACACATCACTGGGAAACCCCGGAGTTTCCCCCTGTCAGAGGAGGGCAGGGTCAAGTGACAGGTGGCCCCACCCTCAGCTACATAAGAGCTGTCAAGCTAGTGCCGCATCATTGGCTGGGTGACTCCGGTGGAGGCAGGATCCTGTGCGTGTTCCTCGCTGGAGTCGCTGGAGATCATCCATCGCTGGAGATCGAGAATTAGATTACATCGCTGGAGTAGGAGCATGGATTTATTGGATTACATCGCTGGAATCTCTTTTTTATTTTTTTTTTTAATAAAGGACTTGTCCCAAGCCGTCTCCTGTGGTTTTTTAACATTTTGACACTTTTTTTGTGAAATGGTAGGGTTACAATTTACCCCTTACCAATTCACATGGGGGAGCGGGATCTGGGTGTCCCCTTTGTTAAAGGAGGCTTCCAGATTCCGATAAGCCCCCACCCGCAGACCCCCACAACGACTGGGCAAGGGTTGTGGGGATGAGGCCCTTGTCCCCATCAACATGGGGACATCCTCCCCATGTTGAGGGCATGTGGCCTGGTACGGTTCAGGAGGGGGGACGCTCTCTCATCCCCCTTTTCCTCCGACCTGCCAGGTTGCATGCTCAGATAAGGGTCTGGTGTGGATTTTTGGGGGAACCCCATGCCATTTTTTTTTTAATTTTGGCGCGGAGTTCCCCTTAATATCCATACCAGACTCGAAGGGCCTGGTAATGGAATTTTGGGGGACCCCCACGCATTTTTTTTTTTATTTTTCAATGACTTTCAATTACTTTTATGTGTATTGTCGGGACCGACAATTCATTAATAGCCGGCACTAGCGCTAGCACTTTTAAATTAATTTTTTTTTCCTTTAGAAATGCGATTTTGCTCTCAGACTATTATAAACATGGGAAACATGCGCTACTTTACAGACATCCCCCAGGTATGAAATTTAAAGGAATATTTCACTTTTATTGTTTCACTTCAAGCATTAAAAAAATCACTGCTCCCTTTCTTTTGCATTGATACATGTCCCCTGGGGCAGGACCCATGTCCCCAAACACTTTTTATGACAATAACTTGCATATTAACTTTTAAAATTAGCACTTTTGATTTTTCATGTTCGCGTCCCATAGACTTTAATGGTGTTCGCGTGTTCAAACAAATTTTTTGCCTGTTCGCATGTTCTGGATGCGAACCGAACAGGGGGGTGTTCGGCCCATCCCTAGTCTCTACCAGCTTTGCACGTCTAGAGAGTGACATTTTTGCTCATTCTTCTTTGCAAAATAGCTCAAGCTCTGTCAGATAGGATGGGGAGCATCTGTGAACAGCAATTTTCAAGTCTTGCCACAGATTCTCAATTGGATTTAGGTCTGGACTTTGACTGGGTCATTCTAACACATAAATATGCTTTGATCTAAACCATTCCATTATAGCTCTGGCTATATGTTTAGGGTTGTTGTCCTGCTGCAAGGTGAACCTCTGCCCCAGTCCCAAGTTTTTTTGCAGACTTTAATAGGTTTTCTTTTAAGATTGCCCTGTATTTGGCTCCATCCATCTTCCCATCAACTCTGACCATCTTCCCTATCCCTGCTGAAGAAAGGCATCCCCACAACATGATGCTGCCACCACCATGTTTTACGGTGGGGATGGTATGTTCAGGGTGATGTGCAGTGTTAGTTTTACGCCACACATAGAGTTTTGCTTTCAGGCCAAAAGTTCAATTTTGGTCTCATCTGACCAGGGCACCTTCTTCCACATGTTTGCTGTGGCCCCCAAATGACTTCTTGCAAACTGAAAATGGGACTTCTTATGGCTTTCTTTCAACAATGGCTTTCTTCTTGCCACTCTTCCATAAAGGGCAGATTTGGGGAGTGGGGGACTAATTGTTGTCCTGTGGACAGATTCCCCCACCTGAGCTGTGGATCTCTGCAACTCCTCCAGAGATACCATGGGCCTCTTTGCTGCTTCTCTGATTAATGCTCTTCTTGCATGGCCTGTCAGTTTAGGTGGATGGTAATGTCTTGGTAGGTTTGCAGTTGTGCCATACTCTTTCCATTTTCGGATGATGTTCAAAGCTTGGGATATTTTTTTTATAACCTAACCCTGCTTTAAACTTCTCCACAACTTTATCCCTGACCTATAGAAGGCATCGAGGGGCTAAATAGTGGGTCTTTAAGGGCACAACCATAATAGACTACAAAAAGTATAAAAGACTTAATTTTTATTAATAGCATACAAAAACACAGAGAATAGACATGAAAGTTTAAAAACACATCTGATATAGGCATACAACTCAGTTAGATACACCATAATGAATCCTATCCTGCAGTCTCCTAGATAATTCTCTATAGCTATGTATAGACAATATAACCAGTAATTACGGGTAGAAGAAAGGGTACACTTCCCCTGTAAAGTTGAGTTTAAGAGAGTACTGCAGGTCTGGTGTTCCAAGGTGGTGTAGTCTCTAATTGCTCTACATGTTTCACGATGACAAGGAACGCTTCTTTAGGAGCTGGAGGTTCTATTAAAAATACATACAAACAAAGAGAACAAACATCATAATCACAATACTAGAAAGCTATTCGCAATATATAAACTATAACAAAATATGGGTGACAGCCTGGTTAGAAATTCCGCCCTACCCAGGGTGAGGCACGGCAGGGGCCCTAAAAAATTAATTAAGGTCTCGGATGGAAGGACAGCAAAGACTGGTAGTCTAGGGGGGCCCCTACAAATGAGGCCTGTAAAGACGTATGATAATATAATTTAAAGTAAACAAATAAATGGATAAGTTCTAAGTAGAACCAGCAAATTATGACCGTAGGTGATCAAAAGATGTTTCAGATTTACACCTGAAACCGGAGGGAAAACCAAAAAAAAAAAACAAAAAACCAGAGGGGCCTGGAGGGAAGTAAACACCCAGACAAACAATATGGAACAGGGACAGGAAAGGGAAAGGAAAAATAAAAATAAAAAGGGGAAAAAAAAAAAAAAATTGGGAAAAGGGAAAGGAGGGGGGGGGGGGGGGGGGAGAGGGGAGGAAGGGAAAAAGGGGGGAGAGACCTGTCTGGTGTGTTCCTTGGCCTTCATGAAGCTGTTTGTACACTAAGGTTCTTTAAGAAACCTTGAAGGGCTTCACAGAACAGCAGTATTTATACTGAGATAAAATTACACACAGGTGGACTCTATTTACTAATTGGGTGACCTTTGAAGGCAATTAGATTTTAGTTAGGGGTATAGGAATAAAGGGGGCCGAATACAAATGCATGCCACGCTTTTCACATATTTATTTGTAAAAAAATTGGAAAATCATTTATCATTTTTCTTCCACTTCATAATTATGTGCCACTTTGTGTTGGTCTATCACAAAAAATTCCAATAAAATACCTTTATGTTTTTGGATGTAACATGACAAAATGTGAAAAATTTCAAGGGGAATGAATACTTTTTCAAGGCACTGTATATCATAGTTTGTGGAATTTCCTATAGGCTAAATAATAAACACTGATTTGAGCTATTTCCACCGAAAAAATGTAGCATAATAGAGTTTGACTTAAATTTATGAAGAAAGATTTTCTTTTTTGCTAAATTTTATAAGAAAAACAAAGACAAATTAATTTTTTTTTCAAAATTTTCAGTCTTTTTTTTTTAAGCAAAATTTTAAAAACCTAGTGGTGATCAAATACCACCAAAAGAAAGCTTTATTTGCGTGAAAGGAAAAATTATAAAAATGTTATATGGGTACAGTTTTGCATGATAGCACAAATGTCATTCAAAGTGAGACAGCGCTGAAAGCTGAAAAGTGGCATGGGCAGGAAGGGGGTGAAAGTGTACAGTACTGAAGTGGTTAACTGCTCGCCACCCAGCCCAATTCAGACATTTCTCTCATAGTAAACATCATCATTATATAAACAAACTCACTCTCTCTCTCTGTATATATATATATATATATATATATATATATATATATATATATATACAGCGTATATATAAATAGATACCAAACTTATCATGATTTAAAACTGAGTATGCCCACAGAATGGCGCCAAACTACCTGCACCTAAAAATCTCCATAGGCGATGCTTTAAAAGACTTTACAGATTACCGGTTTAGAGTTACACAGGAGGTCTGGTGCTAGAATTTTGCTTGCACTTTCATGTTCACGGCAATACGATCACAATTTTTTTACACGTTTTTTTTTTTTTATCAACTTTATTGCTATCACTAAGGAAGAACAACTTCATTTGTGATAGCATGGGCCATGACAGGTTCTATTATGGACCTCAGATCTCTCCTCCAAAGCATCTGATCAAGCTGAGATCTGTTTGATCAGATGCCTGTTCAAGCCAGTAATGTCAGTTCCTCTCTCTCTCTGTTCAGTGCAGCAGATGCTGCCAGTCAGAGTGGTCCCGGTCTCCCTGATGGGAGAGGAGGGATCAGAAAAGGCAGTGGCACCCCTCCTGCAGCCTGTAGAAGTGATCAAGTGGCTGTTTAGCCACTTGAATCACTTCTAATTTACAGGGAATCTGTAATTTTGATACCAGGATGATGCAGATGCAAGCATCATCCCGGTATAACCACTGACAGTCCAGGACGTCATAGGATGTCCTACAGGTGAGAAGTGGTTAAAACAGCTCTCATATATGCATTTCTTTTCTGTGATTAGCTTTTTGTTTAAAGTAACATAAGATACTGTATTTTTGGGACTATAAGATGCACTTTTTTCCCCCAGAAATATGGGGGGAAAATGTCCCTGCGTCTTATGGTCCGAATATACGATAGGCATCGCCTCCCGCAGCTACCACCAGGAGAGAGGCAGGAGAGCGGGGACATACTTCAAAACCCGCCGTGGGCACCGGGAGAGACAGAAAACAGGCTACTATGGGCCTGATGGAGGAGGGAGAAGTGCCAGCTGTCCCTCTGGGAGGGAGGCAGAGAAACGCAGAGCCGGTGACTCTGACAGGAGCGGCCGAAGGAAGAGGCGAAGGCAGTAGTCGGCTCCCAGGAACGATGGCTGGGGAGGAGGAGGGGGGTCGACCAAGGACAGGAGGATTAGGCAGGCCGCTGGGATAACATCAGGTAAGGCAATGGATACTCTGCATTTCTATGGCATGGTCACTCTGCGTTTTCTATGGTAATGGTCACTCTGCATATTCTATGGTAATGGTCACTCTGCATTTTCTATGGTAATGGTCACTCTGCATTTCATGGGCACTGGAAAATATTTTAGTACACCATTTGGTTCAGAATATTTTTTTTTCTTGTTTTCAACCTCTAAAACCTAGGTGCGTCTTATGGTCAGGTGCGTCTTATGGAGCGAAAAATATGGTAATTTAATATAAGATTATAACCACTAGCTAATTTAAATACTAGCACATTATAAACGTGATACTGTGGCTCCCACAATTCCTACAATAGCCAACATGTGCTATACCCTTTTAAAGTATAACTTTCTTTTTTATACTTTGATAAAAAAACACTCCCTGTACAGATTTGTTATGCTTTCATTTTTTCTTTTCTTGATAATGTATAACTTCAGGCTACATTGCCCTTGCCCCATACCCAAGGCTATTGTTGTTACTCCTATTGTTTAAGTGTTATTTGCACCAACATAATTTCAATGAACAATTTATGGTGACATAAAAAAAGGACCCACAGTCCAGTGATTTTTCTTAGAAGACTACCAAGATTATGCCAACAAGGAGAGGTAGACGTTCCCATGCCACTATGAGGGGGCCAGCAGCATCTATGTTCATAGGCAAAGGTGGACATGCTTCGTCCTCAGGCAGGACACATTTGTCTCTGTTTAGTGATGTTACCCATGCAATCCAGCCACAGCATGCAGAGGAGGTGGTGGGCTGGCTTACTAAACCATCTTCATCCTCCTCATCCTCCATGACCTAAGCTGACACTAGTGTGCAGCCCACTGCAGCTGCCAGAGCAGCTTATTCTGCCTCTAGAAGGTTACGGGGTGAAGGCACCACCAACACCCAAAGACCAATTTTTCCACAACTGTGTGACAGGGGTATCACATTTCAATATTTTTTACAGCAAGGACAATTCTTGCTTTCATCAGGAGTGCCTCTAGAAGGTTAAAGGGTAAAAACACCACCAACACCCAAAGACCAAATTTTCCGCTACAGTATAAAGGCACCACCAACACCCAAAGACCAATTTTTCCACACCTGTTACTTATATCTAAATTCTGTGAAAAAGACACCAGATTTTATCTAAAAAAAATTATTAATCTTGGCCTGAGTGTACTATAATTTGACTTCTCCACATAAGATTTGCTCACTGTGGTGCAAAACTTTATTTCCATACAAAATCTGCCAAAGAGACACCAGAATTTATCCAAAAAATCTCTAATCTTGTTCCGAGTGCACTAAATTATGGCTTTAAACAGTTGTTTACTAAATAAAGAAAGTTTTCAGGGAAAATCAATTTGAATGTCATTTTTTTCTTTATAAATGACATCTTTGCTGCAGAAGGTTCTATATATGGTCATTTCAAACAAGGTGTGCATGCCCACACACCACAAAACCTAGATGCCTAAAGAATGTTAGGACTTTGATTTGTTGAATATGTGTGTTTTCACTTATGGGGGGGGTGCATTCAAATAATTCTTCTGTTTGTCGCTATCTGCTCTGCAGTAATTACAGGGAGTATATGAGGAGTTATCAGAATCGTGTTATCACTAAAAAAAACTCCCTATTCAAAGGCACTTCCTCTATTCAAAGGCATTCAGAAGACCCCCGAAGTCGGAAGAAGACCCCCGGAGCTGCCTAATAAATTACTTTTAAAACCTGTGTACTGTGTTTTTTTATTGACACTTTTTTTTCCTAGGTGAATGGGTAGGGGTACCATGTACCCCATACTCATTCACATAGGGTGGGGGGCCGGGATCTGGGGGCCCCCTTATTAAAGGGGGCTCCCAGATTCTGATAAGCCCTCCGCCCACAGACCCTGACAACCAACGGCCAGGGTGGTGGGAAGAGGCCCTTGTCCTCATCAACATGGGGACAAGGTGCTTTGGAGTGGGAGGGCCGCAGGGTGCCCCCCTGCCCCAAAGCACCCACCCCCTATGTTGAGGGCATGTGGCCTGGTACGATTCAGGAGGGGGGGTGCTCGCTCGTCCCCACCCCCTTTCCTGACCGGCCAGGCTGCATGTTCGGATAAGGGTCTGGTATGAATTTTGCGGGGACCCCCACGCCGATTTTTCGGTGTAAGGGGTTAACCTTGCAATCCATACCAGACCTAAGGGCCTGGTATGCCCCTGGTGGGGAAACCACGCCGGTTTTTTCATTTAAAATTTGGCGCGGCGTTCTCCCTCATGATTCATATCAGACAGCTGTCAGCACTTCCTGTCACTCTTTAGGCATCGTCCCTAGATTTGAATTGTTTATTATTACCAATAGGAGGGACAAATAATTCAGATATAAGAGGATATTGTTTATTTGAGGTTCTATACATGGTACAGATGTGCCACTTTACAGGCAGACTAATGCCGCGTACACACAAACGGACTTTCCGGCAGAAAAAGCCCGACGGAACAAATCCGTCGGACATTCCGATCGTGTGTGGGCTTCATCGGACCTTTTCTGTCGAAAAATCTAAAGGACCTTAGAAATAGAACATATTTCAAATCTTTCCGACAGACTCGATTCCTATCAAAAAAAAGTTTGTCTGTATGCTAGTCTGATGGACCGAACACGACACAAGGACAGCTATTGGCTACTAGCTATTGAATTGCCTTTTCTAGTCCGGTCATACGTCATCACTTTCGAAGCGATCGGACTTTGGTGGGATCGTGTGTAGGCAAGTCCGTTTCATCGGGATTCCATCGGAACTCCGTTGAAAAGTCCTTCGGAGTTCAGTCCGATGAGAAGTCCGCTTGTGTGTACGTGGCATAAGGGGACCCCCCGGCACTATATTTTTTTTTTTATTGGAAAAACCAACTTTATTGAAAAGAAAATATGCATGGTACATAACATAATTTAAGCCAACATGGCCAAAATGGTAATACATACATGAGTACACTAAGTTATCCGTGTGGTATAGGGTGGGATATCCACCGGACATAGAGCCAGTATACAATAAAGAAAAATGGAAGAAAGGGGGAGGGGGGGAGGGAAGTGGGAGATGAACACATCAACATTTCAAGTACATGTTTCACCATCCTCCAACCATCTGTTCCAGACCTGCTCATACTTAAGTGGACATCCTCTATGTGCATAAATCAGCTTCTTATATGGGAGAGTGTCATTAATTTATTTTTTCCAGCACTGAGTTGTGGGGGGTAGGGCCTGCATCCAAGTACGGGCAATTGCTTTTCTGGCCAAGAATAGCGTTTCATGTAGAAAGGTACAAAGGGGTTTGTCAGCGTCTAAGTCTGGCAGCAGACCGAGCAGACACATCTTTGGGTCTAGGGTAGCGGGAGAGCCCATCTGATCGTGCAGGAAGCGTATCACTTGTATCCAGTATGCTTGGATAACTGGGCAGGACCATATAAGGTGATAGAAGGAGCCTGGGGTGTGGTCACATAGAAGGCATCCTGAATTATACGTGGGTTTGAAACGCGCTATCTGCTGGGGAGTCAGATATGTCCTATGTATAATATACAGCTGCGTGAGGTGGTCCGACAGCGTGGGGGAAACCTTTTTCACACCTTCCAGGATTGCATCCCAATCCTCATCCTCAATTATTCCAACGTCCACCTCCCATCTAGTCTTAGCGTGGCGGAGTTGTAAATACCTGAAAAGGAGGTGATTGGGAAGTGAGAATTCATCTTTTAGCCTTTGGAATGTTTTAAGTCCCGTAGTGGTCATGATCTGATGTATGTACAGGATCCCATTACGTATCCAAACCGCAGGGTCTGGGATGGACAATAATTCAGGCAGGCGTGTATTGAACCATAGGGGGGGGTGAGAATGAACCTGTGGAATCCCAAGTTTTTGTAATGCCACCCGCCATACCCTACGGTGATGTGTCAGCATGTCTGCTTTGTGTTGGGGGGTACGTCCTGTCATTGGGGCCCTTAGGACTGATTGAAGTGGGGTATGGGCTGGGTTATCAGGGTGTTCACAGAGTAGTAGCTGGTATCTTGGTAGCACGTCTTTGTCTAAATAATAGAAGTGGGACAATTGGGAGGCAAGATAATAGTCCTGAAAATCTGGAAGAGCAGTTCCTCCCAATGTCGCCGGGTTCTTCAGTATTCTCCAAGATAATTTGTGTCTGCTGTGTCCCCATATAAATGAATTAAGAATAGATTCCATTGCTTTGAAAAATTTTTGTGGTATATATATAGGGGGGCATGCCACACTAAATAGAGTATCTTTGGGAGGAGTATCATTTTGACTAGACTGATGCGTCCCATAAGCCCCAGGGGTAGTCTGGCCCAATTTTGTGTCTTAGTCTTTATCAGGGTATACAGGGGTTCAATATTTAAGAGTGTATAGTCTGTGAGCGATCTAGTAACTTGCACTCCAAGGTATTTGATCAAGGAGACCCTAGGGAGAGCCAGAGGAGAGGATGTGTGTGGGGGAGGAAAATGGTCAATTGGAAGGATCTGGGATTTAGACCAATTTATGCTCAGGCCCGAGTGGCTACCAATATGTTCTATGGCGTGTAAAGATAAACAAAAAATTATGCGCTGCTCACAACATTAGCAGCTAACACACCACATGGAAAAATGGTAAACAAAAACTAATAAATAAAAGTGTAGCGCTAAAGTTTAAGATGCACAGTACAATCCATGCAAAAATAAATAAAAATAGTCACTGAAAAGGCCCCATACATACTATGAATGGGTTAATGTCCACAATCAATATAAAAAAACATAAATAACATGTCCAAACATGATGGTGTGCAAAAGTGAATGATATACACAATCTATATTGTTATAATAAAAGAACGTCCATATATGATGAGATGATGAATCTATACACGATGGAACGCCAAAAAATCTTGTAAACGGTGAAAAAATATATACATGTGAAGAAACCACCACCGGATATAGGAAAGGCTTATCAGATGGTTTGAACACACTAGGGCATACGCACTGTGTGTCAAACAGGATTGCTTTTGCATCAAATGGGCCCTTGGGTGATACCGTCAAGGTGATGTATGTAAACGACAGCCAGATAGAATCTTGGAAAATGTGATGCCAGAAAGGGACCCAAGCGAACCTCAGCGCTCCTCCACACTCCTCCGCTCGTAATTCACCGACCCGCTTCCGCCCTCTTCCGTTGCCCCCACCTCTTCTTTTCTTTTTTTTCTCTAGAGAAAAAAAAAGAAAAGAAGAGGCGGGGGCAGCTATTAATTTGGGTTAATTTGCATGGTATTGTCCTAAAAAGGGTTTGGGGACCTGGGTCTTGCCCCAGGGGACATGTATCAATGCAAAAAAAACTTTTAAAAACGGCTGTTTTTTCAGGAGCAGTGATTTTAATGATGCTTAAAGTAAAAAAAAAAAGTGAAATATTCCTTTAAATATCTTATGCTGCTGGATGGCAGCATAAGACCGGAGTTCCGGTAAATTGCAGGGAAACAGCGGCACAAAACGAACCATCGCACCCAGTTTTTGCTCCCCACTGCTGGCGATTCACACTGGGACAAGGCTGAGAGGATGTCCAGGAAGAGAAAGGAGCAAAGGAAGCCACAACGCCTGACGGACTTCTACAGCATGAAACAACATGACGGTAGGCAAGATGGCGCCGGGTCGTCCTCTACCCCAGCCAATATCCCCACTAGCCATCTGACTAAAAAGGGCAGCCACAAGCAAAATAGACCTTCATCTGACAGCCCACAACCATATTCTCCCTCCCCGCCATCAGGTAGCCCGGCCAAAGCTAAATTTAGGATGGATGGAGAGGGATCCCTCGGAGCGGCCAGCCCTGGCATAGATTCAGGGGATGACACACGTGAGCTCCCTGACTCAATAGAAACCTTTCCTACCATGCATCAACCCATGATAGACACAGTGCTGAAGGATATGTTTTTATCACTGAGAAGCTCATTACAATCAGACCTGATGAACTGTATGCACAAGTTTAACACCAACCTGCAGGCGGTAGAAACAAGGGTTGAGCATATTGAGCAAAAAATGGGAGAATATGCTGTCACCATTAATGATCTAGTGGACTCCCATGAGGAGAGAGAAGGGGATACTGACTGGATGAAAGCTAAAATCGCAGACATTGAGGACAGAAACAGGAGAAATAATTTGAAAATCAGGGGGATCCCTGAAACAATCCTGCAAACTGACCTAAGATCCTATGCTACCTCACTGTTCAAATCTCTCCTTCCTGATCTCTCTGACCTTGAGATTACAATAGACAGCATACATCGCCTGCCAAAACCGTCATACCTGTCAGAACACATCCCCAGAGATGTAATCTTGCGTTTACATTTTTATCACGCCAAAGAACAACTGATGTTGATTATGCGTCAGAAAGATCAAATCCCTGCGCAATTTCAGCATCTACAGTTCTATGCAGATCTCTCTCAATACACACTGCAAAAAAGAAAGAACTTAAACACCATCACCAAAGCACTGAGAAACCATCACATCACTTATAGGTGGGGGTACCCTACTAAGCTGACTGTTACCAAAGATGGACGCACCCACGTGGTGAATTAACTAGAGAAGGGTCTCTCCCTCTTGGAGGAATGGAAGATTATACCTGAACAGGAGACGACCGCGGCTAGGGCACCCAGATCAGTGGAACCTGCGTGGAAGACGGTCACTACAAAAAACGCAAAATCACATTCTTAACTCAGGATGGTTAACCTATAACCCACTAATCCCTGGAAAACTGTCCAAGAGCTCACAGGCTTGAACTTTTTTCCCCCACTTACTTGAACAGCAAGAGCTGTGCAATAACGTTTGTGTTTTTCAAGTTTGAGATCAGCTCCAGACAATGCTGATCTCACACAAGTTCGATGAACACACTACCTTTACAATTTATGTTTGTTTTTCTGTTTTCCTTTTCTTTTTTCTGTCTCTGAAAATTGCAGCAGCGGGAACCCATGTAAGTACCGCAAAGACAGACACTACATCGACAACAAGTATGAAGAAAGAACTTCCATCACTCTCCATTTCAAATTAGAGTTTATCATCACATTGACATCTAACTGTGAGTACATCTCAAGCTCTGTTATGCCATATAGTGCCTATCCCTTGCTATTCCTAAAAACACCACAAGAAGGCAGCATCACCTCAAAAATGATTACTTACTACAAAACCCGGATAACACACAAATCCCTCAATTATGGGTATAAAAATCCTCTCTATTAATTCCAAGGGTCTCAACCACCCTGCTAAGAGGAAGTCAATGTGGAAGGAGGCTCTCTCCAACAAATCTGACATCATTTGTGTGCAGGAAACGCACTTCACCACAGTGGCTACTCCTTCTTGCACACACCGGAACTTCCCTTATATCTTTACTGCCAATGCCCAAAATAAAACAAAAGGAGTCCTTACAGCCGTATGGGACACGGTGGCATTTACATTCCATGAAGCAATCAAAGACCCTAGAGGTCGTTACCTAATTTTGATATGTGACCTTAATTCCATCACATACACTATTGTTAATGTGTATGCGCCTAACCAACACCAAATACACTTCCTCCACAAACTATTACGTAAGGTCAAGGCCCACCAAAAAGGAAGGTTAATACTATGTGGAGACTTCAATGCAACACCTGATCCAAATCTGGACTCTTCCTCTGGCACAAGACGCCTGGGCATGTCTCTTTTAGCCACACTTCACGCACAGGATCTATATGATGCTTGGAGGTGCATGCACGCTGGCGAAAGGGACTTTACCTTTTTCTCCGCTCCACATAGAGTTTACTCTCAAATTGATCTTTTCCTTGTGGACCAGAGTACTTTAGCTCAAAGGGCATCTACAACTATCAACACCATCACGTGGTCGGACCACGCGTCCATTACCCTCTCCATAAGAGATGACACAGCTTGCAATTTACCCCACATGTGGAGATCTAATACCTATCTAATGCAACAGCCAGACTCTAAAAATCTTATAAGCAAGAACTTGAAAGAGTTCTTTAGCATTAATGACTCTTCTGTGCAGGATCAATTTATGCTATGGAATACACATAAGGCGTATATACGTGGTATCTTTATACAACTGGGGGCAAGAGCCAAGAGGCAGCAGCAACAACGGGTAAGGGAATTGACAGACAACATTTTTTTGCTCGAAACCAGCAACAAACAAAAGACATCCCATATAATTTCCCAACAACTTACACAACTACGCTATGACTTAAGATTATTACTACTTGAAAGCTTTGAAAGAGCTTCAAAAAAGCTTAAAATGACATACTACGCTACAGGAAACAAAGCTGGCAAAACCTTAGCATATAGAATAAAAGGCCTCAGACACAAAACAAAGATCCCTTATATACTACACCCTTTAACTAAACACAAACTCTATCACCCTCAAGATATAGCGGACACTTTTAGTCACTATTATAGCACATTATATAACTTAAAAGACAATACACACACTATACAACCCAGCACTGACGCGATAAATTCTTTTCTACAACATTTAGACATACCTTCACTCACACAAGAACAGACCTTAAACCAAAAGTTTAACACGGAAGAATTACATAAAGCCATTGATTCCCTCCCTAGTAACAAATCACCGGGCCCAGATGGTTTTTCTGGGGAATATTACAAAACTTTTAAACATCTATTAATTCCGTATATGGAACGTACTTTCAATACCGCTGCTGCCTCTGCCTCTTTCCCACCAGAAATGTTGAATGCAATAATAGTAACACTGCCAAAGCCAGGGAAGGAACCAAATGCCCCCCCAAATTTCAGGCCCATCTCATTACTTAACACTGATCTGAAGATATATGCCAAACTTATCGCATCCCGCTTGCTAAATATACTCCCCCTTCTCATACATCCTGATCAAACCGGGTTTACCAAGGGCCGTCAGACGTCTGATGCCACCCGCAGGTTGACAAGTATCATCCATTTAGCTAGGGTGCACAAAAGGCCTTCTCTGCTGTTGGCATTAGACGCAGAGAAGGCCTTTGACCGCATACATTGGCAATACCTTACTCAGGTCTTGAGGAGATTTGGTTTTACTGTCACCATTCTCTCAGCAATTCTAGCCCTATACTCTAAACCCTCGGCCCAAGTATTTACATCAGGAGCATTATCTAAACCATTTAACATAACAAACGGCACTAGACAGGGATGTCCCCTGTCCCCATAAATTTTTAATTTACTCATGGAACCTTTGGCTATATATATTTGCTCTCACCCCGACATTAAAGGTTTCTCCATGGCTAAGTCCACACATAAGATAAGCTTATTCGCGGACGACATAATCATGATCTTAACCAATGTGGAAACTTCCCTGGCTCTGGTACATAACGCTTTAGACATGTTCAATAAAATATCTTACTATAAAGTAAATGAGAACAAATCCTAGATAATGGGAATAGGCATAGATTCTGGTCTACAAGCTAAACTTAGTTCAAAATTCCCATATTCATGGGAAAATAAAGGGATAAAATACTTGGGAATAACCCTAACAGCAACGATAGATAACCTAGTGGCTGCTAACTATACCTCATTCCTGGGAACATTGCAGAAAAAACTCCTGGATCTAGCCAAAGTAGAACTATCGTGGTCAGGAAGACTGGCAGCGTTTAAAATGATGGTTCTGCCACAGTTGCTCTATTTATTTAGAACGCTCCCAATTCCTGTTCCTAATTCCTTCTTTTCCAATGCTCAATCTCAGATTAATAAATTTCTCTGGCAAGGCAAGAAGGCTAGGTGTGCTTTCATGAAACTTACTAGGTCTAGAGATGCTGGAGGAATAGGACACGTTATATTAAAAGACTACTATATAGCAGCAATTCTTTCACAAACCAAAGATTGGCTATCCCAATCACAGACCCATAGATGGTTAGAACTAGAGACAGCACAGGTTCCCAGGACAAACCTAGCTGACTTACTATTATCTTCCAACATCCAGACGCACACCCAAACACACCTATCCCCTACAATGGTTGCTACACTACTAGCTTGGAAGACGTTCGTATCATTAAAATTCTCGAACCATACAACCAAAAATATCCCAATCACTACATCCAGTTTAACATTGGTTATACCAAATTTACGTATAACACATTGGATGTCCAGAGGCATACTAGCACTAGAAGATCTTATGATTGGTCCAATACCTAAAACGTTTGAGGCCCTGCAAACCGAATACGGTTTGAATGATAATGACTATTATAGCTACATCCAGATATCTCATCTACTTCAAAAATACCCAAACACATCCATTGAGGTACCATGGCGAGTATTCCTTTACTTCACAAATCCCAACACTAACATAAAAGGAATATCTTTATTTTATAACTTGCTCAACAACAAACATGTGTTCACTAAAACTGACAACATCATAGCGTGGGAACATGAGCTGGGCACAACCTACACCGAAGAACAATGGCAAAAAGCCCTACGCAACACATTGGCAGCCACTAAGTGCGTTAATTCAAAACCAAAAAGGTATATACTGCGCTATCCTATAAAGTATTCAATAAGCAAAAAAAAAAAACCTGTGTCTGTGAAGACAAGAAATAATTAATGCTGCTGCAACCATAAATGTGAGACAACCTCCACTTCAAAATACTGTACAAAGAAAGGCTGCGCTGCTGTTGATTAAGTGAGTGTGATCATGGACCATTTATATGACCATAACATGTGCACCCATGTGTGATAAAAAACAATTCACGATATTAAAAAGGGAATAATAATTGCTGGGACAAACATTAAACTTAATTACCACCAATTTGGAACAAATATGATTAATCTATATCAATGAACAGTCAGATATCCAGTATGTTATGCAACGTCCATACATAAACGTTCCTTTGCTGTAAATGTCTTTCACCAGTAAAAAAGAAAGATTATAAAATGAACACCACTCTTCTGATGATGTGAAGCATGCAATGTTGTCACCCTGCAGATTGTGATGATAGGGAAATTCCTCCACCAAAAAAACGATCTGCCCCTTACCAGATTTTTTGATCTCTTGTTAAGGAGATTGTAAGTGCAGGTGGCTATATCCCCCAGCCACTGGGTCTCTGTCAGAAGTATGGCTCCAAGGGTCACCTTTCAAGGGGTCCACTAGATGACATACTGGCACTCAGATCCCAAGGATAGATATAAAAGAAAGAGCTCCATAGCGTAATCCTCCTCTGCTGCTTCTTCCAGCAATGTCTTCTCTCTACTTCCTCCCGACTCACCTCTCACGATCCAAAAGTGAGAGGTGAGTCGGGAGGAAGTAGAGAGAAGACATTGCTGGAAGAAGCAGCAGAGGAGGATTACGCTATGGAGCTCTTTCTTTTATATCTATCCTTGGGATCTGAGTGCCAGTATGTCATCTAGTGGACCCCTTGAAAGGTGACCCTTGGAGCCATACTTCCGACAGAGACCCAGTGGCTGGGGGATATAGCCACCTGCACTTACGATCTCCTTAACAAGAGATCAAAAAATCTTGTAAGGGGCAGATCGTTTTTTTGGTGGAGGAATTTCCCTATCATCACAATCTGCAGGGTGACAACATTGCATGCTTCACATCATCAGAAGAGTGGTGTTTCATTTTATAATCTTTCTTTTTTACTGGTGAAAGACATTTACAGCAAAGGAACGTTTATGTATGGACGTTGCATAACATACTGGATATCTGACTGTTCATTGATATAGATTAATCATATTTGTTCCAAATTGGTGGTAATTAAGTTTAATGTTTGTCCCAGCAATTATTATTCCCTTTTTAATATCGTGAATTGTTTTTTATCACACATGGGTGCACATGTTATGGTCATATAAATGGTCCATGATCACACTCACTTAATCAACGGCAGCGCAGCCTTTCTTTGTACACTAAGTGCGTTAACCTGTGGGAGATAACCCATAAATTAATGCTAAGTTGGTATTTAACACCATACCGAATATATAAATTCGCTCAAAAATCCTCGCCTCTATGCTGGAGAAACTGCGGACAAGTAGGTACCCTACACCATATAATATGGAAATGCCCAATTATACGATCATTATGGCAAAAAGTATTTAAATTAATCTCAGTAATAGCAGGTTCTACAGTCCCCCCTAAAGCAGATTTGGCTGTTCTTTCATTAGGCATAGAAAATATACCGGCAGCTACTAGAACTATAATTATACACATACTACTTAGCACTAGATTAGCAATACTGAGACATTGGAAAGATACTAAACCTCCCTTTTTCCGAGAAATTATTGAGCTGACTAATACACACGCTACATACGAACGTATGTTTGCAGCAGCCCAGGGCCAATACCTGAAATCACAAACCAAATGGCCTGGTTGGATAACATGGTACGCACTTAACCATAAAGGTTAAAGTTCTTTATGTTCTGATAATTTACAACCCATACTCATACGAAGTGTGCAACGCTGCATATTTTCTGTTTTTGTTTAATGTAATTATTATTTATATTACTTTAACAATGTTAATAACTAGTACAACAAAGTTTTATAGCGCTGGGATTGCTAGTCCTTCTACTAGCTTATTTCTGGAATAATTGTTTAGTATAAATGTACATTGCCAAACATCCAACTGATGATTATACTATCATATCTAATAATAGTCAACAACTGCTGGCACCAAACCAAACTATGTATACCATTACATATCACCTGATGTATAAGACGAATCTGTGATGCCGCAGAACATTTATACGATTTATACTGTATACAAATTATACTGTTCACAATTTATACTGTTTACAATTTATACTGTTTGACTCTTTCAAACCAATAAAAATTATTGAAATTAAATATCGTACCTGGGGGGTGTCTATAGTATGCCTGTAAAGTGGTGCGTGTTTCCCGTGCTTAGAACAGTCCCTGCACAAAATGTCATTTTTAGAGGAAAAAAAGTCATTTAAAACTGCTTACGGGTTTAATGTAATGTCGGGTCCTGACAATATGGATGAAAATCAGTGAGACAAACAGCATGGGTACCCCCCAGTCTATTACCAGGCCCTTTGGGTCTTGTATGGATATTAAGGGGAACCCCGCACCCAAATTAAAAAAGGAAACAGCAGTATACAGGCTCTGTACTCTGGACAGCAGTATACAGGCGGTGCAAACAAGACAGGGACTGTAGGTTTGTTGTTAAGTAGAATCTGTTTGTAATTTTGATCGTGTTTAGCTCCAGCCAAAAAATCTATTTTAAGCATTTTGGAAAACATAGGGAAGGGTTATCACCCCTGTGACATTTGTTTTGCTGCCTGTGCTCCTCTTCAGAAGATTTCACCTCACTTTTTGTCCCAATGACAAATGTTTTTTGAAAATTTGGGGTTTTTTGTGAAACTGGTGGGATTGGTGATAAAGCATCAGTGGAAAGGAGAAATGTTTTTCCCATATTAACTCTTAGAGGAGAGAATTTCCCTTCCTAGGGGTAGATTTCATCTCACTTCCTGTTGTCTCCTTCTGTTTGCAAGTAGGAGTCTTTTGTAAGTTGGATGTTTGAAAGTAGGGGCCTACCCTATATACTCAGCAGAAATTTGGGCCTCAGGTGTTGTTGTGGCCACAACACTGTAAGCCCTCACAGGGCCCTGCTGTGAAATATTAGATCAAGAATTGTAATTGCATGCCCCTGTTGAACAGGGGCTGAAAAATTGGGTCTTTGGTGGTGGTGGTGGTGCTGATGCCACAACACTGTAAGTCCTCACTCGCTCTTGGTGGGTGCAGAAATGGGCCCTGCTGTGAAATATTAGATCAAGAATTGTAATTACATGCCCCTGTTGAACAGGGGCTGAAAAATTGGGCCTTAGGCACTGGTGCTGGTGCCACAACACTGCAACCCCTCACAGATACTCTAGTTGGAGCGCAGGAACGAGCCCTGCTGCAAAGTATTGCATCAAAAATTGTAATAATAAGTCCCTGTTAAACCGGGGCAGAAAAATTGGGCCTTAGGCACTGGTGCTGGTGCCACAACACTGCAAACCCTCACAGATACTCTAGTTGGAGCGCAGGAACGAGCCCTGCTGCAAAGTATTGCATCAAAAATTGTAATTACACGCCCCTGTTAAACAGGGGCTGAAAAATTGGGCCTTAGGCACTGGTGGCGGCGCCCAGAACCAAAAATTTTCTTACAAGCTATCAGCGTGATCATTGAGGAGGAAGAGGATAATTACTCAGGATAGTCACTCAGCATCAGCATAGGCAGTCTTTGAAGGGATCTGAGATTTCAAAAAAAAATATTCGGTTACATCAGCATCAGGTGCTTGGTAGCTGGTGGTGATCCAAGACTGATTCATTTTTATGAAAGTCAGTCGATCGACCGAGTCGGTGGACAGACGCACCCTGTGATCGGTTACAAAGCCTCCAGCAGCACTGAATGTGCGTTCCGAAAGAACGCTGGATGCAGGACAGGCCAGTAGCTCAATTGCATACTGTGCAAGCTCTGGCCAGTGATATATCCTCAAGACCCAATAACCCAGAGGATTTTCGGTGGGAAAGGTGTCCAAGTCAGATCTTGCCCCTAGGTATTCCTGCACCATATAAAACAGACACTGGCGATGGTTGCTGGAAACGATCATACCTTGGGGCTGCGGACTAAAAAATTGTCTGAACGCATCGGTCAAACGGCCACCTTCTCCACCGCTCCTTCTTTGACTGACCGAAGCCTCAGCAACATGTTGTCCAGAAACAGGAGTTTGTAACCTCCCAGTCTCTGGGAACGCATTGCACAGACCTTTCTGCAAGGTCTCCTGAAGATGTTTCATCCTCTGCTCCCTCTGCGATGGCAAGATAAGGTCTGCAACCTTACCCTTGTAACGTGGATCAAGGAGGGTTGCCAGCCAGTATTGGTCCTTCTCTTTGATACCACGAATACGAGGATCCTTACGCAGGCTTTGCAGGATCAGGGAGGCCATGCAGCGTAGGTTTGCTGAGGCATTCGGTCCAGAGTCCTCTGGGCCACTAAGGACGACATGGTCTGCAGCCACCTCCTCCCAGCCACGTACAAGTCCATGTGTTTCTTGCCTTCGGCCTTCGGCGTAACTGCTTTTTGGATAGTGACTATTTTTCACAAGCTAATATTATGGCAGAAAAATTTGTTCAGAAAGGGTATATTAAATCACATATCACGGAGGAATTATTGAGAGTTGGAGCCCTAGACAGATCCACTTTAGTAGCAGACTCAAATAGGAATAAGAAGATGATCCAGGAAGATTCCCAATACATGATAATCCTGGATTACAATATACAGCATAAGAAGATAGAAAAAATCATCTTAAAACATCTTTTTTTAAAAAAAGACAATATCTTAGGGCCCACCCTTCCAGTTCGCCCAAAATTTTTTATAGACGACCACCTACCTTACAAGACTTGATAGCTCCTGGTGTGGTGGACCCTCCTGTTATTAAAGAAAAATGCATCTTTAACTTCATGTCAGGTTTCTATGCATGCTGAAATTGTCCGGCATGTAGACAATGCAAATTTAATAACAAAAGAAAGAAAGATTTTACTGCTAGTGCGACACTGTAGGCGTAGTATACATGCTGCAGTGTGAATGTGGTCTCCAGTATGTGGGGAGGACCTCGAGACCAATGGGAGTCCGCATTTCTGAGCATGTAAATAACATTAAACGAGGCCCTAAGACTCATTTTGTTTCTAAACATTTTAGATTATGTCACAACAGGGATCCTAAAAAACTGTTATTCTGGGGCATTGAAAAGGTCACAAAACACTGGAGGGGTGGTAAATTTATTAGGCAACTTAGCCAGAGAAAATCCTTCTGGATTCATGAAACCCGAGTGTCGGTCCCGAGAGGATTAAACGTTGAGTTCGACCTCAACTGTTTTATCTCTAATAAGTAAACTGACCGCACTCTTGGCATTTCAATATCAACTTGTTTTTTAGTCCCATTTTCTGGTGTTCAAGTATTTTTCTGCCCTTTAAGTTTTTTCCTCGTATTTGCTATTAGGAATATGCATATATGTTTATTCTTGTTTTTATACAGCTGTTGATCATTTTTAAGTTTTGTAATTATAAGTTTGTAAGAGATGGCCGCGGGTGCCTATTTATTTGCATCAAATAGTATTTATTTGCATCAAACAGGATTTATGCATTTTTTCCTTTTTATTTTGTCTTTAGCTAAAGCCCTTGGTAAATGTCCCCGCTTATTATTTTATAGATTTCCAGCTTCAGTTTCCGTTTCCGGGAATGGGACACTCCCTGTTGACTCTTAGCGTGTATTTATAACTCCCCGGGTGATGGGCTAGCTCCACCCTCGCTGACGAAGTCCTTTGGACGTAACGCCGTGTACGGGGGTGGAACTTTATGGCCGACGTCACCCGCTGCCATCTCATGCTAACAGCTGTTCGGACGCGAACAGACTGTTCCTATTTGAAACAAGAGTTTCTTGTATCTACTGCCGCGTTGGTGTAGCGCTTTTTATACAGACATTTTTTTACATTCAATAAAACTTGGAAAGTTTTTCCATACGGAACGCTCTTAGAGTTTTTTCTTTTTCTTGGGGGATTGCTGTTTTCCACCCTGCTGTAAGGTATGGATTTACCCTGGACCACCGATGACCATTCCCTGCAGATGAGACTCAGTGGAGCTGCTTCCTGTATAGGAGATCCAGTGTAGCTGTTTGAGGCTTGTCTGACCCCCTGTAATTAAGGGGTCCACCCGGTCTGGTAAGCGCACCCTCATGATTATTTTTACCACATCAGATGCATTATGTAAAGTGATTGACCTGCTTCCATCAAGAGGAATTGATTCCCAGTTTTGATCATATGGACTTTTTATTAAATTTATAATTATTTCTTAGTTCTTTTTTGTGCTGCACTTATTTGTTTTATGAATGTTTTTTGAGGTTGGTGAATTCCTTTAGTGCTTAGCTTGCATTTATCTTTTCATTTAGTTTGCGCTGATTGTCCTTTGTTTTATAACATGTGTTTCTTGGTACTAATCCCTTAAAGACTGCTGCTGATGCTGAGTGCCAGGCTCTACCTGCATACTGACACAATCCTCCTCCTCTTCCTGTGTGATCGGCGGGCACGCAGGATCACTGTCTGGATAAAGGGGGCCTTGAGAGCTAAGGAAGTCCTCCTCTTCCTGCCTTTGTTCTGCCTCAAGTGCCCTGTCCATTATTCCACGCAGCGTGTGCTCCAACAGGTGGACAAGGGGGACAGTGTCACTGATGCATGCACTGTCACTGTTCACCATCCTCGTGGCCTCCTCAAATGGTGACAGGACAGTGCATGCATCCCTGATCATGGCCCACTGGCGTGGGGAAAAAAAACAAGCTCCCCTGACCCTGTCCTGGTGCCATAGTTGCACAGGTACTCATTGATGGCCCTCTGCTGCGTGTGCAGCCGCTGCAGCATGGCCAACATTGAGTTCCACCTGGTGGGCATGTCACAGATTAGGCGGTTCTTGGGCAGGTTAAACTCTTTTTGGAGGTCTGCAAGCCAAGCACTGGCACTATATGACCGGCAGAAATGCACACAGACTTTCCTGGCCTGCCTCAGGACATCCTGTAAGCCCGGGTACCTGCCCAAGAACCACTGCACCACCAAGTTAAGGACGTGAGCCAAACAGGGAACATGGGTCATTTGTCCCTGTCGGAGGGCAGAGAGGAGGTTGGTGCCATTGTCGCAAACCACCATTCCTGCCTTAAGTTGGCGTGGCGTCAACCACTTCTGAACCTGCCCCTGCAGAAATGACAGAACCTCTGCCCCAGTGTGGCTCCTGTCCCCCAAGCATACCAGCTCAAGCACCGCATGGCATCTTTTGGCCTTTATACTTGCGTAGCCCCTTGAATGGCTACGGAGCACCGCTGGTTCCGAGGACAAAGCACAGGAAGAGGCCATGGAGGAAGAAGAAGAGGAGGGGGTGGAGGAGAGAGGTGTGTCACAATCATTAGTAGTGGCATTTTGGAGGCGTGGTGGTGGAACAAAATCCAACACTACTGTACCTTGTCCTGCATCCTTCCCAGCTGCCAGCAGAGTCACCCAATGCGCCGTGAAACTTAGGTAACGTCCCTGTCCATGCCTGCTGGACCATGAGTCAGCGGTAATATGCACCTTACCACTGACCACCCTGTCCAGCGAGGCATGAACATTGCCTTCCACATGCCGGTAGAGAGCCGGAATCGCCTTCTGTGAGAAAAAGTGGCGTTTGGGAACCTGCCACTGAGGAACTGCACATTCCACAAACTCACGGAAGGGGGCAGAGTCTACCAACTGAAAAGGCAGCAGTTGAAGTGCTAGCAATTTTGCCAAGCTAGTATTCAACTGCTGGGCATGTGGATGGCTGGGAGCGAACTTATTTTGGCGGTGCAGCAGCTGGGGCAGGGAAATTTTCCTGGTACAATCTGACGTCGGTGTACCAAAAGCAGATTGCCGACAAGTACTTGGCTGTGACACACCTAATTCTACACCTTCATTCCTCTCAGTGCAGGTCTCAGAGAGGACTGAAGGTATAGTGGGGTTGGAGATCTCAGCTGATGAGGAGCAAGGAGAGGTCCTCTTTGTTCTTTGGTGTGGGTCTTTTAGATACGCTTGCCAACGAACTGTATGGCAGGTCAACATATGTCTGGTCAAGCATGTGGTGCCCAAGCGGGAGATATTTTGGCCACGCGAGATATGCTTGAGACATATGTTGCAAATAACAGCGGTGCGATCTGATGCACTCGTCTCAAAAAAGGCCCACACCAAAGAACTTTTGGAATAACACACAGAGACAGCAGCGCCCTGCACATGCGGAGCTTTGGGGTGTGATGCAGTCAGTGTGCTGCCCTTAGGCTGGCCCCTGGAGGGCATCCTGCCTCATTGGTGATGTGCCTCCTCCTCCTCCTCTCTCCTATCAGGCACCCACTTTGAGTCAGTGACCTCATCATCCCCTCCCTCCTCATCACTGGAGCAAACCTGGCAGTATGCTGCAGCAGGGGGAGCATGACTGCCAGATTGCTGTCCTTCTTGGGCACCCCCTCTGTCCGTGCTCATGTTACTGCCCTCGTCTAGCTCAGTATCATCATCAGAGCCTTCTAAACACTGGGCATCCTCCTGGAGCATGTACCCAACACTGTGGTCAAACAGTTCGAGGGACTCCTCAAGAGGACATGATGGGGCTAGTTAAGGAGTCACTGATGCCATTGAGTCAAGGGAAGAGGCTGCGTTGGCAGCTGCTTTGCCAGACAAAGTACCCTGAGCATGGGTGAGAGGATGAGGACGGCTTGGTTATACACTCGACCAAGTCTTCCGCATGTTGCGGCTCAACACGGCCAGCTGCCGAAAAAAAGGCCAAGCGTGTCCCACGGCCACGTGCTGATGAGGATGCACCGTCTCCACGACCAGCACTGTTGCCTCAAGACACAGAGCCTGCTTGCCCTCTTTCATTGGCTTGTGACTGTCTGCCTCTCCTTGTTGGCCTTCCAGACATACTAATGGATTGTAGCTGCACTAAGCTGGGATATATATATATATATATATATATATATATATACACTGATACTGCAGCCAGCAAAATCAACTGCCTGCCTGTAGTATGAGAACACCACCTACCTTCTACAGGTAGCTTTAGATGAACACTGTGCAGAGCTCACAAAAAACTAACTTGTAGCTTATTTAGCTGCCTGCGGTAGTGTTAGGATCAGGAAAACACCACCAACCTTCTACAGGTAGCTTTAGCTGAACACTGTGCAGAGCTCGCAAAAGAATAACTTGTAGCTTATTTAGCTGCCTGCGGTAGTGATAGGATCAGGAAAACACCATCAACCTTCTACAGGTAGCTTTAAGTGAACACTGTGCAGAGCTCGCAAAAAACTAACTTGTAGCTTATTTAGCTGCCTGCGGTAGTGATAGGATCAGGAAAACACCACCAACCTTCTACAGGAAGCTTTAGGTGAACACTGTGCAGAGCTCGCAAAAAAATAACTTGCAGCTTATTTAGCTGCCTTCAGCAGTGATAGGATCAGGAAAACACCACCAACCTTCTACAGGTAGCTTTAGCTGAACAGTGTGCAGAGCTCACAAAAAACGAACTTGTAGCTTATTTAGCTGCCTGCTGTAGTGATAGGATCAGGAAAACACCACCAACCTTCTACAGGTAGCTTTAGCTGAACACTGTGCAGAGCTCGCAAAAAAATAACTTGTAGCTTATTTAGCTGCCTGCGGTAGTGATAGGATCAGTAAAACACCACCAACCTTCTACAGGTAGCTTTAGGTGAACACTGTGCAGAGCTTGCAAAAAACTAACTTGTAGCTTATTTAGCTGCCTGCAGTAGTGATAGGATCAGGAAAACACCACCAACCTTCTACAGGAAGCTTTAGGTGAACACTGTGCAGAGCTCGCAGAAAAATAACTTGTAGCTTATTTAGCTGCCTTTAGTAGTGATAGGATCAGGAAAACACCACCAACCTTCTACAGGTAGCTTTAGCTGAACACTGTGCAGAGCTCACAAAAAACTAACTTGTAGTTTTAGCTGAACACTGCGAGGAGGACGCACTACACTAACTTGTAGCTTTAGTTGAACACTGTGAGGAGGATGCACTACACTAACTTGTAGCTTTAGCTGAACACTGTGCAGAGGTCGCACTACACTAACTTTTAGTTTTAGCTGAACACTGTGAGGAGGACGCACTACACTAACTTGTAGCTTTAGCTGAACACTGTGAGGAGGATGCACTACCCTAACTTGTAGCTTTAGCTGAACACTGTGCAGAGGTCACACTAAACTAACTTGTAGCTTTAGCTGAACACTGTGAGGAGGACGCACTACACTAACTTGTAGCTTTAGCTGAACACTGTGCAGAGGTCGCACTACACTAAATTGTAGTTTTAGCTGAACACTGTGAGGAGGATGCACTACACTAACTTGTAGCTGTAGCTGGACACTGTGCAGAGGTCGCACTACACTAACTTGTAGTTTTAGCTGAACACTGTGAGGAGGACGCACTACACTAACTTGTAGCTTTAGCTGAACACTGTGCAGAGGTCGCACTACACTAACTTGTAGTTTTAGCTGAAAACTGTTCAGAGGATGCACTACACTAACTTGTAGTTTTAGCTGAACACTGTGGAGAGGTCACACTAAACTAACTTGTAGCTTTAACTGAACACTGTGAGGAGGACGCACTACACTAACTAGCTGCCTGACTGTGGTACTAATAGAATCAAAAGAACACCAGCAATTTTCTTCAGGTAGCTGTAAATACTGTAACAAGACAAGCCTGCCTGTCAGTAGGAAGATAACAGGAACGGATCTAGCTAAACTGAATACAGTGTGTATATATATATATATATATATATATATATATATATATACATATATATACAACACCTGGGATGCATATATATACACAATACACTGTAAGTGCAGCTAACTCACTGACTGTCCTACCTAATCTATCTAACTCAAATGAAATGACACTGTCTCTCTCTCTAAGCACGCCGGAACACACTACACAGGGCCATCGTGTAGGCGGACTTATATAGTGTGGGGCGCGTTCTAAACCCCCTGAGCCATAATTGGCCAAAGCCACCCTGGCTTTGGCCAATTACAGTTCTCTCTACTGACGGCGCTGAGATTGGCCAAGCATGCGGGTCATAGTGCATGCTTGGCCAATCATCAGCCAGCAATGCACTGCGATGCTGCAGTGAATTATGGGTCGTGACGCGCCACACGAATTTGGCACGGACGGCCCATATCATTTGTAATTCAGCGAACGAACGAACAGACGATGTTCGAGTCGAACATGGGTTCGACTCGAACGCAAAGCTCATCCCTAGTGGCCAGTCAGGAGAGAAATATCTTCCCTAGTAATGGGGGCCTCTAATAGTTCACGTTGGGCATCAGTTAATCTAGGGAATTTAATTCTCGCCAAGTCATTTTTAGTGTCTTGGGGAGTGTGAGTGACCCTGAAGGTGTAGAGTGCGCGATGGAATCTCGCAAATTCCTCCGCTACTTGTTGCGGATCAGTGACATTGTTTCCCCGGGAGTCGGTCAAGGACACCACCACCGGGGGACGTAAATCTAAGTGAGCAAATATGCAAGTAGTTTTTTCCCCGATCTTTCTCCATACTCAAATATCCTTTGCCTACAGAAAAAGATGCGTTGCTTGACCCTCTCAATATGTAACAGGGAGACCTGTCGCGTCTTAGACCTAAGGTTGTTGGCGGTGCTGGGCGAGGGGTCCCGGTGGAACGCCTCCTCCAGCACCTGTAGGTGTTCTGCAGCCTGTTGGAAAGCGAGTCTCGACGATCGTTTAAGTCTGTTAATGCGTGTGGAGAGCAGGGAGCGGGTATGGAGCTTAAACGTCTCCCACACTATGTCGTACGTAGCTGAGTCCCTGTTGGCTGTAAAAAAGTATTGCAATTCCGTGGGGATATCCTCCTGGTCCTGCAAAGCAGTCAGCCAGAACGGGTTCAGCTGCCAAGGAGGAGCAGAGGAGGCCTTCAGGAGCTGAATAGTAATCCAGGAAGGGGAGTGATCCAAGTGTACTCTCGGAGCAAAGCCCGCATCTCCCAGTTTAGGTATCAGGGTCTTTGAAATTATAATAAAATCAATTCGTGACATCATGTTATGCCTGGATGAGAAGCATGAAAAGACTTTGGTGTGAGGATGTTTGTGACGCCAAGTGTTCACAAGAGCAAAGTCGGTCAATATTCGGTGTAGTCTGGTATGGGCCGGCGGGTCAAGGGGGAGGTCCGGTGCGCCCATTCGATCTAGAGCGGGAATGAGGGTCATATTAAAATCCCCCATCCACACAGCCGGTACAGATGGGTATTGTGCCATAAAGGCAAGGCCCTCCTTAATTACAAGTGAGTTGTATGGGGGGGGCATAGCAGGCTAGTATAAGGATAGGGGAACCATTAATAGTGGCGTGTATAAACACATATCTGCCCTGCCGGTCTGTCTGGAGCAGCACTAGGTCAAATGGAACCCTTTTAGCAATCAGAACCGATACTCCTCTAGAATAAGAGGTATGGGTGGCGTGGTATGCCCAATCTATCCAAGGCTTTTTGAGAGAGGATTGTAGGTGGCCCATAACATGGGTCTCAACTAGCGTGATGATGTCAGCATGTTGGGCCTTAAGGAATTCAGGGCAGCCGTGCGTTTAATCTTATTGCGCAAGCCCCTAACATTCCACGTGAGGAACTTTAGAGAACTCATGGCGGGTGTAGGGCGTGCATGAAAAACCGCAGCTGGACCAGGACCATCAGAGCAAACATACCCACATCGGATAGCATAAAATACAATTGTAACCAATAACGGTAGTACATGTATGACAAAGACATAGTACCTTTAGCACAAATAAACAGTTGCAAACATAGTGGTGTGAGGAAAACAGTGACCACAACATTTCCCTTCCCTCCCAGTCTGATGCCACCCCAACTCGGCACAGACATAGTATCCCATAACCAGGTATCAACAGGGAACATCCAACGTGTAGAACCCGTTGGAGGCAAGGAACTTAATTGCAGAGGAGCATAGATACCCACGATAAAAAGAAAAAAACAAAGAAGAAAAGAAAACTGTCAAGCAAACGGGGGGTGGAAAGATTCGCAAAGTTACTAGGGGGCGACTTCTTCTCTGAGAAGTGCATGGGGTGTGGGAGCCACAAAGGTGCAACACCATTATGGCAGTGCAGGGAGGGGGCTCCGCTAGCCATCAGGGTGGTAGATAAAGTGAGGTAACAGAGTTTTTAATGACTGTCGATCTACTGTCCTCTACAGACATCTCTCAGGAGTAGGGGAATTGGAGATCATGAATCGATGAGGACACCCGGAGACAGCAGATACGCTGTGAGGACCAGTATAGAGGAGAAAAGGATTTCCAAGTCAGTCCAGCAGAGAACATGTACATACAATGCGCCCACTAAGGGGCTCATCAGCAGAGCAGTGGGTGGTATTGCAAGCACAGGGGGAAGCCGGGGGGGGGGGAAGGAAAGTACTCAAAGCGTAGAGGCAGGGTGGTATGCTCAGTCTGCGGCGATCCCTCTGGTCAATCCAAGTGGATGCTAGCTCGGGTCTTCAAAAAAGTGGGTTCAGCCCTCACACTCCACACGAAGTTTTGCAGGGTACTGCATAGCGTATTTGAGGTGTAATACGCAGAGGCGTCGCTTAACATCCTGAAACCTGGATCTTTGTCGCTGCACCTCATTGGAGAAGTCCGGGAACGCGGCCACATGTGTGTGGGTGTAGGGGATATTTCCCTTCTCTCTGGTTAGGTGGAGGATCTTGTTGCGGTCCCTGAAGTTAAGGAATTTCGCTATCAGGGTACGAGGTGGAGCCCCTGGAGGAGGAGGGCGAGCAGGGATTCGATGAGCTCTTTCCACCATGAACATTACCGAGAATGCGTCTCTGCCAAAGGTGGATGTCAGGAGGTTTTCAAGGAAGCTTGCTGCATCGTTGCCCTCAGCAGTCTCAGGGAGGCCGATGAATCAGAGATTACATCCCCGGAGGCGATTCTCCATGTTGTCCTGTTTCGCACTGATCTGCTGCAGCTGGCGGCGCACCTCCTCAGTAGTATGTTGCAGAGGGTGCAAGATGTCTTCCGCTCTGCTGGTCTCCGCCTCTGCCACTCGGTCCCACAGGGTAGAAAGATCTTGCCGGATAAGGGACACATCGATTTTGACCTCCTCAATTTTGGTGGTGAGCGTGCACTGGCAAAGGGCAATAGCTTTGAGTACTTTGTTAGTGGCCGCAGTGGATTGCTCCGTGTCCGAAGAGGAACCAGCACCACCTGTGGCCTGTTGATCCCCCTCAAGGCGGCGGTACCTGGCAAGCTTGTCGGCAGTATCGGGAGCCTTTTTTGATGGAGACATAGTCCAAAGATGTTCAGGGGAGTCCCGGGGTATACTAAAATGGCCACAGCTTAACAGGCCGGATCTTCGATAACCCCCTCTCGTCGCAGTTTCAGAGTTGCACAGTAGGGGCTACAAGTTATGGCCGAATAGCTGAGAGGGTCGGTGGTTGTAGCAGGGAGAAACCAGGCTCAGGGGGGTCAGGGAGTCTTATAGTACCTTCACAGGCCCACTGTGGGTAAAGAAAGATGGCCGCCGTTCCAGGGACCAGGCCAAGGCCTCAGACTGTCCTGCCAGCTGCCACAGGATGAGGATGCACTGGACCAGCTATTGCAGAGGATCCGGTGGCTGTGGCAGGCAAAAAGCAGTCTCTGGGGAGTCAGGCAGGCCAGGGAGAGCTGTAAGGCCGTCGATGGGTGTAGCAAGATGGCCGCCGCTCTTGGGATCAGGCCGGAGCCGCAGACCATCTTACTGGCTACTGCAGGGTGTCAAGGCGCTGTACTTAGCCAAAGGTGATCCGGAGGTGGTGACAGGCAGGGATGGGTCCCGGGGGAGTCAGATCGGTCCAGGAGATCTGTAGGAGCCACCACCGAGTGGAGTAAGATGGCCGCCGCTCCACGATCTAGGCCAAAGACGCGGTCTGTCCTAAAAGGCAGCCCCAGGGCTGGGAAGGCAGGTGATTGCAGCCACGGACGGCGTTCTTTTGAGCTGGTCAGCTCCAAGGATCTTGCAGGGGACCAGGCAGGCTTGTTGGGGTGCAGATGCTGGGAAGGATCGGCAGGATTAAGGCAGGATGGTTGTTGCAGGAGTATGAGCAAGCGGAGCACTCACTGCAAACGTCCTACTCCATTGCTCTCCAGGCCACACCCCCCGGCACTATATTTAAATGGATTTCAATTTTCTATTGTTTCACTTTAAGCTTCATTAAAATCATTACTCCTTTAAAAATGAAGAAGAATATATGAAGTCTTGAAGAAGGCATAGACTGCAGTGCTAGTTTATTGTTTGTCACACTTTTGCAAGGGGCACAAAACATTAGACCTAGGTGAGTAAAATATGAGCTGCAGAGGGTATTTTTTAAAACTGCTGGATAAGGGGGAGGGGTCTAGGAGGATTGAAGTTCTGTTTTGCCCAGATATCGGCTTTAAAGAAAAACAGCATAGAATGAGGAGGCTACCACTGTTGACCTTCTTCTGAACTTGCACATTTCATGGCTGTCTGAGTGTCTGTGGCTTCTTTACTCTGAGAAAAAAACTATAACAAGCATTCAGATCAGGAATGTTAAGCCTCGTACACACGATTGGATTGTTGGCCAACAAAACCGTGGACTTTTTTCCGAAGGGCATTGGCCCAAACTTATCTTGCATACACATGACCACACAATTGTTGGGCAACAAATATGAACGTAGTGACGTATTACGTTGTTTTTCAGCTCTTTAGCGCCACCCTTTGGTCTACTTCTGCTAATTTCATGTTAGTAGAAGTTTGGTGAGTATTGATTTGTTTTTTTCATTTCGCACTTTTCATTTCGCGCTTTTCAGTTTGCACTTTTCAGTTTGCGCTTTTCAGTTCGTTTCTGAACGGCCATTCGTCAACCAGTCATGTTGCGGAATCGGAGGAGATAATGTGTTATTTATTATTGGCCTTGGAGTTATTGCTTTGACATTATTTTTTTGGTTGAATAATGATTTGATTTAGTATATTTTCTATATTTTTGGATGCATAGAATGCACTTTTTGGTTAAGTTCTATTGGCAGATAGCATGTCTAATTTTATATGTTTTCTTTTTTTAATGCACAATAAAAAAAATTGTGGAGAATAATACTTAGCTATGTGTTTTACTTCAAATGACAGTTTGGGAGTAGGCAGTTACATTTAAAAAAATTATAACGGAAATATATAAATGCAGCGCTAATTTACAAAGTGTGAGAATCCACAACATCACACAGGGATGAATGTGGAACTAGTGACAATTTATAAATCCGATGAGGAAAATAAATTGTGAATCCTATAGCAATACTGCCAATGTGTACATAAACAAGATATATTATTTCCAATATCATGTGAAGAAAAAAACAAAAAACTGTCCGTGATAAGAGGGTATTCTTCAATACCCTTTCCTGTGAAGAAAACAACAAAAAACTGTCCGTGATAAAAGAATAAATGCAATATAGTCCCAAAAAGATTTCAAACTTGTGAGAGTGGGGGGCGTGTCCGGACCTGCTGCTGGAAGGACTCATGTGAGCTGAGCTCCTCTTAGCCCACTCTAATCTAAGGCCATCCGTTGCCTTTTACCGTGTTCCCGCAGCCATAAGTTATATATTATTGATCTCAGACCCCAGCTGAATTGCCCTGGACTGTTATTTTTGATTTTGTCTGGTCTGATCCCACTCATGGCTGGGATTTCTCCCTGACACCGGGACCTTTCGCCACCATCTTGGGGCCTACAAGCGGACCAGCGGCGCTTCTTTCCTGTTTCCACGGGCTCGCGGACCGGTGAGCGACTGGACGGGGCCCGCTCTGACCCTGGAGACTGCACCGATTGGCCTGCGGAACCGGGGAGGCCGCGGAGAACTATCCGGCACCTGGCCTCGGTATCCTGCGGCCTTGCAGCCTGACGCGGCCTGCGGACTGGATTACAAACACTCCGGGTCACAGTGAGTAGGATCGCCCACCGTCGGGTCCCTGGGGGGCGTCAGACCACCCGACCCTCCCTTTCTCTATCCCTGTGGGTGCTCCAGTGATTGTGAGCGGCCGTGTTTACTGCCTCGGCGGCCTTCTCCTAGGACAGACCGAAGCTTCGGCCTGCTCCTGGAGGCCGGCGGCCATCTTGGGACTCTCATATACACCCAGAAATCATCCCCTCTGCCCCTCCAGCTGTATGGTTATTCGCAAGGTGCTGGGGACTGCAGGATCTGCTTCTCCCATCCCAGACTGTCAGAAAGGGGAGGTACAGATGTAATCAAGGGGATCTGAGGATCCAAATGGAACTCAACATTACTCTGAGAGAGATGCTGCCTAAATAAACCCTGGGCCCCTGTCTGCTCACCAAGACCTCCATACAGCAGTTTTAGCAATATATAGCGCTGGAGGTAAGCCTGCATGTTTGATCACTAAAACCTCTGTGTACCTCATGGGCAAAATTGGCCAACAGCAATGAAATTACAAACCACTGTTTGTGCCACGAGAAGAACCAACAATGGAGCGTTATGTTACCAGACCACAGCTAGCCTCCTCTAATTCCTCCGCGAATCCTTTTGCCCTACTGGATCCCTCCCTGGATTCGGAAGATGCCGCAAGCTCCTCTCTGACTAGCTCGCAAAATCCTGCAACCATTCTTTCACCCTCGAATGTGATTCTCACCCCTGACATTCTGGACTCTAAGCTGCAGCTTTTACTTCAACAGATTACATCCAATGTTTCGGCTGAGGTGAGCAAGCTAGCTGCCAAATTGAGAGGGGAAATAACCCAAATTGGAGATCGCACAGATACTCTGGAGAACAAATTCGACGAAATGGTAAATTATGTACAAGCGATCGAGGAGGAAAATCATAACTTACGCCTTTCCGTATCTCAACTCCAATTACAGCAAGAAGACTTGGAGAACAGAGAAAGACGACAAAACCTACTATTCAGAGGGATTTCGGAAACAGTGTGCGACTCTGAACTCCGACCTTATCTTCTGAGCCTTTTTAATAACCTGGCTCCCTCTGTTGTGGACATAGATTGGCGATTGGACAGGGCCCATAGATCCCTGGGCCCAAAACCTCCGGCTGGAGCTAGACCCAGGGATGTTGTGGTACGGTTTCACTACTTTGAAAGTAAAGAGGCACTAACCCTGGCGACCCACAATAAATCCCAAATTACGTACAAGGGCGCTAAGCTGCAGATCTTTAGCGATCTTTCGCCCATCACTCTCGCTAAATGGAGGAACTTGCGCCCCCTCACCTCACACTTGCAACAACACAAGATACCATACTACTGGGCATTCCCTTTCCGTCTAGCTGTATCCAAAGATGGAGCCCAATATTCTTTACATGATTTACAAGAAGCTGAGGCCTTCCTAAAAAGTCTGGGTCTCCCCCCTTTACCAGAAGAAGATAATATCCCTCCTCACACACAGGCCCGTCTGCCTCCAACTACACCTACTCGCATCTGGACTCCTGTTCGGGGCAAATCAAAGAAGCACCTTTCTACTCCTCAACACCTGAGATCTTCTAAGCAACCTCCTTGAGTATCCCTCTGAACGCTCTTATTTTTGGTTCTATTTTTCCCTGCCTTTAGCATTTCCGTTTCCTCTCAGAGTTTTGGCCGAATTTTTTTTTTAGACGAAACGATGTTGCTGTTTTGACTTTCCTTTTTTGTTTTTCTTTTTTTTACAGTTCCTATGCATATCTATTGATGTATTCCATAGTTTGAGACCCCACGGTCATTATCATTTTACTCTAAGGGAGAAAGAACTTGGGGTGTGTTTTTCAATAATTAGAGATAGAAAAACGTTTATTATTATAATTACTTGTAAACTGCAATGTGTATACTCCTATTCTCATGTTACTTCCAGACTTATAATACTAGTTGCCTTCACTCTAGCCTTCCTAGATAGATCACAGCCATGGCTCTAAAAATTATGTCCTATAATGTAAAAGGCCTGGGCTCCATTGGTAAACGCTGGATGGCCCTGAAAGATTTCAGGGCCTCGGGCGCAGACATAGTGATGATCCAGGAGACCCACTTTCGGGCAGGAGGATCATTAAAATTTGCCTCCAGGTTTTTTCCCATTTCCTATCTTGCCTCTGATTCTACGGGCAAGGCAGGAGTGGCAATCTTGATCAGGAAAGCATGTCCTGTCAAGGTTCGGAGGTCACATGTAGATCCTCATGGGAGATTTCTTATTCTAGAATGTGAATACATGTCTACCTCTTTTACACTGGTTAATTTGTACGCCCCAAACACGGGTCAGATTGAGTTCCTCAACAAACTCTTTGATACTCCCCAATATCGCTCACAACCATTTATGGTAGTTGGTGGGGACTTCAATCTGGTCATGTCACCCAATAGGGACAGAGAAGCGCTCTTTAATACTACCCCACCTAAAAGAATATTGTCTCAAGCCAATGCATTCCGTAAATGTATTAGATCATACAGATTATTCGACTCGTGGAGGATAAAACATCCCTCTGTTAAGCAATTTACGTTTTACTCACCAGCTCATAAAATGTACTCCCGTCTTGATCATTTTTTTTATCTCAGCTCCACTTATTCCTTATGTAGTTGAGTCAGACATTTCCCCTATTACATGGTCGGACCACGCGCCCATTACCCTAGATCTAATGTTATCCCAGACTTACACTAAATCCTGTCACTGGCGTTTTAATGACCACCTTTTGCAGTCTGAAGTATCCCGATCTATCCTAGCAAATAGCTTGAAAGATTATTTTATACTCAACTCTGGATCGGTATCTCAGGTTTCTACACTGTGGGAGGCACATAAGGCTGTTTTCCGAGGCGCGTGTATAGCTGAGGGCTCTCGGCTAAAGAGAGATAGAAACAGTTTATTGCAGTCCTTAATGTCCGCTCTAGTAACTGCTGAACGGAGGCTTTTGAGTGGTCCCACGGTGCAGAAACTTCGTAAAGTCATTCACCTTAGAGAACAAATCAAATCAACAAAACTTGACAAAACAGCTTTGTCCATGCTGTGGACGAAGCAGAAATTCTACGAATTCTCAAATAAGCCCCACAGGATGTTAGTTAATAAGTTATGCCCTCGTCCGTTCAACTCCCTGCCTGATTTCCTTTTGCATACAGACAGATCTAGAACACATTGCCCTCGTGAGATGTACAACATTTTTGGTAACTTCTACAACAAATTGTATAACTGTCTGACTCCGGAGAACCATTTTGATTTTACGCAGGTAAATTTCGAGTCTTTTTTTTCCAATATAAAACTACCAAAACTATCTAAAACGGACCTAGAGAGTTTAAATGCAACAGTGTCAGCTGAAGAACTTCTAGCTATAATTAAAAAACTACCATTACACAAATCTCCTGGCCCAGATGGATTGCCCTACTCCTACTACAAATCTTTTTTTGACATTCTATCTCCTCATATGTTAGCCTTATATGATTCCCTTCTTAAGGGAACTCCCCCACATTCTCAGTTTTCTCACTCGTTTATTTCGGTTATCCCTAAACCTGGAAAGGATCCCTCTGTCCCAGATAACTATAGACCCATAGCCCTCCTAAATTCGGATTACAAGATATTTACTAAAATACTCGCCACCCGACTCTCCGCATATATTCCCAAACTGATACACAGGGATCAAGTGGGTTTTGTCCCTGGTAGACACGCAGGAGATAACACCCGACGTACGATAGACCTAATAGACCTTTTAGATAGAACCTCACGTTCGGCATTGATTTTGAGCCTAGATGCACAGAAAGCTTTTGACAGGCTAAGCTGGCAATACATGTTTGCCAACTTAAAAATATATGGTTTTGATGGTCCTTTTTTAAAAGCTTTGGAGGCCTTATATTCAAACGTTTCAGCGCAGGTGCAAATGTCATCCTTCTTTTCTCCTAGCTTCTCCACGACAAATGGAAACCGTCAGGGCTGCCCCCTATCACCGCTGCTTTTCATTCTGTGCCTAGAACCCCTAGCCGAGTCTATCCGTGTACATCCTGATATTCGTGGGGTGGCGATGATACAGGGGGAATATAAATTATCGTTATTTGCAGATGACATTCTGCTAACTATCACCAACCCGCTGATATCCCTTCCCTCATTACATAAATTATTGACTTCTTTTAGTGCTATTTCCGGGTATAAAGTCAACAATTCAAAAACTGAAGCCCTTTCTATACACATTCCAATGCTATTACTATCTCAACTCAAAGAATCATACCCTTATAAATGGTGTAGTACCTCACTTAAATACTTGGGTATTCTACATACCCCTCACTATTCCTCCCTTTATAGCACTAACTTCCCTCCTCTGATATTGGATATAAATAAGTCCCTGTCGTCCTGGACCAAATATCCCTTGTCTCTATTGGGTAGAATTAACGTGTTAAAAATGTCTATCTTACCCAAGCTACTTTATTACTTCAAAGGAAGCTGCATTCGTTTGAAGTTTTGAGAGAGAAATTTGATTTACCATCACACCTCTTCCACTTCTACTTACAGGTTAGACATTTCTTTCATTCTAAATCGCCATCCCTGACCCTAGATAAACCAACTACTTTTGAACACTTGTGTGCTCAAGGCCCCAATCAATTGCACTTAATTTCATGTATCTATTGTATCCTCCATGAGCCGACTCCAATTACGGAAACATTACACCATTACATGCGCAAGTGGTCTCAGTTGGTGGGCCGTCCTGTCACAATACAAATGTGGGATAGGATTTGGTCCTCTACCTTTAAATCTTCTAAATGTGTCACTCAGAGGGAGACAACCATTAAGATTCTCATGTTTTGGTACAGAACTCCCAATGTAATCCATAAGTATGATCCTTCAGTTTCACAGCTCTGTTGGCGGTGTGGAACTGATATAGGCTCACTATTCCATATCTTCTGGCAATGTTCCCTGATACAACCTTTTTGGAATGATGTGCATTTACTTATACAAAAGGTAACTGGGGTGTCTCTTCTGTTGGATCCTTTGAATTTCCTTTTGGGTCTTCCCCCCTCGGGGGTATCAAAAAAGACAAACAAATTGATAACCTATATATTGCTAGCCGCCAGGAGGATTATCCCATTGTTCTGGTTATCCAATACACCTCCCCCATGGTCCGGGTTTCTACATTTAGTGGCTGAGATTCGGACAATGGAGTTCTTGACTGCATCTTCGGTTCATGACTGCATCCCCCAATTTAATAAAATATGGGAACCATGGGATCTTTCGGAATTCGGGACCCCCATACTACCAAATATGCCCTATTCCTAACTCAATTTAATTCTACGTTGCCTGTGTATATACTCTAAATTACTCGCGGGATTTTGGGTTCTTTCCCGCAGTACGTTTATCGCATACATCATAAAGATTTGATTTAATGCATATATGTGCCTTGTTCCTGGGAACACTCTTCTATCACTTAAACCTGTTTGTTTTTTGTTTTTGTTTTCCTTATGTTTGTTTATAATGCACTTATGTTGATAGTGCAATGTACACCTTGATACAACTTTGTACTTATTCTTTGATACTGCAATAAAAATACAATTTAAAAAAAAAAAACTTGTGAGAGTGATGCCTTTTCTACACAAGGGATATGGTAAAGCAGACTTCTTCCTGTGACATATACCAACATGCAGGAGGAAAGCTGAAAAGTGTCCTCCTGCATGTTGGTATATGTCACAGGAAGAAGTCTGCTTTACCATATCCCTTGTGTAGAAAAGGCATCACTCTCACAAGTTTGAAGTCTTTTTGGGACTATATCGCATTTATTCTTTTATCACGGACAGTTTCTTGTTGTTTTCTTCACAGGATGGGGTATTGAAGAATACCCACTTATCAAGGACAGTTTTTTTTGTTTTTTTCTTCACATGATATTGGAAATAATATATCTTGTTTAGGTACACATTGGCAGTATTGCTATAGGATTCACAATTTATTTTCCTCATCGGATTTATAAATTGTCACCAGTTCATCCCTGTGTGATGTTGTGGATTCTCACACTTTGTAAATAGGCGCTGCATTTATATATTTCTGTTATCACTTTGTCATACAGTTCACTAGATTGTCGATGCTGGCAGCTTTACCATTGTTTTTGTTTTTTTATCATTAGTAGCGCGGCTTTGGTTTTTATTTTACATTTAAAAAAATACAATGTAAAATTGACAAGGGACACCAACATAGTTTTATCTTTGATCCTAAAAACCATGGGATAATGGTGTTGTGGTAACTTGCCCAAATAAAAAAAAAGCATAATAATATTATTATTATAATATTATGAGATTCCTATTTAAGCAATGCCTTTACACTTCCTGTTTGCCAGATTATTGTGCTTGCTCCAACCAATGTCTCACTTTTGTCACTCCTGCTGCCTTCCGTATCTTCATTACCACTCGTTACTGACCTTTGGCTTGTTCCTCGACTACGAGGAACTGCCTAATCCCAACCTGCAACCACTTGTTAACAACCTTTGGCTTGTTTACTGTTAGTGCTTAACCCTCACACCTCGGGTGAGACCATGTCACCTTCCAAGGTGACCTGCTTGTATACCTATCCTGCTGGTTGGTGGGAGCCTCTCTATTGCTATAGCTACTGGTCTTCAAGCCGGCCCCTAGACTGTGACAGAGTAATCTGGCCCAAACATGAAGGCACATGCTGTGGTTCCTTTAAAGTGGATGTAAACCCACTCTCATCCCTTCTAAACTACTGCCATAGTGGCTATCTATAAGGATATACATGCCTCCTGCACGTATCCTTACCTGTCAAATGTCTCCCCTCTGTCTGTTTTGAGACCTGAAAAACTGCATATTGATATCACTAGAAAAAAAAGCCTTTGAAAATTTGTTTGCAATAACTCCATAAGTATCGCCAGCAAAGCAGCTTCATTATTATCCCATTAAAGAAGAAGAGAATGTGTGCTGCATTTCGAGATTTCACATTTTGCCACGTCACAAATGTTAAATCTCCATTACGAACGCTAGTTTATAAGACCGCTTTTGGCTGGTCCTTGTTTCCGAGCATGCGTGTTTGTACTTTGGACTTTTGTCTGACGGATTTGTGTAGACACGCTCAGAAAATCAGACAACACGCATTTGTACACGTAAAATTTTAAAACCCGGCAGCAAACATTTGTTCGTGGAAAATCCGACAACAATTGTCCGATGGAGCATACACACAGTCGGAATTTACTGCCAACAGCCTGTAATCGGACATTTCCCATCGGAAAGTCAGACCGTGTGTACGAGGCTTTACAGTGAAGTCAGATCTCCTGATCTATATATTTGTTCTGAGTCACATGACAGCCAGGGAACTAGTAAAAGAGAGGTCACCAATGGAAAATCTCTATACTTTGTATGAGTTTCCCTAATTATGCTTGAAGAATTTACAATGAATAACTAATCTATGAACCAGCTTATTTCTGTATATATAGATGCCCACTGTTTGGAAAGCCTCCTAACTTTTCAAAGTTTAGTATAAAGTGTACAGATTGCAGAAAGTGTCAAGATTAAAGATGAGTTCACACTGTCATGCTGCATTAATGTGTGCAGGTTAATATGTGTTGTGTTATGGTAGCCCATTCATTTTAATGACACAAAGAAAGGCAGCACCATCTAAGAGTAGCAATATGAAACTTTAATAGCCACAATTGATAAGTCCGGGTGGCCACTGTTTCTTGTCAGGAAGACCGGATGGAGCCCTCAGTAGTTTAGGTGGACGGCAACACTTCCTGGAGCTAGTCCAAGAATTCTGTGTCGGCGCGGAGGTAGAGCAGATGTTACGGGCGTCACTAGCGATGGGCGTGGCCACTTCTTGGAGCTATTCGAGAATCCTGGGAGGACAAAGGTAGAGCCGACATCACGGGCGTCACTAGAGATGGGCGATTTCCTCCCTCTTGCCATTCATTTTAATAGACTGCCTAATGCACCAAAAAAAGTGCATTCAGCATTGTCAGCAGAACAATACACAGCAACACACATTAGCTGTGCTGTAACTCAAGTGCATTGAGAAATTGCGTTGGAGAATAAGACTGAATGCCACTGCCTTACACCAATATGGTGGTAGAACAACAGGGCCAAGTCCCAAGTGCAACCTTTGTGACCCTGGTAGTTATGCCACTGTGTTCCACCTGCATTTAGGTACTGCCATAAATGTGATCGATTTTACCAGCATGTAAGACCTGCCCTCCCAGCATCTGAAAGGCTTTTAAACAGGATGTTACTGACAGGCTCAGTGAGTGGACACTGAGCAGATCACCCATGGCAGGAGAACCAACATATCTGCTGCTGACCCCAGGAATATGAGTTGCAGTGGTGCAGGAGGAGAGCTCTGACAGCAAGTGGCTCACATTGGGGACACTAATGGAGGTTGGAATGTCAGACTGGAAGCATTGGGGCCAAGTCAGGAGGCGGTTATCAGTAACAGAAGAGCCGGTGCAAGAATGTTTGTCTACACAGGCGAAGGTGCATTTCGATTCTTGATGCTCTTCCACTCCACCGTCCACCTGCCATCCATCTCCCCTCCACAATGCAACACCACCACCCCTACTGTCCACAGCCATGCGGGGACCTCCTTCACATTATGCCTGTGTTTGTGATGGGGTGCAATGTGAAGGACGTCTCTTCAAATCCCCCCAGGACAAATCCATCCCCACCCAATCCCCCTCTCAGCAAAAATTGTCTCCCCACCTCTAGCACAGATCCTCTCCTCCAGGTCCTCCCTTTCAGCAGAACCCCCCCTCATCCTGGGTCAAATCCGCCCCCCATCCTCCCCAGCATGAATCCTCTTTCCCCTATGCCAGCATGAGTACTCTCCCCAGTTCTGTCACACATCCTACTACCCAAATCCTCTTTCTTATTACAAACCCCCCCAAAACACAAATCATTTCCCCTTCTAATACAAATCCATACTTCCCAACTGTCCTGGTTTTGGTGGGACCTTCCTGAGATACAAATGAAATCCTGTGTATCCGGATTAAGGGTCTGTTTATACCAGAATGCTGTGAGGGAAACCTGCGTTTTGTGTGCATTTCCCACACTGCATTCAAAATGCGCTGCCATAGCAATCTGTAATGGGTGTCAACTTAACCTCTTCACACTGTGCCTCCTGGCAGTCATGTGATCCGAAAACTCTGGTGATCGGGAGCTTAAAGTTAGATGCTGGTAACTGTGAAGCGGGCGCTCAAGGCGTGCACATTGCTACTGATCACAATTCATGCAAATATGCGGCCTCTCTGTGCCAAGGCCCAGGCGCCGAGAGGCCGCACTCTTGTGTGGCAAGGGGTTAATGACTACTCAAATGCAGGTCACAAATGCAGTGTTTGCCTGCACCAGAATGTTTGATCAACAGTACCATGCGATCCAGTTGCTGTGCATTTTGTAAAGCAGCGCATGCACATGCTCAGTGCAGACCGACACGGTTTCATCCCATTGAAATGAAAGGGCTGAAATCGTACAGCACCTGGAAGGCATGTGAATTGCAAAGGAATGCACAGAGCATTGGTGTGAACTGGCCCAGAGTCTTGGGGCTCAGTGTCAAAAAAAAGTTCAGGCACTAACTTGCCTGACAGGGGGGCACTAGCATAGGTACCTGGAGCAATTGCCCTGAATCTCTAGCAAGGTGCCCAGGATCCCAGACACCATGATTGTCCCCTCAATAGCAGCCAGTTTGTCTTTTAAGAAGGGGGGAAGGGGGCAAGTTATCAAAGAAGAATACTTTCAGTGATTTGGGGGGATAAGTGGATGCTTTATGTACTAGGGGGCACTTTGGGAGGGGAGAAAAAATTTTAATTAAAAAATCTGACCACCCCATCACAAGTTTTCTTCCCACCCCAAAGTGCCCCCCAATGCATAAAGCATCCCCCCAAATCACTGCAAGTATTCTTCTTTGACAACTTGCCCCTTCTCTGAGTCCCCTTCCCCTGCCAGTGCCAAGCATAAAGATTCAGTACAAACCTCAGATCAACATGTCACGTTCTGTTGATGCTGTGTCCATTCTCCTCCCTCTCTTTCTCCTGTCTGTGACATCTGAACCGAGGAAAAGGGGAAGGGGACTTTAGTCCATGTGTTAGTGTGAGGTGGGCAGGAGGGGGAGGAAGGGGGGAGAGATGCTGTACAGTGTAATTGCAGTGTGTGGGAACAGAAGCTGCGAGCCAGTCACTGGAGCCAAGTGTTGGAGGTGAGAGAACCAGCAGCTACTACGCCAGGTGCCAGACCATAAGTATTTTGTGCGGTCTTGGGGCCCCCTTACAGTGGCGGGATTTGCCAGTGCCCAGTCGCAAGTGCCACTGTTGCGACCCTGGTTATTCCGCCTCTGCTATACGTTTTATGTCCCCCCATTATGAGGAACATTATAGAGAATCTTGTTGAAAACTTCTCTGCCAATTAAGGAATCACAAGTTGATTTGGCAGCTGCCCAGTCATTTGGCAGCCTGTCTCCTCAATACCATGAGCTCTGGGATGTCTGTAATTAAAAGAATGCTGATCAGTTACCTCCTCATTGCCCGTGTGATTGTCCCATTGAACTGATTCCGGGGGCAGACATTCCTTTTGGTTGCCTTTTCAATTTGTCAGAACTTGAATTAAAGTTGCTCAGGGAGAGAATTGATGAGAATTTAGAGAAGGGCTTTATTACACAATCAACGCCCCTGCAGGGGCAGCCCTGTTTTTTGTTAAAAAAAGGATCTCACCTTGCGTCTGTGCATCGATTACAGCTCTTTGAATAAAATCACTATTAAAAACTGTTACTCACTTTCCTCAGCCTCTGAAATGTAGGAAAGACTCAGTTCTGCCAAAATCTTTACAAAACTAGACTTATAAGGGGCATATAAACTTGTCCACATCTGTCAAGGAAACAAATGGAAAACCACCTTTAGAACCAGATGTGGGCATTTTGAGTCCTTGGTTATGTGTGTTGGCCTTTGGAACACTCCCACAACTTTTCAACACCTCATCAATTATGTTTTTGGGATCTGTTGGATCAGTTTGTGATTGCTTATCTGGATGATATTCTCATCTTTTCTGATAACCTGGAGGAGCATCACAAGCATGGTTGCACTGAAAGATTGAATAAGAATTGACTTTACATCAAACTGGAGAAATCTGAGTTTTTAACAAACCCAGATCCCATTCTTAGGATATATTATTTTTCCAGAAGGAGTGAGCATGGATCCCGAGAAGTTCAAAGCAGCGGTTGATTGGCCTGCTCCTAGAAATGTTAAGGAAATACAATGGTTTGTTGGATTTGCTAACTTCTACAGAAAATTCATAACAAACTTTTCTAAGGTGATAGCACCAATTACACAGCTGACAAGAAAGGGATGCCCTTTGTGGTGTCACCTGAGGCACAGGCTGATTTTAGTAAGCTAAAGACTGTTTTCATTTCTGCACCAACATTGGCTCCCACTGCTGTCAATCACAGCCAATGAGCCAATTAGGAGAGAGAGGGGGTTGGGGCCTAGCCACAGCTCTGTGTGTGAATGGACACACATGCTCAGGAGTCAGCATGCTTGGAAACTCCAACAGCAAACTGTTTGCTCTGGGGGCACCCAGCAGGAGGGAGGAGCGTCGGCGTGGGACATGAGAAGTGGAGGGTCTGGGCTGCTCTGTGCAAAATCACTGCACAGAGCAGGTAAGAATGACATGTTTATTTAAAAAACAAAAAACAAAAAAAAAACAACAAGCCTTTAATATCGCTTTAAGGATGGATGCGTCTGCTGGAAGAGGCCAATCATCCTGTACCTGTTCTTACTCACCATAGAAATTTGGAAATTCATTTGTTCTGTCAAGGGATTGTCTTCTCGGATAACATTTTGGTCCCTATTCTTTTGCAGGTTTAATTTTATTATCCCTTATTCACCTGGGTCAAGGAATGGTAAAGCTGATGCCTTATCGAGGATGTTGTCTGAGCCTCTTCAGGAAGGCAATTCTCAATCTACAATACTGTCCCAGTAGAACTTCATAGGGGCCACAAGACATTATTGAGTCTCCTCAAAGAGAGGTATGAGAATGAGCCACTTCTCGATCATCCTCCTAAGAACATTAACTTTGAGCACAAGAAAGGCTTTTGTACTCAAGCACATTGTATGTATGTACCTGAATCAGTTCAGACTGAAGCCCTCAGGTTGGTGCATGACTCTAAACTTACTGGGCATTTTGATGTTTCTAAAGTCCCATACACACGATAGGACTTCGTACAAATTTCCCTTGGGTTTTTGTACAAAGGGCGTGGGCCATAAGTTTGTATTGCATCCATCCCACTTGGATCCCCGCCAATGCCAGGCACTGTGTTTGGTATGAATCTTGAGGGGGAACTCCACGCTAAATTTTAAATAAAAAACCGGCATGGGTTCCCCTCTAGGGGCATATCAGGCCCTTAGATCTGGTATGGCTTTTAAGGGGAATCCCCTCCCCTGAAAAAATGGCGTGGGGGTCCCCCCAAAGTCCATACCAGACCCTTATCCGAGAAAGCAGCCCGACCGGTCAGGAAAGGGCTTGGGGACGAGCGAGCTCCCCCCCTCTGAGCCGTACCAGGCCGCATGCCCTCAACATGGGGGGTGGGTGCTTTGGGGGAGGGGGGCGCCCTGCTGCCCCCCACCCCAAAGCACCTTGTTCCCATGTTGATGAGGACAAGGGCCTCTTCCCGACAACCCTGGCCGTTGGTTGTCGGGGTCTGCAGGCGAGGGGCTTATCGGAATCCGGGAGCCACCTTTAATAAGGGGGCCCCAAGATCCCAGCCCCCCACCCTTTGTGAACGAGTATGGGGTACATCATACCCCTACCCATTCACCTAGGGAAAAAAGTGTTAATAAAAAACAGTACACAGGTTTTTAAAGTAATTTATTAGGCAGCTCTGGGGGTCTTATTCCGACTGCGGGGGTCTCTCCTTAAAATCCATACCAGACTTAAGGGCCTGGTATGCCCCTGGAGGGGAATTCCCTCTCGCGCTCGCCGCAATAGGAAAATGTGTTTTTCCTATTGCAGCCAGTGTGAGATGTACAGTACCCTGTCGCCGAGAACCAGCGCAATGGGATCACGCTGGAAACATTCTTGCGGCCACGTACTGTAGTTTGTACAAAAGTCCGATGCCCTTGTGTACACGGCGTGGGGGTCTCCCCAAATCTATACCAGACCCTTATCTGAGCACGCAGCCCGGCCGGTGAGGAAAGAGGGTGGGGATGAGCGAGCGCCCCCCTTCTGAGCCATACCAGGCCGCATGCCCTCAATATGAGGGTGGGTGCTTTGGGGGAGGGGGGTGCCCTGTGGGACAGGGTGGATGTTTGCGCTTGTTTCGGGATGTTTGCAAGTTAACCTGGGTGAGAGAGTAGACGAAATTATATACACGAATCCAGAAACGCTTGACCTTGGGGCATTGCCACCAGATGTGAAATGCCGTCCTCTCCTGGTCACAGCTGGGAAAGAAAAGTGAAGAAGCCCCCAGGACATAAGAAGCCAGTCTGACAGGAACCATATACCACCTCAAGAGCATCTTATAATTTGTGATCAAAGTGTTAATGAGTGACCTAGAAGCATTTTAGGCTAACAAATGCCATTCATCTATTTACAAAGATTCTTATAAGTCAGTTTCCCATCTCTCCATATAACCTTCCTTCGTGGCATCGGATGTTAAGATGTTAAGCTTATACTTCTGGCATATGGCCCTTAAGCCAGTGGTCAACAACCCTGTCCTCAGGGCCACCCTGTCCTCAGGGTCACTAACAGGCCAGGTTTGCAAGATAACTGAAATATATCACAGGTGATATCATTTGCTGCTCAGTGGTTGCAGTATTCTAGTCTGCATCTCCCCAAGGTAATACATAAAACCTGGCCTGTTAGTGGGCCCTGAGGACAGGGTTGATGACCACTACCTTAAGCATATCAAATTTATTGCATAAGTATTTAATGCTTGACATAGACACTAAATCAGATTAGGAAGGCCCACTTTATACCTGTTAAGAGGATACTCTCTTCTGAACAAACTGTGGAGTTGCTAGTTTGAGAAGTCTTTAAGTTACATGGAATTCCGGATGATGTGGTGTCTGACAAAGGAGTACAGTTTACTTCAAAATTTTGGAAAAGCTTTTGTTCAGCTTTAAGTGTATCAAATAATCTGTCTTCTGCTTTTCATCCTCAATCTAATGGTCAGACTGAGAGGACCAATCAAACTTTAGAACAGTACCTTCAATGTTTTGTTATCTTCAAGATGACTGGGTGGACTATCTTCCTACGGCATAATTTGCTTATAACAATTCTAAACATAGCTCCACATCTCAAAGTCCTTTTTACTTATATGATACTGGGTATCATCCAGTTTTTTTTCCTGATCTCCCCTATCTCAACTCATATTTCTGCTGTTACCAACAGATTAACTATAATTCAGGAGATTCAGGAGAAATTGGTTGATACTTTGAAAGAGGCTCAGGAATATTACAAGAAGGCCACTGACAGACATTGCAGGTCACTCCCTACTTTTCAGGTTGGTGGCAAAGTTTGGCTATCTACCAAAAATTTGAATATTCATGTTCCAATTGATTAGCTAGGTAGAAAGTTTGTGGGACCTTTTCATATCTTTGCTCAAATCAACCTGATAATGGTTCGCTTAAAACTTCCTCACAGTTTGAAAATTCACCCTGTTTTTCACATTTCATGAAAATCCTTTTTCTGAATTCTGCCACCTCTTCCACCCATTGAGATACAGGGTGAAGAATTATTTGTGGCTGAGAAATGTAGAAACGAATTACATATCTAATTCAATAAGAATGATATGGGCCAAGTGAAAATTCTTGGGAACCTGAGGAGAATGTTCACGCCCCTAGATTCCACGAGAATTCCACCAGACGTTGCTTTACAAACCTAACAAACCCTAAGATATCCAGGGATGCCCTGGAAGGAGGAAAGTACTGTCAGGACCTGAATCTGAACTTGCAACCTCTGCTGTGTATGGCAGTATCCCTTCTTGCTGAGCCACCTGTGATGCCTGATTCCTTAGGCCAGTGGTTCTCAACCTCAGTCCTCAAGTACCCCCAACGGGCCATTATAAAGTAGCTCTTATCAATGCCATGTCATTGATATTGATTTAACCACTTGCCGACCAGCCGCCTCCATTTTACTGCGGCGGGTTGGCACGAACCCGCGAGCTGTCATAGCTTTACATCGTCTCCTAGGATCGGGATAGCAGGCGCACACACGTCGCTGGAGGCACGCGCCCGCTGCACAGCGGGGGTGCCGATGCTCGTGGCCGATGGTCGCGATGACCACCGGCCACGAGCGATCACGGGCACAAGAGGCAGAACACGGAAGTGTGTGTGTAAACATACAAATCCCTGTTCTGCTCTGTGAGGAGTTACAGATCTTGTGTTCCTAATAGCTAGGAACCACAATCTGTCAGTTCCTCTAGTCAGTCCCCTCCCCCTTCAGTTAGAAACACATAGCAGGAAACATAGTTAACCCCTTGATCACCCCCTAGTGTTAACCCCTTCCCTGCCAGTGACATCTTTACAGTAATCAGTGCATTTTTATAGCACTGATCGCTGTATAAATGCTAATGGTCCCAGACCGCCACCATTACTAGTAAAAAAAATAATAACAATAGAAATGCTATAAATCTATCCCCTATTTTGTAGCCGCTATAACTTTTGCGCAAACCAATCAATATACGTTTATTGTGATTTTTTTTACCAAAAATATGTAGAAGAATACATATCAGCCTAAGCTGAGAAAAAATTAGCTTTTTTTTAAAAAAAATGGGATATTTATTATAGCAAAAAGTACAAAATATTGTGTTTTTTTTCAAAATTGTCGCTCTTTTTTTATTTATAGCGCAAAAAATAAAAACCGCAGAGGCGATCAAATACCCCCAAAAGAAATCTCTATTTGTGGGAAAAAAAGGACATCAATTTTGTTTGGGTGCAGCGTCGAACGACCGTGCAATTGTCATTTAAAGTGTTGCAGTGCTGAATCGCAAAAAATAGCCCAGTCATTCAGCAGCCAAATCTTCTGGGGCTGATGTGGTTAATGCAGCTGTGCAAAGTAAAGTAAAACCTGAAAACATGGTCCGTTGGGGGTACTTGAGGACTGAGGTTGAGAACCACTATCTTCGACAACCATGCCTTGTGTCTTGTTTCTTTTGAACCTTGAACTCTTTGCTCCTCCCATGAATTTCCTATTAAGACCATGCCAATTCCTGTTGGACAGATTATTGTGCTCTCTCCAGCCAATATCTCGATCTTGTCACTCCTGCTGCTGTCCTTATCTTCGCTTCCACTTGTTACAGACCTTTGGCTTGTTCTGCTTCTGCATGATCCCAACTTACAACCACTTGTCACCAACCTTTGTCTTGTTTACTGACTATGCTTCTGCTTGATCCCTAACTGTTATATCTGCTACTGGACCCCAACTTGCTCACCTCCTGGTGGGGCAATCCTGAGGACCGTGACCTGGTACTAAAATGCAGCAAAACCCATCTCCATCATCAGGATCTTTGGTGAATACCGGTTAGTGCTTAGACTCCACACCTCTCATCCACATGGGTGACCTGTTTGTATACCTATCCTGCTGGTCAATGGGACCCTCTCTACTCCTATAGCTACTGGTCTGAAAGCCTGATCCCTGAACATGACAGCCCCACTCCCCCTAGGAAATGTTTAATTCATTTTTGCACCCCCCACAAAATGAAGATCAGAGTTGAGGGTGAAGATGTCTAATTTTTAGTTTGTGAACCACAAACTGAATCATATACAATATTACGGGTGAAAAAAATGATGCAAATATAAATTGAGCAATTAGATTCTAACTTTTGTCAAAAATAAAATGTGAAATGTAAAATCAATCACAATTATGAACATTTTCAACTACTTCAACATCTTTGCTTTTGGTTCTCTTTCATTATTTTGTCAAAATCTGGAACTTTATTGCTGACTGCGGTCATAGAGTATATAGAGATAGAGTATTCTTATATTATTTCCCCTATTCCTTGTTTAGATGTACAAAATCTGATAAAATGTTAATTTACAAAAGTGCATTAATTAATCTTTCCACAAAAGATTGTGTCCTGCTTCTTATAGAGACAGTCATTGCCTTATTCTCATACTATTTCAAGGGCAGTCAAGGTGAATCCATTCATCTTCTCTCTGAGGGAACGCTTTGCAGCTATTATTCATTTCCTGAAATATGTATTCACATCACACAAAACTAAAATCCTAGTTGTAGGTGTAGCCAGATAGGCCAAATCAGCCCTGGTTCCTTTACAGTATGTGTTGGATAATCTAATGTCAAGGTCTTTCGACCATAGTTAGTGACTTTTTTTCTACACCTAGGAGTCCTGGTTGCTTATATAAACCTTTGTTTTTTCTAGACCTTGCTATTGAATTTTACATTATATAAAACAAACAAAAAATAAATCCAACAAGGAGAGTGGAATCCCCTCATTATAATCACAGCACTATTCGTATGTAATTTTTTGTGCTTTTACCATTTCTTCTTGCTGTAACGGATATTCGTTTATGCACATATTTTACATTAATTGATTTTCCTTGGTGCTTTACCTGTATTTTAGATCAGTTCATGAATGAATTTGACAGGTTTTCTGTAGATCTATTGTCTCACAGTGTGAACTTCGATTTGTAGGTTGCAACTTGCAGGTCAAAGATTTGATCCCCTCCTGCAACAGCTGATGGCCAAAAAACAATTAAGATTTTGCATGATCTATGCTACATGTTTTTTTTACTGCTCATTTTTAAACAAGTCATTTATTTACTTTTTATGAATTTATTCAGCATTACAAGTACTAGCACTCAGTGGTAGAAGGTCCTCATTGTATATAAATTTTAGGTCTGTAAGTTCTTGAAGGGCTCTAAATGACATAGAACAGCATGGTAAACGTAGTCCCGCTTACATTGGTTACACAAGTCAACTTGCGGGGAGCTTAAGTGCAGACTCTTTAAGCTCATTCCTTTTTTGACTCATACTTTATTGCAGCAGTTTTATTAGAGTACTAGGCAATCCCCACAGTATGCAAAAAGCAAAGGGGCTATTTATAAATAAAAACTGGAGAAACAGGAGCAAACGTTTCTCATGATAACCAATCAAGCTTCATTTGCCATTTTCTACAAAAGGAAAAAAATAATCTAAATGCACACATGGATAAAACCCTACTTTTTTCTCTTTTTTTTAGACCACTAAAATAAAACACTAAAATATTGACAGCCTCCGGTGCAGCACAGGAAGGTATATGTATATGTATATATATGTATATGTCTGATCTGTATTTTAAAAAGCATTAATAAAATGTCGGGGTTGCAGATGTCACATATTTATATACTGTACAAAATATAAAAATATGTCAAAATGTTCTTTACAATTCCTTAAAAAACATAATTGCATAAAATATAGAAACATTTTGTTATCACTTATACTACCATAGTCATGTGAACAACTGTATACTATTCCCATACAAAATCTGTTTGTGTATTGTATACAATCATGTTTTTATGGAATTGTAAAGATTAAATTGTATTTTTCTAAAAATGGTTGACATGTATATGAAAAATACACCTATAAATTCCCCTTTACATATATCCAGCAAAATAACTAAAGAAGTAAAAAATGACCCAGTGAACCCACAGTACATTCAATTAAAATGCCCACTTAAATGCAGATGAATTAAAAAATAAAGGATTTCACATGATTCTTCACATCTAGTACAAAAACCTCTTTACAACTCTTTACTCTCTACAAAAAAGCAGTATTAAACCCAAAAGCAAAATTTTTAATATTGCAGCTTACTAATTCTTAGATGGGGTGGCTGTATTCGTTTTCTTTTTTTTAGGTTTTCTTTCTTTTATTTTCACCTGGTGATCTGGCCAGTAAGTCTGTTATTTTTCAACAGAACAAGCTCACCTACAAATGTGGCAGTTGGAGTGTTGAAACACACCATTTACCACTGACAGGGGTACTTACAATGGTCAGCTTTTATTTATTCATATAAAACCTTTATCCCAAAGAAAAAAAACTGTTGTTGTAACTGCAGTATGAGCTGGAGTTTGGCTTGGCTAATTTGTTAGTGTATCTAAATCTGCTAGTGCATCTTATGCCGCATACTCACGATCGGACATTCCGACAACAAATGCTCGATGGGAGTTTGTTGTTGGAAATTCCAACCGTGTACAGTATAGGCTCCATCGGACATTTTTTGTCGGAATTTCCGACAACAAAAATTTGAGAGCTGGTTCTCAAATTTTCTGACAACAAAATCTGTTGTCGGAAATTCCGAGCGTGTGCACACCAAATTCCACGCATGCTCTGAATCAAGTATGAGACGGACTAGCACGGTCTGGTAAAATTAGCGTTTGTAATGTAGATAGCACATTCGTTGTGCTGCAAATTTAATAATCTTCTAATGCAGCGCATTCTCTTCTTCTTTATAATGCTAGAATAATGAAGTTGTTTTGCTGCTCATATTCACACAGAGTTCTCAAAAACTGATTTCTTTACTATTTCCCGTGATCTCATGAACAATATTTGTTATTTTTATCTCCAGATCTCCATAATAATGTTTTGATTTTATTTTTCTAGTGATCTTTTTTTAATTATTTTTTTATCAAGATCTCCTTTTTATTTTTTTCTAGTGATCTCCATAATATTTTTGTCGTTTTGTGTGTCAAGTTACCACAACACCATTATTATCTTGTATTTTTTAACCTCAAGGAGATTGGTTGGTGTTGGTGTCCCTTCTTAATTTGACATTGTGTTTTTGAAATGTACCTGCCTACTCACAAACAAACTGTCCTTTTTTAATTAAAACACATAGCCAATGATTTTTGTAAAAAAAATAGACATTTATTAAGGGGTCATAACAAAATAAAGAGGAAGGCAATGCTGGATAAACTTTTGAAATTAGCAAAGCCTTTGTACCCCAGGGCACACATCAACTATTTGACATGCAAAATTGTTAGCCTGAGGAGTCCATTTAATAGGGAGCACAATCCGGTCCAGGACTCCGAGAGATCAGGAACAGCAGCAGGTAACGTATATGTCCCCAGGCTATGGTCTTACAACAGCCTGCATCTTTTGCCAGACCAGTCCGAACCCAGGCCATCACTCATTTTCTCCCGGGGCCGCCAGGTGGGTCCTCCCAAAGGATGGCCAAGGTGCGAATCAGAGGGAACCGTGCGTCACGTGAAAAACTGAAGTGAAGACTGGTTTGATCTCTCAGTGGATATGTGGAGAAAAAATGAACAGGCTCCACATAGTATAGATGAGCAAAGTGGGATTTTTATTGCTAAAAAAGCCAGTTTTTTTTAGCAATAAAAATCCCACTGTCGCACCTTGGCCATCCTTTGGGAGGACCCACCTGGCTGCCCCGGGAGATCCACACAGAGTTTGACCCAGAAGGTTCGCAGAGCTGTGATGTCCGTTTACAGGCCCTGAGAGGCAACCCGCTCGAGTGACTCCCTGTCGCTGACAAGGGAGTCCAATGTATCTGGTAAGAGTTTCTTACACACCATCTTTACTAAAGTCACATGCAGTTGTGAGATACAGCTTGGGGATGATCTGATGATTTATCCGTGTTAGAACATTTGCCGTCTCGCATCCACTTACCATTTCCAGTGGGACATTCTATGTGTATTTGTTTTCCTGATTTTATCCACCTCTATTGAGAGACTTATAAGTTTTATTATTGTTATGTTTACCATTCATGGATATTTGTTTTTTCAGTTGTTTTCTTGGTTGAAGACTTTTTGCACAATTTATGCGCTACATTTTACTTTCACATGATTCTTTGGTTGCTGTCACCTTGTATGTAGCTGCTCCGCACCATATACTTCTTGAATTTAGCGCAGTGTATACTTTTATTATTTTTGTCTGCCACAGACAGGGCAGCTCTCTGTATAAATCATTGAATTGGGGAAGGAAATCATGATCATTGAATCGATCCATTTTATCTGCAAGACACAACACAAGACAAAGTCTAATGTCAGGCTAAACTCTCCTAATCTTGTCCCAATATAGGCCTCAATCTATAAGCAGTATAGGCCACTGGTGCCCCAAGTTAAATTGTACCTTTGTTAGAATGATAGGCGCTTCCGCTACTCCTTCCTCCGCTCACAGATCGTGAATACGACGCACGCGTGTTATGCTTTATATACACTGCGCATGCATTAAACTCCACCCGCCCCTGACCTTCTTTCTAGTATTTTCCCCGCCCCTTCACTTTCGGCGCAGTGGAAGAGCACATGGCGGAGAAAGAACAAGTGCATGAAGACAGCAGCAGCAACGACGAAAGTCCAGAGCCACGAACATCCCATTCCCGGAGGAGATTTAAGGCCTCAAATATGTCCTTTGTAGAGATGGTGGAGATGGTGGACATCTTGAAGAGTGCTGACTATGATGGGAAGCATGGACCTTACCCAAACCCAAATGTGAGAAAGGCCAAAATCATGACTAAAGTTGTGAAAAGTCTGCACAGGAATTTTGGGGTACGACGATCCAAGGATCAATTGAGGAAAAGCTGATCAGACCTGAAATTGAGGGAGCAGGATCAGTACAGAAGGATCAAAAGAGTTCTTCAAAATAGTAAGTATTTTTCGTGTACTCCTATTATTCTTATTACTTGCATGCTGCTCCATGTGATTTTCTTTACTGTTGTACTATTTAAAATGGCAATTTTCAGGTTCGTGGGCTCAGTAATCGTTCATAGTAAACATTGTTCATTCGCCCATTAATACAATGTTTTTGGTGGATTCAGGATAACTACATTTTTTCAGGCATATTTGTCTTAAAAGAAGTTTAGTACATTGTTGTCTAGATGGGTTTGTAACTAGAATGAAATGCAAACTTGATTCAGTGTAAGGAGAGGACACTCAGCAGCTGTTTACACATCTGGACGCAGGAGCACTAGTGTGGGACACCAGAACCAACTTTTTAGGGTGTCCCACACAGGTGCTCCAGTGGATACTAGGGATGAGCCGAACACCCCCGGTTCGGTTCGCATCAGAACCTGCGAACGGACCGAAAATTCGCACGAACGTTAGAACCCCATTGACGTCTATGGGACTCGAACGCTCGAAATCAAAAGTGCTAAATTTAAAGGCTAATTTGCATGGTATTGTCCTAAAAAGGGTTTGGGGACCCGGGTCCTGCCCCAGGGGACATGTATCAATGCAAAAAAAACTTTTAAAAACGTCAGTTTTTTCGGGAGCAGTGATTTTAATGATGCTTAATGTAAAAAAAAAAAAAAGTGAAATATTCCTTTAAATATCTTACCTGGGGGGTGTCTATAGTATGCCTGTAAAGTGGCGCGTGTTTCCCGTGCTTAGAACAGTCCCTGCACAAAATGTCATTTTTAAAGAAAAAAAAATCATTTAAAACTGCTTGCGGGTTTAATGTAATGTCGGGTCCTGGCAATATGGATGAAAATCAGTGAGACAAACGGCATGGGTACCCCCCAGTCCATTACCAGACCCTTTGGGTCTGTATGGATATTAAGGGGAGCCCCGCACACAAATTAAAAAAAGGAAAGGTGTGGGGCCACCAGGCCCTATATAATCTGAGCAGCAGTATACAGGCGGTGCAAACAACACAGGGACTGTAGGTTTGTTAAGTAGAATCTGTTTGTAATTTTGAACGGGTACATTTTTAACGTGTTTAGCTCCAGCCAAAAAATCTTTTTTAAGCGTTTTGGAAAACATAGGGAAGGGTTATCACCCCTATGACATTTGTTTTGCTGTCTGTGCTCCTCTTCAGAAGATTTCACCTCGCTTTTTGTCCCAATGACAAATGTTTTTTGAAAATTTGGGTTTTTTTGTGAAACAAGGATTGGTGAAAAAGCATCAGTGGAAAGGAGAAATGTTTTTCCCATATTAACTCTTACAGGAGAGAATTTCCTGTCCTAGGGGTAGATTTCATCTCACTTCCTGTTGTCTCCTTCCGTTTGCAAGTAGGAGTCGTTTGTAAGTTGGATGTTTGAAAGTAGGGGCCTGCCCTATATACTCAGCAGAAATTTGAGCATTGGGTGTTGTTGTGGCCACAACACTGTAAGCCCTCACAGGGCCCTGCTGTGAAATATTAGATCAAGAATTGTAATTACATGCCCCTGATGAACAGGGGCTGAAAAATTGGGCCTTTGGTGGTGGTGCTGGTGCCACTACACTGTAAGTCCTCACTTGCTCTTGGTGGGCACAGAAACGGGCCCTGCTGTGAAATATTAGATCAAGAATTGTAATTACATGCCCCTGTTGAACAGGGGCTGAAAAATTGGGCCTTAGGCACTGGTGCTGGTGCCACAACACTGCAACCCCTCACAGATACTCTAGTTGGAACGCAGGAACGAGCCCTGCTGCAAAGTATTGCATCAAAAACTGTAATTACATGCCCCTGTTAAACAGGGGCTGAAAAATTAGGCCTTAGGCACTGGTGCTGGTGCCACAACACTGCAACCCCTCACAGATACTCTAGTTGGAACGCAGGAACGAGCCCTGCTGCAAAGTATTGCACCAAAAATTGTTAAACAGGGGCTGAAAAATTGGGCCTTAGGCACTGGTGACGACGCCCAGAACCAAAAATGTTCTTACAAGCTATCAGCATGATCATTGAGGAGGAAGAGGATAATTACTCTGGATAGTCACTCAGCATCAGCATAGGCAGTCTTTGAAGGGATCTGAGATTTCAAAAAAAATTATTCGGTTACATCAGCATCAGGTGCTTGGTAGCTGGTGGTGATCCAAGATTGATTAATTTTTATGAAGGTCAGTCGATCGACCGAGTCGGTGGACAGACGCACCCTGTGATCGGTTACAAAGCCTCCAGCAGCACTGAATGTGCGTTCCGAAAGAACACTGGATGCAGGACAGGCCAGTAGCTCAATTGCATACTGTGCAAGCTCTGGCCAGTGATCCATCCTCAAGACCCAGTAACCCAGAGGATTTTCGGTGGGAAAGGTGTCCAAGTCAGATCTTGTCCCTAGGTATTCCTGCACCATGTAAAACAGACGCTGGCGATGGTTGCTGGAACCGATCATACCTTGGGGCTGCGGACTAAAAAACTGTCTGAATGCATCGGCCAGACGGCCACCTTCTCCACCGCTTATCCAGAAACAGGAATTTGTAACCTCCCAGTCTCTGGGAATGCATTGCACAAACCTTTCTGCAAGGCCTCCCGAAGATGTTTCATTCTCTGCTCCCTCTGCGACGGCAAGATAAGGTCCGCAACCTTACCCTTGTAAAGTGGATCAAGGAGGGTTGCCAGCCAGTATTGGTCCTTCTCCTTGATACCACGAATACGAGGATCCTTACGCAGGCTTTGCAGGATCAGGGAGGCCATGCAGCGTAGGTTTGCTGAGGCATTTGGTTCGGAGTCCTCTGGGTCACTAAGGATGACATGGTCCGCAGCCACCTCCTCCCAGCCATGTACAAGTCCATGTGTTTCTTGGGACTGATCCCTTAAAGACTGCTGCTGATGCTGAGTGCTAGGCTCCACCTCCATACTGACACAATCCTCCTCCTCCTCCTTGTCCTCTTCCTGTGTGATCACGGGCACGCAGGAACACTGTCTGGATAAAGGGGGCCTTGAGAGCTAAGGAAGTCCTCCTCTTCCTGCCTCTGTTCTGCCTCAAGTGCCCTGTCCATTATTCCATGCAGCGAGTGCTCCAACAGGTGGACAAGGGGGACAGTGTCACTGATGCATGCACTGTCACTGCTCACCATCCTCGTGGCCTCCTCAAATGGTGACAGGACAGTGCATGCATCCCTGATCATGGCCCACTGGCGTGGGGAAAAAAAAACAAGTTCCCCTGACCCTGTACTGGTGCCATAGTCGCACAGGTACTCATTGAAGGCCCTCTGCTGCGTGTGCAGTCACTGCAGCATGGCCAACGTTGAGTTCCACCTGGTGGGCATGTCACAGATTAGGTGGTTCTTGAGCAGGTTAAACTCCTTTTGGAGGTCCGCCAGCCGAGCACTGGCATTATATGACCGGCGGAAATGCACACAGACTTTTCTGTCCTGCCTCAGGACATCCTGTAAGCCCGGGTACCTGCCCAAGAATCGCTGCACCACCAAGTTAAGGACGTGAGCCAAACAGTGCACATGGGTCATTTGTCCCTGTCGGAGGGCAGAGAGGAGGTTGGTGCCATTGTCGCAAACCACCATTCTTGCCTTAAGTTGGTGTGGCGTCAACCACCTCTGAACCTGCCCCTGCAGAGCTGACAGAACCTCTGCCCTAGTGTGGCTCCTGTCCCCCAAGCACACCAGCTCAAGCACCGCATGGCATCTTTTGGCCTGCGTACATGCATAGCCCCTTGAACGCCTACGGAGCACCCCTGGTTCCGAAGACAAAGCACAGGAAGTTAAAGTGCTAGCAATTTTACCAAGCTAGCATTCAACCGCTGGGCATATGGATGGCTGGGAGCAAACTTCTTTCGGCGGTGCAGCAGCTGGGGCAGGGAAATTTGCCTGGTACAATCTGACGTCGGTGTACCAAAAGCAGATTGCCCACAAGTACTTGGCTGTGACACACCTAATTCTACACCTTCATTCCTCTCAGTGCAGGTCTCAGAGAGGACTGAAGGTATAATGGGGTTGGAGATCTCAGCTGATGAGGAGCAAGGAGAGGTCCTCTTTGTTCTTTGGTGTGGGTCTTTTAGATACGCTTGCCAACGAACTGCATGGCAGGTCAACATATGTCTGGTCAAGCATGTGGTACCCAAGCGGGAGATGTTTTGGCCACGCGAGATACGCTTGAGACATATGTAGCAAATAGCAGCGGTGCGATCTGATGCACTCGTCTCAAAAAAGGCCCACACCAAAGAACTTTTTGGATAACGCGCAGAGACTGCAGCGCCCTGCACATGCGGAGCTTTGGGGTGTGATGCAGTCAGTGTGCTGCCCTTAGGCTGGCCCCTGGAGGGCATCCTGCCTCGTTGGTGATGTGCCGCCTCCTCCTCCTCCTCTCTCCTATCAGGCACCCACGTTGAGTCAGTGACCTCATCATCCCCTCCCTCCTCATCACTGGAGCAAACCTGGCAGTATGCTGCAGTAGGGGGAGCATGACTGCCAGATTGCTGTCCTTCTTGGGCACTCCCTCTGTCCGTGCTCACGTTATTGTCTTCATCTAGCTCAGTATCATCATCAGAGCCTTCCAAATGCTGGGCCCTCCTCCTGGAGCATGTACCCAACACTGTGGTCAAACAGTTTGAGGGACTCCTCAGGAGGACATGGTGGGGCTAGGGAAGGAGTCACTGATGACATTGAGCCAAGGGAAGAGGCCGCTGCTTTGCCAGACAAAGTACCCTGAGCATCGGTGAGAGAGGATGAGGAGGACGAGGACGGCTTGGTTATCCACCCTGACCAAGTCTTCCACATGTTGCGGCTCAACACGGCCAACTGCCAAAAAAAGGCCAAGCGTGTCCCATGGCCACGTGCTGATGAGAATGCACTGTCTCCACGACCAGCACTAGACACAGAGCCTGCTTACCTTCTTTTATTGGCTTGTGACTGTCTGCCTCTCCTTGTTGGCCTTCCAGACATACTAATGGCCTGTAGCTGCACTAAGCTGGGATATATATATATATATATATATATATATATATATATATATATATATATATATATATATATATTGTAATAGTGAGAGTCCCTGTCACTATGAAAATGGGGTTAAAGTGGACACAGAGTCTGCATATTAGTCTGCAGAGCTACAGAGTGTAAATTTGAAATGGAGAAAACTGTGTTGGCAGCTTTCTCCAGGTTTTGGCATTCGGTCATGGGGCTCTGTAGTTTGGAGATTCCATAGTGTCTTGGGTGGGACGGGATCTTCAACCCTGTGTCCAGACTTTGTAGATTACCAGCAGGGTGTGTGCTCAGGTGAGCACAGCACTTATAATGAGGGTATGGGAAGACCTCATGGCTCCCAGTTGGAGACTGCTCCGCACCCAGAGAGACAGGAGGTCTTCAGGAGGCAGCCAGAACGTGTAACTGCAAGAGGCAGTGGATCGGCCTGAGGACTAAGGCCAAAGCGGAGCTGTGGGTGCTAAAGTCAAGCCATCCACATTGAGGAATCCTGTAGTCTGTGTGACCAGGATAAAGAGCAGAGGTACTGCTAAAGAGAGCCAGGTGGGCTAGCATTTTCTATTGTGTTTATTTGCTGGAGATGAACCCCTGCGTGGGAACCCTTTATGTTACAGACTTTTATTTGCCTTTTTAATAAAAATGGGCTACCATGGCCTTAAATATAGTTCCTGACTGGCTTGAATCACTGACAAACGCATCTGCCACGAGAGCTAATGGTCCCCGATTACTACAAGTGGTGTTCGAATGCGGGCAACAGACGGTGAAATCCGGGTCCTTGCTCCACAGTGAGTTCAAGTCAGTAACTATTGGCTGTGTGTGGAAGTACAGCCAGCCAAAAGGCATTGCGTGTTGCAGGTGGTGTACCTGTGAATGAAAAGTCCAAATTTTTTTTTTCTGCTATGAACTGTGTTTGTGTGCATAAGACAGCACAATCTGTGTGTGCACTGTGCAGGTGAGGAAAGCTTGCATGAAGTGAAAAGCAACTTGCTCTAAAGTGACAGTGCTTCATTTTTTGCTGGAGGCCGCAAAAGTGCAGTGGAGTGACTGCGAATATGGAAAGTCCACCAGTGTTTGAATCGGCTGTGGACTGGTGCAAGCGGCACCTGGCAGTGCTGAACCAAGCTACAAAGGAAAGAAAGCCAACCCTCAGTGTAAGGGGAGAGCGGCTGGATGTCCATAACTGGAAGAGGGGTGTTGTTGCCCCTGGCAACGCTGCTGCAGTTAAAACAGTAGCTATTGTGAAAAATGTCAATGTGTCAGGATCCAGCAGAGGGAAGCCCATGCTATTTACAAAGAGAAAGGCTGATCAAAGGCTGAGACCAAGAGTGGTTGCCCATAGCAACACAGAGGAAACCAGTCAGGCTGTCTGTGTACCATGGGGTATGTCTAAACAGGATCGTGGCAAGTGGCTTCAGGAGAAGCCAATACATCATGTTGGAGAGAGCCAGCAAAGTTCTGCTGGGAGAGTGCGATCTCCCATGGCGACGAGAGTGAAAGTGGTGCCGGACAGGAGGAGCTGCAGAGGAGATTTGGCTCAGCGTCCCCACAAAGAGGCTTGTGCATTCCAGCCAGCTGGGAATCCCCAAGAGAGAAGCGCTCTGGGAAAAAGTCATCCAGTACCATGCCTGGAATGTGGCCAGCTGGGGCGTGGCATGTTTTCTTGTCCTAGGTTCTGGAATTCAGCTGGAGATAATATTGCTGAGAAAAAGTCTTTATCTGCGGGCCCAGATTCCTGTGAAAATATGTTTGCAGTCACCCCTAGCAACAAGAAGGAGTTTCCTGTTGTGTCGGCAGGTGGTGCTAAACAGTGGGAGATGCCTGCTGTAGTTTCATCCCGTGGCCACCAGGGGGAGTTGGCCAGTAAAAGTGCAGCAGAGGATTGGTTCATAAGACAACGTACTCAAATGAAGATGGTGACCCCAACTACTGCGGTGGGTAAGACTGTCTTTAATGAAATGATGGCTGGAACTGCTGATTTCTGGTATAAAAGGACTGGTTACAAGACTGTCCCTGATGATGTGAGAGTGACCCCAGTTAGTGGGGCCACTGAATGTGTTCTTAAGGGTGACTTGTCCCTGTGCAGTACCCTGTGCAGTGGGGAGGCAGGGGTTAAAGTCAAACCTGCACCTGTGTGTGCATCTCAAGAGGAAAATAGTGATGTGTCTAATGTCTGCCAGTCTCAAGTTGGCGGTGGGCTAGGACAGCCTGCAAGAGGTACGAATGCTGTCAATGTTGATGATTATGGAAAATGTATTGCTGTTGGGAGCAGAAGCTGTAGTCAAAAATGGACCATTGCACATAGCAACTGGTAGTAAGACAGCACAGTTGTCCCTAGACATCTCCAAGGAACTTCATTTATTGGAGCCGGAGGTTGCCCTAGACAACTGCGATGTCACTCTGGTGGGGCAGTGTGGAACTGTACCGTGTAATGGTAATGTGTTAGTACAAGCTGCTAGTACTAAAAATGTGCAGGTAAATGGTGGGTTAACACAACCTGTGAAAAACGCAAAGGTGTGGGAGGTTTATGAAGCACCAGCCGAGCAAGGTGGTGAATATGGGGTTTTGCAACCTGCTGTGTTAAAACCTGTGTTACCACAATCTGACATGATTTGTAATTTGGGTAATGAATCTGCAGCTAAGCCAGTCTGTTCTTATGTGTCTCCTTGGGCGGATGGACCAGTGCTGAGGAGTACCGCTGAAGGGAGTGCACATACAATAGATTGGGATAGTTGGGGTAAAAATCTTATCTCCCTGATAGATAAGGTTTTTATGCACAAAAATAAGGTGGACAAAGTTTCTCCTGTGCCAGCAGGAGGGACTGCAGAACAGCTTGTACCTGAGGGCGCAGTGGCTGCTGCAGGGGTTAACCCTCATGAGCAGGATGAACCAAATAAGGGTAAAGCGCACAGCAGAGACATTGTCCGTGACCCACAAAACTGAGGTTGACATAGAGTGTCAAAGTGACGTTGTCACTGGTAATGTTCTGGAGCAGTTCACTGATACTGAGCCTGAGAAGTTGGGTATGAGTCCAGCACCTGGCAGCGCTCTGGGTGAGCACCAGGCTGTGGTTACCTCCAGCTGGGAGGATGTTTGTTTGACAATTGCAACTTCTCAAGTCTCAGCAAATGAGTCTGTCTGCATTCCCAATGTAATGAAAGTCCCCAGAAAGGACTTGGGTCTGGGATTAAGGGTCTGGTCTGTAACCAAAGCATTAAAGGAGATGCTTGAACTTTGGGATGTACAGCCAATCTATATTGGGGTGTCTCCTCCACAGTCAGACGGCCTGGTACTGTGGAGTACCACTAGGTGGAGCACTAAATGGCAGGCTGTACAGAACAAAGGAGAACAAGACAGGAATGGTTTATTCTTAAATGTATTACTCTTGTTAAAAGTTGCTGCTGGGTTAATTCCTGAAAAAATGGTATATGGGAGATGGAGAAACTAAAAATGAGTCCAAAATGTCTGAGGTTTCACCTCCTAACAGCCCGATGGGAAGCATTTTTGCGGCTATGGTCCAGGGTGGTGCTGGTCAGTTGTCGGTGAAGGACGCGTATACTGCACCGGTGGACAAACCACGTGAGATGGAAGGGCCGAGCATGGACCAGAAAACAGCAGAAATCCTGACTGGGGCTCAGACAGAGGTGGTTAAAGAGACTGGGGTCACCAGTCCAATAATAGGTTTATGTGACAAACCTGATATGGTCCCTGAGACAGGGAAATAGGTAAAAAGTGCAATAAGGTTGGTAAGCGGATCAGACGAGAGCTCGCCTATTCCGGTTTTGGATAGAAATCCAGGTGGTATTAAAGGTCAAGTGGTAGGACAGCTGTCTGCAGAGTGGGTGAACCCAGGGGAGGTGACATCCTGTGAGGTTCCCGTGGGTGATGGCGGCCCTCCGGTATGTGTGCCCTCTGCAGACTCTGCCCTAGCAAATGCTGAAAAAAAAAGGCATTGGTGACATGTGCAACATTGAGAGGTGTAATGTTGGTTTGAAAATGTCTGTCAATGATGAACCAAGTAATGTGTTAATGGTACATTATAATGTGGTGTCCAAAGGTACAGGTAAACCTGGTAAACAATTAGTGACTGCTGAGTCAGGTACCAGAAATAAGAGGAGGGGTCCCGTTACAAACACCATAGAAATAGGCCCTCTACAGTCTCAGAACAGTAATGCTGAGAGAGGTTTTGGGAAACCAGGAAACTTGAAGCATGGAGGCAAAAGAGTTGGTAAACCCAAGAGACCTATTGTGATGGGGAAAACGGGTACCAGTGAGGGAAAAGGTGGTTACTCATCAGGCGTAGTGTCTGGAGGAGGTTCTCTACAGAATCAGGAAACTGAGTTGGAAGGAAGTAGAAGGAAAGGCAGGGGACCAACAGAAAAGAAATGTGAGCTCAGGAACCCCAAGAACAGAGGGAGTAGGCTGAGTATAGGGAAATTTAGGACCCTGTTAAGATCCAGGGTGGGACGTACCTGGAAGCGCACCCGAAAAAAAGGTTGGGCCTACGTGGCTGACAGCCAGCACAGAGATGTCCCAACCATGACGGGTGCTGGTGTTCCTCCCTCTGGATCGAAACAAAGGGGGGGGGGATATGTAATAGTGAGAGTCCCTGTCACTATGAAAATGGGGTTAAAGTGGACACAGAGTCTGCATATTGGCTGAGTGCAGAGCTACAGAGTGTAAATTTGAAACAGAGAAAACTGTGTTGGCAGCTTTCTCCAGGTTTTGGTATTCGGTCATGGGGCTCTGTAGTTTGGAGATTCCATAGTGTCTTGGGTGGGACGGGATCTCCAACCCTGTGTCCAGACTTTGTAGATTACCAGCAGGGTGTGTGCTCAGGTGAGCACAGCACTTATAATGAGGGTATGGGAAGACCTCATGGCTCCCAGTTGGAGACTGCTCCACACCCAGAGAGACAGGAGGTCTTCAGGGGTCAGAGGGGCTGCAGGAGGCAGCCAGAATGTGTAACTGCAAGAGGCAGTGGATCGGCCTGAGGACTAAGGCCAAAGTGGAGCTGTGGGCGCTAAAGTGAAGCCATCCACATTGAGGAATCCTGTGGTCTGTGTGACCAGGATAAAGAGCAGAGGTACTGCTAAAGAGAGCCAGGTGGGCTAGCATTTTCTATTGTGTTTATTTGCTGGAGATGAACCCCTGCATGGGAACCCTTTATGTTACGGACTTTTATTTGCCTTTTTAATAAAAATGGGCTACCATGCCCTTAAATATAGTTCCTGACTGGCTTGAATCACTGACAAACGCATCTGCCACGAGAGCTAATGGTCATATATATATATATATATATATATATATATATAATATATGTGTACTGATACTGCAGCTAGCAAAATCAACTGCCTGCCTGTAGTATGAGAACACCACCAACCTTCTACAGGTAGCTTTAGCTGAACACTGTGCAGAGCTCGCAAAAAAATAACTTGTAGCTTTAGCTGAACACCGTGCAGAGGTCTCACTACACTAACTTGTAGCTTTAGCTGAACACTGTGCAGAGGTCGCACTACACTAACTTGTAGTTTTAGCTGAACACTGTGAGCAGGACGCACTACACTAACTTGTAGCTTTAGCTGAACACTGTGCAGAGGTCTCACTACACTAACTTGTAGCTTTAGCTGAACACTGTGAGCAGGACGCACTACACTAACTGTAAATAGTCTAGTTGCCTGACTGTGGTACTAATAGGATCAAAAGAACACCAGCAATTTTCTTCAGGTAGCTGTAAATACTGTAACAAGACAAGCCTGCCTGTCAGTAGGAAGATAACAGGAACGGATCTAGCTAAACTGAATACAGTGTGTGTGTGTGTGTGTGTGTGTGTAATATATATATATATATATATATATATATATATATATATATATATATATATATATATATATATATATAAACACCTGGGATGCATATATATATATATATATATATATATATATATATATATATATATATATATATATATATATATATACACAATACACTGTAAGTGCAGCTAACTCACTGACTGTCCTGCCTAATCTAGCTAACTCAAATGAAATGACACTGTCTCTCTCTCTTTCTCTCTATCTCTCAGCACGCCGGAACACACTACACAGGGCCGCCGTGCAGGCGGCCTTATATAGTGTGGGGCGTGTTCTAAACCCCCTGAGCCATAATTGGCCAAAGCCACCCTGGCTTTGGCCAATTACAGCTCTCTCTACTGATGGTGGTGTGAATGGCCAAGCATGCGGGTCATAGTGCATGCTTGGCCAATCATCAGCCAGCAATGCACTGCGATGCCGCAGTGAATTATGGGCCGTGATGCGCCACATGAATTTGGCCCATAACGTTCGCAATTCAGCGAACGATCGAACAGCCGATGTTCGAGTCGAACATGGGTTCGACTCGAATGCGAAGCTCATCCCTAGTGGATACTAGGGGTGTCTCCATGTGTGAATCTTGAGCAAAAAAGGTAAGTATTCCAGCTTTAAGAAAGGGAAAAAAAATCATGTTTTTAGCTTAGAACTCTGCCAAAACAGACAATTGTACAACACTTCCAAGCAATGTTTTATATTCCTATTTCTGCCCTCAAATATCTGTGTGCTAAGTATACCTTTTTTTTATTCACATAGGGAAGAAAAGATTCGGGACATCAGAGGACACCAGGGACCCCCAACCTCCTAAAGAAGGGGAAATCCCCACACCACAACCAAAGGATTGTGAGGAAGGAGAGGTTTATGAATTGGGCAAAATAGTGACCACAACAGGTAAGTGTCTGAGACCACAGCTTCAGGTAGTAGATGGATGCCTGCATATTTATAATACATGGTGTGTTTTTTTTTATTTTAGATGATGTGGATGTTGTGGAATCAGAAACACATTTCACAAATGCAAGTGCACACGTCCTCATCGGGGAGATCATGGTGTGCAATCGTGATTTGCAGAAGATCAAGGAAGACATCAATGATGTGGAAAAAAGACGGAAAAAAGACGCAAAAACATCATTGATATTTTAGGCAGAATCTAAAACACTAGGGATGAGCCGAACACCCCCCTGTTCGGTTTGCACCAGAACATGCAAACACGAAAAAAGTTTGTTCGAACACGCGAACACCGTCAAAGTCTATGGGACAGGAACATGAATAATCAAAAGTGCTAATTTTAAAGGCTTATATGCAAGTTATTGTCATAAAAAGTGTTTGGGGACCTGGGTCCTGCCCCAGGGGACATGGATCAATGCAAAAAAAAGTTTTAAAAACGGACGTTTTTTCAGGAGCAGTGATTTTAATAATGCTTAAAGTCAAACAATGAAAGTGTAATATCCCTTTAAATTTCGTAGCTGGGGGGTGTCTATAGTATGCCTGTAAAGGGGTGCTTGTTTCCCGTGTTTAGAACAGTCTGACAGCAAAATGCCTTTTCGAAGGAAAAAAGCCATTTAAAACTACTCGCGGCTATTGCATTGCCGGTCCAACAATACACATAGAAGTTCATTGATAAAAACGGCATGGGAATTCCCCACAGGGGAACCCCGAACCAAAATTAAAAAAAAAAAAAATGACGTGGGGGTCCCCCTAAATTCCATACCAGGCCCTTCAGGTCTGGTACTAATTTTAAGGGGAACCCCGCGCCATAAAAAAAAAAAAACGGCGTGGGGTCCCCCAAAAATCCATACCAGACCCTTATCCGAGCACACAACCTGGCAGGCTGCAGGAAAAGAGAGGGTGACGAGAGAGCGCCCCCCCCTCCTGAACCGTACCAGGCCACATGCCCTCAACATTGGGAGGGTGCTTTGGGGTAGCCCCCCAAAACACCTTGTCCCCATGTTGATGAGGACAAGGGCCTCATCCCCACAACCCTGGCCGGTGGTTGTGGGGGTCTGCGGGCGGGGGGCTTATCGGAATCTGGAAGCCCCCTTTAACAAGGGGACCCCCAGATCCCACCCCCCCCGTGTGAAATGGTAAGTGGGTACAAAAGTACCCCTACCATTTCACTAAAAAACTGTCAAAAATGTTAAAAATGACAAGAGACAGTTTTTGACAATTCCTTTATTTAAATGCTTCTTCTTTCTTCTATCTTTCTTCTTCTTCTGGTTCTTCCTCCGGCATTCTTGTCCAGCATCTCCTCCGCGGCGTCTTCTATCTTCTTCTCCTTGGCCCGCTCCGCACCCATGGCATGGGGGGAGGCTCCCACTCTTCTCTTCATCTTCCTCATTTTCTTCTCCAGGCCGCTCCGCACCCATGCTGGCATGGAGGGAGGCTCCCGCTGTGTGACGGCGTCTCCTCGTCTGACGGCTACCCCAAAGCACCCTCCCAATGTTGAGGGCATGTGGCCTGGTACGGTTCAGGAGGGGGGGCACTCTCTCGTCCCCCCCTCTTTTCCTGCGGCCTGCCAGGTTGCGTGCTCGGATAAGGGTCTGGTATGGAATTTAGGGGGACCCCCATGTCTTTTTTTTTTTTTTTTGGCAGGGGTTCCCCTTAATATCCATACTAGACCTGAAGGGCCTGGTATGGAATTTAGGGGGACCCCCACGTCTTTTTTTTTTTTTTTTTTTAAATTTTGGTTCGGGGTTCCCCTGTAGGGAATTCCCATGCCGTTTTTATCAATGAACTTCTATGTGTATTGTCGGACCGGCAATGCAATAGCCACGAGTAGTTTTAAATGGCTTTTTTCCTTCGAAATGTCAGTTTGCTGTCAGACTGTTCTAAACACGGGAAACATGCGCCCCTTTACAGGCATACTATAGGCACCCCCCAGCTACGAAATTTAAAGGGATATTACACTTTTATTGTTTGACTTTAAGCATTATTAAAATCACTGCTCCTGAAAAAACGGCCGTTTTTAAAACTTTTTTTTGCATTGATCCATGTCCCCTGGGGCAGGACCCAGGTCCCCAAACACTTTTTATGACAATAACTTGCATATAAGCCTTTAAAATTAGCACTTTTGATTTCTCCCATAGACTTTTAAGGGGTGTTCCGCAGCATTCGAATTTGCCGCGAACACCCCAAATTGTTCGCTGTTCGGCGAACTTGCGAACAGCGAATGTTCGAGTCGAGCGTGAGTTCGACTCGAACTCGAAGCTCATCCCTATAAAACACGACAAGGAATTGGTCGCACACTGCAACTCCAAATTATCTCGATGGCATCTTTATTGTCAAAAAAGGGTCAGACAGATGCAGGCAATGGTAGACGTTTCACAAGCGATAGCTTGCTTGCTTTGGTTGTGAACAAGCAAGCTATCGCTTGTGAAACGTCTACCATTGCCTGTATCTGTCTGACCCTTTTTTGACAATAAAGATGCCATCGAGATAATTTGGTGTTCCAGTGTGCGACCAATTCCTTGTCTTGTTCATCTTCCACGGTGGTGAGCAGAGGTCTGCACCTGTGATCCATCCTGTACCTGAGTTTGCCTGGAGCGGTGTGCTTCTCTCTGTTCTTTGCTGCAGAATCTAAAACACACCAACATTTAGCAAATTGTTTTTCAAATTTTTCTTTAAAAATTTGAAAGCCAAATTTTGAAGATGCACACAGTGTGTCAACATGTGCTATCTGCCATCACGGGATATCAATGTATGCGTTTTGTGGGTACAAAGCCTTCCTCCCAACTAAAGTGGATGAGAGGAAGGGGTTGCATCCCCTAAACACGTCCATTGATCCTCCATGTTGGGAGCTAGCACATATTGACCTTAGGCATGGGATCAGGAGGAAAATCCCCATTTTGACTCTCAATTTGTGTGCATCTATAAAATTTAGCTTTCACAGGGGTGACATCACCCCATCTGATGAAGGCAAGATCAACACAGTTTGGAGTTAATGTCTGATATTGCCTTCAATTTTTCAAAGTTGAACTTTGCAAGTTCCTGAGTTGTGTATTGTTTTTAAAAACATGCCTGTTTACCACAAAAAAGTATATTTCTACTGTCCAAAAAAAAAAAATCCAAAAATATGTTGGTTTATTCAAAAACCCTTTTCTAAACACACATGTGAATGTGCACAGTTGGTGTTTACAGTGACAATGGGGATTATTTACTAAAGGCAAATCCACTTTGCACTACAAGTGCACTTTCAGTGCACATTCAAGTGCACTTTTGCAGTGCACTTGTAGCGCAAAGTGGATTTTCCTTTCGTAAATAACACCCACAGTGCTTTCTAATTTGCCACAATCAGGCCATTTTCGTCACTCCAAAAAATAATATTAAAATGATGAATATTTTTATCCTTAATGCATTACATACATTAACAACAAAAACAATGTGTGTAGCAGACCCACAACATAATAGTTAGCTGAAGAAGAGATTGTCACCTCATGTATCAAATAAATTACGTTGTCACTATTGAAGAAAACGGCCAAAAAGAAAAGCCCATTGGATAACCTAGGAGACAGCTAAAAGAAACACAAGCAGTAAATCAAAGAAAATATTTTTTCTGTTTAAAATACAAATTTATTTAAAAAATGTTTCTTATACATTTTCTGGCATATTAATGGCCCCCCTACCTGCCAAGTACTCTATATATTTTAGACAGGCCTCACATGTGCTTTGGGGGGGCAAGCCAGGACGGCCAGCTTCAAACGCCATCAGGGTTTGGTCTTGAAATTCGGCCTCAGGCTCAACTGAGGCCACATAGTTCATAGAATTTCTCCTTAAAAAGTTGTGGAGAATGCAGCATGCAAGGATTATAAGGTTAAGTTTATATTCCGCCAAGTTGATTGGCGTAAAGAATAGGCGGAGCCGGCTGGCCGTTATCCCGAAAGTATTCTCCACTACTCTTCTGGCTCTGGCCAGCCAATAGTTAAAAACTCTCTGGTCCGGGTTGAGGGTCCTCATGGAGAACGTCCACATCAGGTGATCACTCAGCCCAAACGCTTCATCTGCGACAAAGACGAAGGGCAGACCAGCCACGTTGTCTTCCAGAGGTGGCAATCCCAAGGATGACTCCACCATCCGACATCCAGCCATTCTTCCCCATGTCCACATAGAGAAACTCATATGTCGCCGACACTACCGCCAACATCACAAAACTATTAAACCCCTTATAGATGTAATAGTATGGCCCCGAGTTGGGGGGTGGGACTATGTAGATCATGTTTCCCATCTATTGCCCCTCCGCAGTTGGGAAAGTCCCACCGCTGGGCAAATTGGGAAGCCACAGTTTGCCATTCCTGTAGCATTGAAGGAAACTGTGGCATGAAACAAGAAAAATAAAAATTAGTACTTTTGCACATAACATTGCAAGCAGATTAGACACAAACATTCTTGGCCAACATCAGTATAACATTGATTTAAAGGAAAAAACTAAGGTCCACTTATCAGATTCCTCCTCCCCTCTGATGGCCCATTGTACAAATTTTAGGGGGGAGATGTTTTGGACAGGTAACCCTCTGCACTTCATTGAGAGCTGAATGCATAAATAATGTGTGTTACTTTGGCCAGCCCCTCCTTACTTACACTATTGGCAGCCCACTGGACAGGTAAGAAGTGTCATAATCCAAAAATATAAATACACACTGTCCAAATTGAAGCACATTTTTACATTCTGCAATTACCTATCAAGATAATAGGAGAACAAAACTTTAAACAGTACCATTTGAAAGTATTCAGGCAGGCCCTTTTACTACATTCGTTGGTGAATTTATCCATAAATATGAACACAAAAGAGGTAGGTATAGTGTGTATGGGTTTGGCAAAGTCAGCAGATAGAGGATTGGTATTGGTTGACTTAGCGGTTGGGGGGAGGGAGGGTTCCAAATGATTTTGGGACCCCCCAAAAAAGCCTTGGGCACTCTGCCTGAATTTAAGGACACAAATAACATTTGTACACATTTTAGGGGGTGTTTAGGGTAAAGCACTACTATGGAGCTGACAAAATACATTGTTAAGTGACTAGGCTAGATGTGTATGGGCCCAGGATAGCATGCTGGGGAGGTTAGTGAAGGCAAATATGCATGAAGGACAAAAAAAGAACTTGAAAAACTTTCAGCATGCATGAGGATAAAGAGGACATTCACAGCATATTACATTCATGGTAATTAGAGAATGATGAAAGAAATACAATACATTAACAAACATTAAATACATAGAATGTGATGTTAAAGGAGAATCTTAGAGAGAGGAGCCCTGTTTGGATTGAAAACAAAGCAAGTGCTGATGGATGTCCTATGAACTTCCTCGCTTTCCCACTGATTTCCATCATGAGCCCGCCTGATCCATCCATCCGGCCATCATTGGCCCAAGGGCCGGCCCTTCTGTGGTAATCATATTGGAGAAGTACTGACCCCTGAGGACACCGCTGTCTGCTCCAGTCTCTTTGCTGACTACTTCAGGACACTTCGAACCGTTTCCTGACTCCTTGTATGAAGAAAATCTTGTGCTCTTGGCCCCTATATGAACAATTCTTCACCTGTGGTTTATTCACCACCTTTTGGGACTGACCCACTTGAGATTTATCACTCATTTTATTTTTTATTGGGACTTATTTAATTTTTGATTGTATTTCTCATTCATATGTTTCTCCATATGTTTTTCACATATTTACACAGTTTTTTGCACTGTTCTCCCTAGCGCTATATTTCTACTCACTTCTTATTTATGAATTTTTGTCACATTTGTATGTAGCTGCTTCGTCCTTAGATTTTTCCAAGATAGCGCAATCATTTTTCGTGATTATATAAAGGAGAAATCTTACCTTAATATAGTCCTTCTGCAGGACCTGTATGATGGCAGAACAGGTCTCTGGAATAATGATCCCCAGAGCCTGGGGGGAGATGCCAGTCAAGAACTTGATGTCCTGCAGATTTCTCCCCATCGCCAAGTACCGCAACGTGGTGACTAGCCTCTGTTCAGGAGTGATGGCTTGCCACATGCAGGTGTCCTGCTTCATAATATACGGGGACAGCAAAGCCAACAAACGGTGAAAAACTGGGTCCGTCATCCAAGGCTAATTCCTGAAATCATCGGGATTATTCTCACGGATCTCCCGCAACAAAGGCATCAAAGAGCAACCAATTCTTCTCCATGAACTCCTCCCCACCCTGTTCATGGACTGGGCTTGGATCAAAGTAAGAACCCCAACACCAAGCCCCTGCACAGCACTAACGCTACGATGTGTGTGTACCCGCAACATGGCTTCAAAACGGTCGGCTGGTCAGAATGAACTAACAGAACGCACTGAAAATCAGAAAGGCCTGAGAAGAGTGAGGTGAAAATCAGAGACGAGCGGACAAGAACGCACTTAAATTTAAATACGTAATATAAAAATACGCACTGAAAACCAGATATGAACTGACTACACGCACTGAAAAACAGATACGAACCCACAAGCACAAACTGAAGGGCAGTAACGATATGAAAAGCATGAGGCTGAAAAGTGCAAATTGTCTCTCACCAAACTTCTACTAACACAAGATTAGCAGAAGAAGCCCAAAGGGTGGCGCACTGGCTATTGAACTTCCTCTTTATAGTGCCGTCGTATGTGTTGTACATCAGCGCGTTCTTGACGATCTGAATTTCTGACAACATTTGTGCGACTATGTGTATGCAAGACAAGTTTGAGCCAACATCCGTCAGAAATAAATCACAGGATTTAGTTGTCGGAATGTTTGATCGTGTGTACGCGGTATAACACTCCACTCCCCCGTATTAACAGTGCTGCTGTCCAAAGGTACCCCTGTTCTCCTTCATCCAGAGTGGGGGCTCTCTAATACAGGGGGTGTTTTACTGGTCAGATCACCAGGTGAAAACAGAGGGAACAAAGCCCCAAAAAAATAAAACTAATGTAGTTACCACATTGAAGAATTGGTAAGCTACAATATATTACCTTTTTTGGTTTTGAGTTTAATACTGCTTTAAAATTATTTTGATAACCTTACAATGAAGCTACATATTTTGTATAATCATATGGATTAAACGTTTGGCCCATGTAGATTACAGTGCAAGACATAGAAGCAAGCATGTTTTATATGAACTAAGAGGAGACGCCACGAAGACTTGAAATTTCCAGTACAATGTATAACAATTGCTTGGTTTATTGTGGGTATGGCTCAATGAGTTGGCACTGGTATCACTAAGAACTGATGACTGGAAAGAAAACAAGGAAAATATACCAAACAAATGCACACATGAATCATAAGGAACCAAAATACTATTTTGAGATAAAAAAAATCTTTCTGAATATATGTGGGCTAGATCTTTTAGGTTCCTTATTTTAGGCTTTCCTCTTGTAAATATCTTTAACGTATACAAAAATGTGCACACTGTTATACCTTTGTAAACAATATCTTATTTGAGTGAATAAATGTACAATCATCCATAAAGATAGCTAAATAGACACAAATAAATTACAATGCTATAGATCGCTAACTAGACAAAACAAAATTAAAATGCCATAAATGAAAATAAAGATCACAGCAAGGCTTGGCTCTTTTATACAATCAAAGTTTTCCATGACGAATGTCGAAACCCAGAGGACCCGCCCACCATGGCAGCCATAAAAGACTCCTCCAGAGAAGACATTTACTCTTCCTCAGTTCAGCTGAGGACTGCACAACCAGTCTAAAAGCAGAATGGGACTGCTCATGCCCACATGGATTTTCCTAATCACAATGATTTTTGTCAAGAATGGTAAGTGAAAAAAACAAATTTTTTGAGTACTGTAACATTGTAAAGATATTATGTATACCTTTTTTTACAGGTTGTTGCTGATTTTAAGACAGGTACATTATATTTAATCTTAGCTGTAATTTACCAATAGATTATAAAGTTTGGAAACTCTACTGTATTAGAATTTAGGGGCAATATTTGGAGTGCAGATTATTATGGTATAGCTTACGAAATGGTTTTCATGCTGAATATATACTGAAAATGCCCTCCTGTGATAAGTATGACAGGCATAGACAAACTCATTTACTAAAGGACTTGAAAATCTGTGCTCAAAAATGTCTGAATATTCCCTTAAAAAATCCAATCATGTTAAAAGCAAATCCCTGTTCACTTTAACAACTTCAATACAGGGCATTTTCACACCCTTCCTGCCCAGGCCAATTTTCAGCTTTCAGCGCTGTAACATTTTGAATGACAATTGAGCGGTCATGCAAAACTGTACCCATATGAAATTTTGATCATTTTTTTTTCCAACAAATACAGCTTTCTTTTGGTGGTATTTGATCACCTCTGCGGTCTTTATTTTTTGCGCTATAAACAAAAAAAGAGTGACAATTTTAAAAAAAACACAATATTTTTTACTTTTTGCTGTAATAAATATCCCAATTTAAAAAAAACAAAAACAAATTTCTTCCTCAGTTTAGGCCGATATGTATTCTCCTACATATTTTTGGTAAAAAAATCGTAATAAGCTATTGACTGGTTTGCACAAAAGTTATAGTGCCTACAAAATAGGGGATAGATTTATGGCATTTTTATTATTTTTTTTTTACTAGTAATGGCGGCGATCTTCAATTTTTATTGGGACTGCAATATTGAGGTGGACAAATTGTCAGGAAAGTTCCCAGACGCAATGTTGGCCGCTCTGGCGTGCGCCGTTGTGCGTTGGTGCGCGTGCTCCTGTGCGCGCTGGTGTGCGGGCGCGCGAGCCTGTGCGTGCGGGTGCGCATACATGCGCGGCGCTTGGCACCAATCAGTCTATTTGAACTGTCAGTGCACTCCGGATCAGTGCTGTCTGATCTGCAGCTCCCTGTGACCCTTGTTCCTGTTATCAGTTCTGAACATTGATCTCTTGGCTACCCGGCTTGCTCCTTGAAATATATCCTTGTCTTCTGCCTGCACCTGACCTCGGCCTGCCTTTGACCCTGAATCCATCTGCTCCTCTGTACCTCACTGCCTGTCTGTTGCCGACCCTGCCTGTGACCTGACCAGTCTGCTCTGCTCCTGCTCAGCATCATCTGCCTGTGTTCCTGTCTTCCTGTCTGCTGTCCAGTTGGTCATCATCTCCTCTGCATCTGGATCCAGAGCCGCCTTTTCTGCAATTACCCGCCAGGCCTGCCTCCTGTTCATACTACCAGGGGCCGCGAGTCAGACACGTAAGGGAGACCTTCCTCTGCTCCATTGGGCTCATCGGTCAGGTACGTGCAAGTCTGACACAAACTGGACACCTTTGACACATTTTTGGGACCATTGACAATTATACAGCGATCAGTGCTATAAAAATGCACTGATTACTGTATACAGTCAGGTCCATAAATATTGGGACATTGACACAATTCTAATCTTTTTGGCTCTATACACCACCACAATGGATTTGAAATGAAACCAACAAAATGCACTTTAACTGCAGACTTTCAGCTTTAATTTGAGGGTATTTACATCCAAATCACGTGAACGGTGTAGGAATTACAACAGTTTGTATATGCACCTCCCACTTTTTAAGGGACCAAAAGTAATGGGACAATTGGCCGCTCAGCTGTTCCATGGCCAGGTGTGTGTTATTCCCTCATTATCTCATTTACAAGGAGCAGATAAAAGGTCCAGAGTTCATTTCAAGTGTGCTATTTGCATTTGAAATCTGTTGCTGTCACCTCTCAATATGAGATCCAAAGAGCTGTAACTATCAGTGAGGCAAGCCATCATTAGGCTGAAAAAAACAAAGCAAACCCATCAGCAAAAACATTAGGTGCTGGCAAATCAACTGTTTGGAACATCCTTAAAAAGAAAGAATGCACCGGTGAGCTCAGCAACACCAAAAGACCCAGAAGACCACGGAAAACAACTGGTGGATGACCGAAGAATTCTTTCCCTGGTGAAGAAAACACCCTTCACAACAGTTAGCCAGATCAAGAACACTTTCCAGGAGGTAGGTGTATGTGTGTCAATGTCAACAATCAAGACTTCACCAGAGTGAATACAAAGGGTTCACCACAAGATGTAAACCATTGGTGAGCCTCAAAAACAGGAAGACCAGATTAGAGTTTGCCAAACAACATCTAAAAAAGCCTTCACAGTTCTGGAACAACATCCTATGGACACATGAGACCAAGATCAACTTGTACCAGAGTGATGGGAAGAGAAGAGTATGGAGAAGGAAAGGAACTGCTCATGATCCAAAGCATACCACCTCATCATTAGTGAAGCATGGTGGTGGTAGTGTCATGGCGTGGGCATGTATGGCTGCCAATGGAACTGATTCTCTTGTATTTATTGAAGATGTGACTGCTGACAAAAGCAGCAGGAGGAATTCTGAAGTGTTTCGGGCTATATTATCTACTCATATTCAGCAAAATACTTCAGAACTCATTGGACGGCGCTTCACAGTGCAGATGGACAATGACCCGAAGCATACTGCGAAAGCAACCAAAGAGTTTTTTAAGGGAAAGAAGTGAAATGTTATACAATGGTCAAGTCAATCACCTGACCTGAATCCGATTGAGCATGCATTTCACTTGCTGAAGACAAAACTGAAGGGAAAATGCCCCAAGAACATGCAGGAACTAGGGATGAGCCGAACACCCCCCTGTTCGGTTCGCACCAGAACATGCGAACAGGAAAAAAGTTCGCTCGAACACGCGAACACCGTTAAAGTCTATGGGACACGAGCATGAATAATCAAAAGTGCTAATTTTAAAGGCTTATATGCAAGTTATTGTCATAAAAAGTGTTTGGGGACCCGGGTCCTGCCTCAGGGGACATGGATCAATGCAAAAAAAGTTTTAAAAACGGCCATTTTTTCAGGAGCAGTGATTTTAATAATGCTTAAAGTCAAACAATAAAAGTGTAATATCCCTTTAAATTTCGTACCTGGGGGGTGTCTATAGCATGCCTGTAAAGGGGCGCATGTTTCCCGTGTTTAGAACAGTCTGACAGCAAAATGACATTTCGAAAAGGAAAAATTCCATTTAAAACTACCCGCGGCTATTGCATTGCTGACAATACACATAGAAGTTCATTGATAAAAACGGCATGGGAATTCAACACAGGGAAACCCCGAACCAAAATTAAAAAAAAAAAATGACGTGGGAGTCCCCCTAAATTCCATACCAGGCCCTTCAGGTCTGGTATGGATATTAAGGGGAACCCCGGCCAAAATTTAAAAAAAAATGATGTGGGGTTCCCCCTAAATTCCATACCAGACCCTTCGGTCTGGTATGGATTTTAAAGGGAACCCCGCGCCAAAAAAAAAAAAAAAACGGCGTGGGGTCCCCCCAAAAATCCATACCAGACCCTTATCCGAGCATGCAACCTGGCAGGTCGCAGGAAAAGAGGGGGGGATGGGAGTGCGCCCCCCCTCCTGAACTGTACCAGGCCACATGCCCTCAACATTGGGAGGGTGCTTTGGGGTAGCCCCCCAAAACACCTTGTCCCCATGTTGATGAGGACAAGGGCCTCATCCCCACAACCCTGGCCGGTGGTTGTGGGGGTCTGCGGGCGGGGGGCTTATCGGAATCTGGAAGCCCCCTTTAACAAGGGGACCCCCAGATCCCGGCCCCCCCTGTGTGAAATGGTAAGGGGGTACTTACCCCTACCATTTCACTAAAAAACTGTCAAAAATGTTAAAAATGACAAGAGACAGTTTTTGACAATTCCTTTATTTAAATGCTTCTTCTTTCTTCTATCTTCCTTCATCTTCTTCTTCTTCTGGTTCTTCTGGTTCTTCCTCTGGCGTTCTCGTCCAGCATCTCCTCCGCGGTGTCTTCTATCTTCTTCTCCTCGGGCCACTCCATGGCATGGGGGGAGGCTCCCGCTCTTCTCTTCATCTTCTTCTTCATCCTCTTCTCTTCTTCCTTCTTCTCTTCTTAATTTTCTTCTCCGGGCCGCTCCGCACCCATGCTGGCATGGAGGGAGGCTCCCGCTGTGTGACAGAGTCTCCTCATCTGACAGTTCTTAAATAACGGGGGCGGGGCCACCCGGTGACCCCGCCCCCCTCTGACGCACAGTGACTTGACGGGACTTCCCTGTGACGTCACGGGGAATGCCACAGGGAAGTCCCGTCATGTCCCGTGCATCAGAGGGGGGCGGGGTCACCGGGTTGCCCTGCCCCCGTTATTTAAGAACCGTCAGACGAGGAGACACCGTCACACAGCGGGAGCCTCCCTCCATGCCAGCATGGATGCGGAGCGGCCCGGAGAAGAAAATTAAGAAGAGAAGAAGAGAAGAAGGAAGAAGAGAAGAGGATGAAGAAGAAGATGAAGATGAAGAGAAGAGCGGGAGCCTCCCCCCATGCCATGGGTGCGGAGCGGCCCGAGGAGAAGAAGATAGAAGACGCCGCAGAGGAGATGCTGGACGAGAACGCCGGAGGAATAACCAGAAGAGCCAGAAGAACCAAAAGAAGATGAAGGAGGATAGAAGAAAGAAGAAGCATTTAAATAAAGGAATTGTCAAAAACTGTCTCTTGTCATTTTTAACATTTTTGACAGTTTTTTAGTGAAATGGTAGGGGTAAGTACCCCCTTACCATTTCACACAGGGGGGGGCGGGATCTGGGGGTTCCCTTGTTAAAGGGGGCTTCCAGATTCCGATAAGCCCCCCGCCCGCAGACCCCCACAACTACCGGCCAGGGTTGTGGGGATGAGGCCCTTGTCCTCATCAACATGGGGACAAGGTGTTTTGGGGGGCTACCCCAAAGCACCCTCCCAATGTTGAGGGCATGTGGCCTGGTACGGTTCAGGAGGGGGGGGCCCGCACTCTCGTCCCCCCCTCTTTTCCTGCGGCCTGCCAGGTTGCGTGCTCGGATAAGGGTCTGGTATGGATTTTTGGGGGGACCCCATGCCGTTTTTTTTTTTTTTTTTGGCGCGGGGTTCCCCTTAAAATCCATACCAGACCTGAAGGGTCTGGTATGGAATTTAGGGGGAACCCCACGTCATTTTTTTTTTTAATTTTGGCCGGGGTTCCCCTTAATATCCATACCAGACCTGAAGGGCCTGGTATGGAAAACAGCCAATGTTCGAGTCGAACATGAGTTCGACTCGAACTCGAAGCTCATCCCTAGCAGGAACTAAAGACAGTTGCAGTAGAGGCCTGGCAGGGCATCTCTGGGGATGAAACCCAGTGTCTGGTGATGTCTATGCGTTCCAGACTTCAGGCTGTAATTGACTGCAAAGGATTTGCAACCAAGTATTAAAAAGTGAAAGTTTGATGGATGATTGTTAATCTGTCCCATTACTTTTGGTCCCTTAAAAAGTGGGGGGTGCATATACAAACTGTTGTAATTCCTACACCGTTCACCTGATTTGGATGTAAATACCCTCAAATTAAAGCTGAAAGTCTGCAGTTAAAGCACATCTTGTTTGTTTCATTTCAAATCCATTGTGGTGGTGTATAGAGCCAAAAAGATTAGAATTGTGTCGATGTCCCAATATTTATGGACCTGACTGTAAATGACATTGGCAGGGAAGGGGTTAACACTAGGGGGCGATCAGGGGGTTAAATGTGTTACCTAGGGAGTGATTCTAATGCCCCGTACACACGGTCGGATTTTCCGATGGAAAATGTCCGATCGGAGCGTGTTGTCGGACATTCCGACTGTGTGTGGGCTCCATCGGACATTTTCCATCGGATTTTCCGACACACAAAGTTTGAGAGCAGGCTATTAAATTTTCCAACAACAAAATCCGATCGCGTCAATTCCGACCGTGTGTGGCCATTTCCGACGCACAAAGTGCCACACATGCTCAGAAGAAATTCCGAGACGGAACAGCTCGGTCTGGTAAAATTAGCGTTCGGAATGGATACAGCACTTTCGTCACGCTGCAATGTCAAAAATAGTTTAATGCAGCGCACTCTCTTCTTCTTTATAATGTAATAAGAATGAAGTAGTTTTGCTGCTCATATTCACACAGACTTCTCACAAACTTATTTCTTTATTATTTATTGGGATTCCCTCAATATATTTACATTTGTCACATCTGACCAAATATTTTTTGGGTTGTTTTTAAATATTTTTTCTTTTTTTCAAGGCTGTTTTTGTATTTGTTTGGTGGTTTGTATTTTTTCCAAGGCTGTTTTTTTTGTGGTTTGTATTTTTAAAAAGTCAGATTTTTTTTTTGTGTGTGTTTTACTCCATAATATTTTTGTGTGTGTTTTGTGTCAAGTTACCACAACACAATTAATATCTTGTATTATTGAATCTCAAGGAGATTGTTTGGTGTTGGTGTCTCTTGTTAATTTCACATTGTATATTTGAAATGTACCTGCCTCCTCACAAACAAACTGTCCTTTTAAAAGGAAAGCACACATAGGCAAGTATAATTGTAAAAAAAAAAAATCCTTTATTAAGGGCTCAGAACCAAACAAAGAGGGAGGCAACTCTGGAGAAACAGCTGAAATGGGTGAAGCCTTTGGCCCTCAGGGCACACATCAACTATTTTCTTGCTAAATTGGTGGCCTGAGGAGTCCATATCTAAGGGAGTGAAGTCTGGTCCATAAGTCCCAGAGATCCGGAAAGCAGCAGATGACATCTGTGTCCCCAGGCTGTGGGGACAAGAGACTGCATCTTTGGCCAGACCAGACTGAACCCAGGGCCATCACTCTCTGGTCTTCCTTCCACGCTTCCTTCCACGCTGTGGCTGTGGTGGTGGAGTTGTGGCAGCAGGAGGAGGAGGGGCCAGCTCACTCAGGTGGGTATTGGGTGTTAGTTCACCACTCACCCCCTTACTTAGGACTTTATAAAGCAGGTCCTCACATAGCTTGCGTTGACCCTCCTGCATGCTCTTCAGTTTGGTGGCAGCCATGCAGGCAGAGGCCTCTTCAGGAGTGGGTAAGGCTCTGAGGGATGCAGAAGCCTCCTGAATGAGCCTGAGCGCAGAATCCTGCATGTGAGTCACCTTCCTCGCTCTTTTGTATGGAAGGTGGAGGGGAGGGACCTGCGATTCGGTCAGGCTGCGACTGGTCCCAGGCTTCTCCTGGCTGCCACTTAGCCCCGCCTCCTCCTGGCTGCCACTAACCCCCGCCTCCTCCTGGCTGCCACATTCCACAGCCTCCTCCTGTGTGCCACATTCCACAACCTCCTCCTGGCTAAGGTCTTCCTGTGTATGAAAAAGAGACATCGTTTTAGTTTTTTATTCATCAATCACACACAATTTTCATCTCATGACTGTTGCAAATTGAATGTTAACAAATATAACAGACTATCCTTCTGAGCCCACCATTTTTCAGTCTTGTCCAAAATCTTTTTGCCCACTATTGTCTATTGATATGTAAAACACTTTATGAAATCAGCAATTAGTGATCAATAATAACATCTAGTAAACATCATTTATTTATTGACCAGAAATCTTTAGAAGAATGCTATACCTGACTCCATCTGGGCTCCTCCACTTCTTCCTGGCTGGAAGTCCCAGGTTGGACATTGGAAGCTTCAGCTGGGGTGGAAGGAAGAGTGGAAGGAACAGTGGAGAGGGATTCCCTGACTTCAGTGTGGTCTGACAGAAATCGCAGTCTCTCATAGTACCACAGCCTGGGGACATAAACGTCATCTGCTGCAGCTCCGGATCTCTGGGAATCCGTGACCTTCTTGTGCTCCCTAAGATAAGTGCTCCTCAGGCCACCAATTTTGGTTTTTAAATAGGGGATGGTTGCTGTGGGGACCACTGGCATCACCAACTCCAGCAGTTTCTCCACAGACAGGGCAGCTCCCTGTACTTGTCTATGAACAGGGGGAGGAAATTGTGGTCATTGAAGCCATCCATTTTATTATCTGCAAGACACAACACAAGACAAACCCTAATGTCAGCCTAAAGTCTGCTAAACTTGTGCAAATACAGGCCTCAATCTAGAAGCAGTATAGGCCCAATGTAAAATCTTACCTTCGCAATCACGATCGGCCCCTCTGTTAATCCTTCCTCTGCTCACAGATTGTACGTACTACGCACGCGTGTTACACTTTATAGACCCTGCGCATGCGTGAAACTCCGCCCGCCCCTGACGTTCTTTCTAGTCTATTCCCTGCCCCTTCTCGTTCGGCACAGTGGGGGAAGAGCACATGGTGGAAACACAGCAGGTGCATGCTAATTACAGCAACGAGGAGGAGGAAAGCCCGGAGCCTAAAATGTCCCGATCCAGAAGGAGATGATATAAGGCATCAAATATGTCCTTTGGGGAGATGTTAGAGATGGTCGACATCCTGAAGAAGGCTGACTATGATGGGAAGTATGCACCTTACCCCAACCCCAATGTCAGAAAGGCCAAGATAATGGCGAAAGTAGTCAAGAGTCTGCACCGGAATTTCGGGGTCGAAAGATCAGCTCAGGAAGTGGTGGTCAGACCTCAAATTAAGAGAACACGAGCAGTACAGAAAGATCCAGAGAGTGCTGCAAAAAAGTAAGTAGTTGTGCTGTGTTCCTATTCTTTATGTTTATTACGTTCGTGCTGCTCCATGTGCTTTTCTTAATAACTGTTATCCAGTTTAAAATGGCAACTTTCATGTTCATGGGCACATTATTCGTTCGTATCAAACATAGTTCGTTTGGCCATATGCATTTGCCATCATTTTTTGGGGCCTACTTGTGTAAAAAGAATTGGGTGGTGTAGATGTGTTTGTTACTAGAATGAAATGCCAACTAGATTCTGTGTAAGGAGAGGACACTCAGCAGCTGGTTACACATCTGGACGCTGGAGCACTAGTGTGGGACACAAGAACACCCTTTTTTATTAGGGGGCCCACACAGGTGATCCAGTGTATACTATAGGGGGGTCTCCATCTGTGAAGCTTGTACAAGACAGGTAAAGTATTGAAGCTTGACAAAGGACAATAAAAATGCTACATCTTGGAACTCTGCCAAAGTAGACAATTGTACCCCACTTCCAAGCAATGCTTCATATTTATAGGTCTGACATTAAATATCTGTGTGCTAAGTATACCTATTTTTTTTACATAGGGGATAAAAGACTCGGAGGACACCCCTCATCCGAGGAGACCACAGACCCCCCACCTCTGGAAGAAGAGGAAATCCCCCAAAGACAAGAAGAGCAGGAGGAGGAAGATGTGGTGGAAACAACAGGTGAGTGTCTGCGACCACAGGCTCAGGTAAGAGATGGATGCCGGCATATTTATAATACCTGTTTTTTATTTTGGTTTCTCTCTTTTTAGGTGATCGTGATGTTGTGGATCCTAAACCTTTCACCTCTGAAAGTGCCCAGATCCTGATCGGGGAGATCATGGGGTGTAATGTTGCATTGGAAAACATCAAGAAAAACATCAATGATGTTCTTCAAAAAAATAAGAACATCATTGATGTTTTAGGGCGAGTTTAAAAGCCCTCCAAATACCTTTGTTTTTTGGTGTGCTGCAATTTTTGAAAATGTTTTTAAAAATATTAGAAAAGCCAAATTTTGAAGATGCACACAGTGTGTCAACATGTGCTATCTGCCATCAAGGGAGATCAATGGACGCGTTTTGGGAGTGCAACCCCTTCCTCAATAATAAAGTAGCTGTGAGGAAGGGGTTGCACCCCCAAAACACGTCCCTTGATCCCCCATGATGGCAGCTAGCACATGTTGACATTCTTAAATTTGTGTGCATCTTCAAAATTTGGCTTTTCCTGGGGTGACTTCACCCCATCTGAACGCAATATCAAACTCAGTTTGGAAATACTCATGTCTGATATTGCCTTCAAGTTCTACCAAATGTGAACTTTGTACGTTCAAGATTTGTGTCTTTCTTGTTGGTTTTAAACATGCCTGTTTGATCTAAAATGGACATTTCTAATTTTTCTAATAGGACCCCAAAAATTGTTATACAACAAATGTGTTGGTTTGTTTAAAAAACCTTTTCTAAATGTACATGTGATTGTGCTGGTATTAAAAAGATTGTTAATCAAGATTGTGTGGATTGTCTCAACGCTACAAAACTTTTGTTGTGCTGTAATTGGTGTTTTCTGTCACAATGGGTGTTATTTCCTGAGGGGAAATCCACTTTGCACTACAAGTGCAGTTTCAGTGCAGTTTCAAGTGCACTTGTAGTGCAAAGTGTCTTTGCCTTTAGGAAATAACACCCAACAGTGCTTTGTAAGGTTACACAATCACGCCAATTTCAGGACTCACCACATTTCTCATAGGGTCAGCTAAAACAAACACAAGCAGGAAATGTCACCAAACCTTGTTTTTTTTATTTAAAAAATGTTTTAGACATTGTCTGGCATATTGATGGCCCTCCTACCCGCAAAGAATTCAAGGTATCTTAGCCGGACATCACGGGCACTCAGGAGGGGCAAGCCAGGACGGCCACTTTCAAGCGCCGTCAGGGTTGGTTCATTAGGAATTCCGGCCTCAGGCCCAATGGAGCCAGCATAGTTGGCAGAATGTTTCCGTAAAAAAGTTATGTAGAACACAGCACACCAGGATAGTGTGATTCAGTTTGTACTCCGCCATATGTATAGGTGTAAGAAATAGGCGGAACCGGCTGGCCATGATTCCAAACGTGTTCTCCACCACTCTTCTGGCTCTGGCCAGCCGGTAATTAAAAACCCTCTGGTCCGGGGTGAGGGTCCTCATCGGGAATAGCCGCATAAGATGGTCCCCCAGCGCAAATGCTTCATCCGCAACGAAGACGAATGAGAGTCCTTCCACATTGTCTTCTGGAGGTGGCAAGTCCAAGCTGCCATTCTGGAGACGCCTGTAAAACTCTGTCTGGGTGATGACTCCACCATCGGACATCCAGCCATTCTTCCCCACGTCCACATACAGGAACTCATAATTAGCCGACACCACCGCCAACATCACAATACTATTGAACCCCTTGTAGTTGTAATAGTACGACCCCGAGTTGGGTGATGGGACGATGTGAACGTGTTTCCCATCAATTGCCCCTCCGCAGTTAGGAAAGTCCCACCGCTGGACAAAGTGGTAGGCCACAGTCTGCCATTCCTGTGGCATGGAAGGAAACTGTGGAGTCAAAACAAAATCAAAAATTAGTCATTTTGCACATAAACATGGAAAGCAGATTAGTCACAAACATTCTTGCCCAACATCAAGCTAACATTTTTATGAGGGAATTTTTTAAGACCAAAGTATAAGGTACACCTATCAGATCCACCCCCTCTCATGGGCCATATCTAACATTATAGGGGGGGTGGGAACTCTGGGACAGGTAACCCTCTCCACTTCATTGAGATATGAATGCCTAAATAAATGCCTAAATAATGGGTATTACTTTGACCAGCCCCTCCTTAGTTACACTATTCGCAGTCCACTGGACAGGTAAGAAGTGTCATAATACAAAGATATAAATACACACTGTACACATTTGAGCACATTGGGACATTCTGCTATTACCTATCTAGATAATAATAGTATACAAAAACTTGAAACAGTACCATTTGAAAGTATTCAGGCAGGCCCTTGCACTACATGCTTTGGGGAATTCTTCCATAAATCTGAGCACAAAAGAGATGGGTATAGTGTGTATGGGTTTGGCAAAGTCAGCAGATAGATGATTGAGGATAGATAGAGAGTTGGTATCAGCTGACTTAGCAGTTGGGGGGAGGGAGGGTTCCAAATGATTTGGGGACACCCAAAAAAAGCCTCTGGCACTCTACCTGAATTTAAAGCACCAATCACATTTTTAAACATTTTAGGGGGTGTTTGGGGTAAAGCACTACTATAGAGCTGATAAAATACATTGTTAAGTGACTACATGAGGTGAATATAGGGGCAGGAGAGCATGCTGGGGAGGTAAGTGAAGGCAAATATGTATGAAGGACAAAAAAATAATTACATAAAAATCCAGCATACATGAGGACAAAGGGCACATTCACAGCATATTACAATCATGGTAATTAGGGAATGAGGAAAGAAATACAATATATTATGAAACATTAAATACAATAAAATGTGATATTAAAGGATAAAAATCTTACCTTCATATACTCCTTCTGCAGGACCTGGATGATGGCAGAACAGGTCTCTAGGATAATGATCCCCAGAGCCTGGGGGGAGATGCCTGTCGAGAACTTCAAGTCCTGCAGGCTTCTCCCCATCGCCACGTACCACAGGGTGGCGACGAGCCTCTGCTCCGGAGTGATGGCTTGCCTCATGCAGGTATCCTGCTGCTGATATAGGGGGTTAGCAAAGCCAACAAATGGTGAAATATGGCTCCGTCATCCAGAGAAAGTTCCTGAAATCATCAGGATTATTCTCACGGATCTCAAGGAGCAAAGGCATATGACAGAACTGGTCACGCTGAAGCAACCAATTCTTGGTCCATGAACTCCTCCCCACCCTGTTCATGGACTGGACTTGTGTCAAAGTCAGGACCCCAAAACCAAGCCCCCGCACAGCACGAAATCTACGAGGAGTACGTATATGCAACATGGCTAGAAAACGGTCGGCTGCTCAGAACGAAGAAACAGAATGCACTGAAGAACAGCAAGGCCTGCGAAGAGCGACCTGAAAAAAAGTAACGAGCAGACAAGAACGCAATGAATAATCAAATACGAACTCACTGCACGCACTGAAGAGCAGATACAAACCCACAAGCACAAACTGAACAGCAGAAAATGATCTGAAAACCACAAGTCTGAAAAAGTGTGAATCGTCTCTCACCAAACTTTTATGCCCCATACACACGGTCGGATTTTCCAATGGAAAATGTGTGACCGTGTGTAGGCTCCATCACACATTTTCCATCGGATTTTCCGACACACAAAGTTTGAGAGCAGGATATAAAATTTTCCGACAACAAAATCCGTTGTCGGAAATTCCGATCGTGTGTACACAAATCCGACGGACAAAGTGCCACGCATGCTCAGAATTAGGGATGAGCCGAACACCCCCCGGTTCGGTTTGCACCAGAACCTGCGAACGGACCGAAAATTTGCACGAACGTTAGAACCCCATTGACGTCTATGGGACTCGAACGTTTGAAATCAAAAGTGCTCATTTTAAAGGGTAATTTGCATGGTATTGTCCTAAAAAGGGTTTGGGGACCCGGGTCCTGCCCCAGGGGACATGTATCAATGCAAAAAAACTTTTAAAAACGGCCGTTTTTTCGGGAGCAGTGATTTTAAAGATGCTTAAAGTAAAAAAAAAAAAAGAAAAATATTCCTTTAAATATCATACCTGGGGGGTGTCTATAGTATGCCTGTAAATTGGCGCGTGTTTCCCGTGTTTAGAACAGTCCCTGCACAAAATGTCATTTTTAAAGGAAAAATCTCATTTAAAACTGCTTGCGGGTTTAATGTAATGTCGGGTCCTGGCAATATGGATGAAAATCAGTGAGACAAACGGCATGGGTACCCCCCAGTCCATTACCAGGCCCTTTGGGTCTTGTATGGATATTAAGGGGAACCCCGCACCCAAATTAAAATAAGGAAAGGTGTGGGGCCACCAGGCCCTATATACTCTGAACAGCAGTATACAGGCGGTGCAAACAAAACAGGGACTGTAGGTTTGTTGTTAAGTAGAATCTGTTTGTAATTTTGAACGGGTACATTTTTAACGTGTTTAGCTCCAGACAAAAAATCTTTTTTAAGCTTTTTGGAAAACATAGGGAAGGGTTATCACCCCTGTGACATTTGTTTTGCTGTCTGTCCTCCTCTTCAGAAGATTTCACCTCACTTTTTGTCCCAATGACAAATGTTTTTTGAAAATTTGGGGTTTTTTGTGAAACAAGGATTGGAAAGCATCAGTGGAAAGGAGAAATGTTTTTCCCATATTAACTCTTACAGGAGAGAATTTCCTTCCTAGGGGTAGATTTCATCTCACTTCCTGTTGTCTCCTTCCGTTTGCAAGTAGGACTCGTTTGTAAGTTAGATGTTTGAAAGTAGGGGCCTGCCCTATATACTCAGCAGAAATTTCGGCCTTAGGTGTTGTGGCCACAACACTGTAAGCCCTCACAGGGCCCTGCTGTGAAATATTAGATCAAGAATTGTAATTACATGCCCCTGTTGAACAAGGGCAGAAAAATTGGGCCTTTGGTGGTGGTGCTGGTGCCACAACACTGTAAGTCCTCACAGACACTCTAGTTGGAACGCAGGAACGAGCCCTGCTGCAAAGTATTGCATCAAAAATTGTAATTACACGCCACTGTTAAACAGGGGCTGAAAAATTGGGCCTTAGGCACTGGTGCTGGTGCCACAACACTGCAACCCCTCACAGATACTCTAGTTGGAACGCAGAAATGAGCCCTGCTGCAAAGTATTGCATCAAAAATTGTAATTACACGCCCCTGTTAAACAGAGGCTGAAAAATTGGGCCTTAGGCACTGGTGCTGGTGCCACAACACTGCAACCCCTCACAGATACTCTAGTTGGAATGCAGAAACGAGCCCTGCTGCAAAGTATTGCATCAAAAATTGTAATTACACGCTCCTGTTAAACAGGGGCTGAAAAATTGGGCCTTAGGCACTGGTGGTGGCGCCCAGAAACAAAAATGTTCTTACAAGCTATCAGCGAGATCATTGAGGAGGAAGAGGATAATTACTCAGGGATAGTCACTCAGCATCAGCATAGGCAGTTTTTGAAGGGATCTGAGATTTAAAAAAAAAATATTCGGTTACATCAGTATCAGGTGCTTGGTAGCTGGTGGTGATCCAAGACTGATTCATTTTTATGAAGGTCAGTCGATCGAACGAGTCGGTGGACAAACGCACCCTGTGATCGGTTACAAAGTCTCCAGCAGCACTGAATGTGCGTTCCAAAAGAACGCTGGATGCAGGACAGGCCAGTAGCTCAATTGCATACTGTGCAAGCTCTGGCCAGTGATCCATCCTCAAGACCCAGTAACCCAGAGGATTTTCGGTGGGAAAGGTGTCCAAGTCAGATCTTGCCCCTAGGTATTCCTGCACCATGTAAAACAAACGCTGGCGATGGTTGCTGGAACCGAGCATACCTTGGGGCTGCGGACCGTATCGGTCAGACGGCCACCTTCTCCACCGCTCCTTCTTTGACTGACCGAAGCCTCAGCAACACGTTGTCCAGAAACAGGAGTTTGTAACCTCCCAGTCTCTGGGAACGCGTTGCACAGACCTTTCTGCAAGGCCTCCCGAAGATGTTTCATCCTCTGCTCACTCTGCGATGGCAAGATAAGGTCCGCAACCTTACCCTTGTAACGTGGATCAAGGAGGGTTGCCAGCCAGTATTGGTCCTTCTCCTTAATACCACGAATACGAGGATCCTTACGTAGGCTTTGCAGGATCAGGGAGGCCATGCAGCGTAGGTTTGCTGAGGCATTCGGTCCGGAGTCCTCTGGGTCACTAAGGACGACATGGTCAGCAGCCACCTCCTCCCAGCCACGTACAAGTCCATGTGTTTCTTGGGACTGATACCTTAAAGACTGCTGCTGATGCTAAGTGCCAGGCTCCACCTCCATACTGACACAATCTTCCTCCTCCTCCTCGTCCTCTTCCTGTGTGATTGGCGGGCACGCAGGAACACTGTCTGGATAAAAGGGGCCTTGAGAGCTAAGGAAGTCCTCCTCTTCCTGCCTCTGTTCTGCCTCAAGTGCCCTGTCCATTATTCCACGCAGCGAGTGCTCCAACAGGTGGACAAGGGGGACAGTGTCATTGATGCATGCACTGTCACTGCTCATCATCCTTGTGGCCTCCTCAAATGGTGACAGGACAGTGCATGCATCCCTGATCATGGCCCACTGGCATGGGGAAAAAAAAACAAGCTCCCCTGACCCTGTCCTGGTGCCATAGTCGCACAGGTACTCATTGATGGCCCTCTGCTGCGTGTGCAGCCGCTACAGCATGGCCAACGTTGAGTTCCACCTGGTGGGCATGTCACAGATTAGGCGGTTCTTGGGCAGGTTAAACTCCTTTTGGAGGTCCGCCAGCCAAGCACTGGCATTATATGACCGGCGGAAATGCACACAGACTTTCCTGGCCTGCCTCAGGACATCCTGTAAGCCCGGGTACCTGCCCAAGAACTGCTGCACCACCAAGTTAAGGACGTGAGCCAAACAGGGCACATGGGTCATTTGTCCCCGTCGGAGGGCAGAGAGGAGGTTGGTGCCATTGTCGCCAACCACCATTCCTGCCTTAAGTTGGAATGATGTCAACCACCTCTGAACCTGCCCCTGCAGAGCTGACAGAACCTCTGCCCCAGTGTGGCTCCTGTCCCCCAAGCACACCAGCTCAAGCACCGTATGGCATCTTTTGGCCTGCGTACTTGCGTAGCCCCTTGAACGGCTGCGGAGCACTGCTGGTTCCGAGGAAAAAGCACAGGAAGAGGCCATGGAGGAAGAAGAGGAGGGGTGGAGGAGAGAGGTGTGTCACAATCATTATTAGTGGCATTTTGGAGGCGTGGTGGCGGAACAACCTCCAACACTACTGCACCTTGTCCTGCATCCTTCCCAGCTGCCAGCAGAGTCACCCAATGCGCCGTGAAACTTAGGTAACGTCCCTGTCCATGCCTGCTGGACCGTGAGTCAGCGGTAATATGCACCTTACCACTGACCGCCCTGTCCAGCGAGGCATGGATATTGCCTTCCACATGCCGGTAGAGAGTCGGAATCGCCTTCCGTGAGAAAAAGTGGCGTTTGGGTACCTGCCACTGAGGAACCGCACATTCCACAAACTCACGGAAGGGGGCAGAGTCTACCAACTGAAAAGGCAGCAGTTGAAGTGCTAGCAATTTTGCCAAGCTAGCATTCAACCGCTGGGCATGTGGATGGCTGGGAGCAAACTTCTTTCGGCGGTGCAGCAGCTGGGGCAAGGAAATTTGCCTGGTACAATCTGACGTCGGTGTACCAAAAGCAGATTGCCCACAAGTACTTGGCTGTGACACACCTAATTCTACACCTTCATTCCTCTCAGTGCAGGTCTCAGAGAGGACTGAAGGTATAGAGGGGTTGGAGATCTCAGCTGATGAGGAGCAAGGAGAGGTCCTCTTTTTTCTTTGGTGTGGGTCTTTTAGATACGCTTGCCAACGAACTGCATGGCAGGTCAACATATGTCTGGTCAAGCATGTGGTACCCAAGCGGGAGATGTTTTGGCCACGGGAGATACGCTTGAGACATATGTTGCAAATAGCAGCGGTGCGATCTGATGCACTCGTCTCAAAAAAGGCCCACACCAAAGAACTTTTTGAATAATGCGCAGAGACTGCAGCGCCCTGCACATGTGGAGCTTTGGGGTGTGATGCAGTTAGTGTGCTGCCCTTAGGCTGGCCCCTGGAGGGCATCCTGCCTCGTTGGTGATGTGCCGCCTCCTCCTCCTCCTCCCTCCTCCTCCTCTCTCCTATCAGGCACCCACGTTGAGTCAGTGACCTCATCATCCCCTCCCTCCTCATTACTGGAGCAAACCTTGCAGTATGCTGCAGCAGGGGGAGCATGACTGCCAGATTGCTGTCCTTCTTGGGCACCCCCTCTGTCCGTGCTCATGTTACTGCCTTCATCGAGCTCAGTATCATCATTAGAGCCTTCCTAACGCTGGGCATCCTCCTGGAGCATGTACCCAACACTGTGGTCAAACAGTTGGAGGGACTCCTCAGGAGGACATGGTGGGGCTAGGGAAGGAGTCACTAATGACATTGAGCCGGGGGAAGAGGCCGCTGCTTTGCCAGACAAAGTACCCTGAGCATGGGTGAGAGAGGATGAGGAGGATGAGGACAGCTTGGTCATCCACTCGACCAAGTCTTCCGCATGTTGCGGCTCAACACGGCCAGCTGCCGAAAAAAAGGCCAAGCGTGTCCCACGGCCACGTGCTGATGAGGATGCACTGTCTCCATGACCAGCACTAGACACAGAGCCTGCTTGCCCTCTTTTATTGGCTTGTGACTATCTGCCTCTCCTTCTTGGCCTTCCAGACATACTAATGGCCTGTAGCTGCACTAAGCTGGGATATATATATATATATATATATATATATATATATATATATATATATATATATGTATCCTGATACTGCAGCTAGCAAAGTCAACTGCCTGCCTGTAGTATGAGAACACCACCAACCTTCTACAGGTAGCTTTAGCTGAACACTGTGCAGAGCTCGCAAAAAAATAACTTGTAGGTTTAACTGAACACTGTGAGGAGGACACACCACACTAACTTGTAGTTTTAGCTGAACACTGTGAGCAGGACGCACTACACTAACTTGTAGCGTTAGCTGAACACTGTGCAGAACTGGAAAAAAAATAACTCGTAGGTTTAGCTGAACACTGTGAGGAGGATGCACCACACTAACTTGTAGTTTTAGCTGAACACTGTGAGCAGGACGCACTGCACTAACTTGTAGCTTTAGATGAACACTGTGCAGAGGTCTCACTACACTATCTTGTAGTTTTAGCTGAACACTGTGAGCAGGAAGCACTACACTAACTTGTAGCTTTAGATGAACACTGTGCAGAGTTTGCAAAAAAATAACTTGTAGGTTTAGCTGAACACTGTGAGGAGGACGCACCACACTAACTTGTAGTTTTAGCTGAACGCTGTGAGCAGGATGCACTACACTAACTTGTAGCTTTAGATAAACACTGTGAAGAGGTCTCACTACACTAACTTATAGTTTTAGCTGAACACTGTGAGCAGGACGCACTGCACTAACTTGTAGCTTTAGATGAACACTGTGCAGAGGTCTCACTACACTAACTTGTAGTTTTAGCTGAACACTGTGAGCAGGAGGCACTGCACTAACTTGTAGCTTTAGATGAACACTGTGCAGAGGTCTCACTACACTAACTTGTAGTTTTAGCTGAACACTGTGAGCAGAACGCACTGCACTAACTTGTAGCTTTAGATGAACACTGTGCAGAGGTCACACTACACTAACTTGTAGGTTTAGCTGAACACTGTGAGGAGGACACACAACTCTAACTTGTAGTTTTAGCTGAACACGGTGAGCAGGACGCACTGCACTAACTTGTAGCTTTAGATGAACACTGTGCAGAGGTCTCACTACACTAACTTGTAGGTTTAGCTGAACACTGTGAGGAGGACGCACCACACTAACTTGTAGTTTTAGCTGAACACTGTGAGCAAGATTCACTGCACTAACTTTTAGCTTTAGCTGAACACTGTGCAGAGGTCTCACTACACTAACTTGTAGTTTTAGCTGAACACTGTGAGCAGGACGCACTGCACAAACTTTTAGCTTTAGATGAACACTGTGCAGAGGTCTCACTACACTAACTTGTAGTCTTAGCTGAACACTGTGAGCAGGACGCACTAAACTAACTTGTATCTTTAGATGAACACTGTGCAGAGCTCGCAAAAAAA